>NC_134546.1:46592391-46898804 GCF_050624435.1 Tenrec ecaudatus
GAGTCCCTAATAAAATGTTTTTTTAAAAAAAGAAATAAGTAGAGAAGTGAGACAAATTTAAAATGTCAGAATTTCAAAAGTTGTGCCAAAATACTTGATGCTAGGCATTTAATGAATATAAAAAGAGCCAACTAAGTATGAGAGAGAGAAATATTTATATAGAATCAGAAGCACAGGTTATAAATTTGGCCAAACTATTTGTTACAGGGATTTTTTTCTTACTTTGATCCTTTAAAAGTACCCACTGCAGTTTAAATAGCCCCCTCATTTCCTACACAAAGGTTCATGGGGAGGGGGCAACCTGGAGGGAGGGGGGAAATGAGGAGCTGATACCTAGGGCTCAAGTGGAAAGCAAAGGTTTTGAGGATGATGAGGGAAACAAATGTACAAAAGTGCTTGACACAATGGATGGATGGATGGATGGATGGATGGATGGATGGATGGATGGATGGATGGATGGATGGATGGATGGATGGATGGTTATAAGAGTTTTCTAATTCCCCAATAAAGTAATTTAATTATTAAAAACATATAAATAGCCCCCTAAAACAGATTATATGACAGTCAATGAGAAATATTTCAAAAAGCGTGACCATGTGTGGAAACATTTGTACACTAAGTTTAATTTGACATAGTATAGAAATTAAGTAATCAAATTAAATATGGTTTGAAAAGGTTAAATTGAGCAAGTCACCTAAAGATTCCATATTAGTTGAGGCTGTCTAAGTACCACAAGGTTAAGGAATAGTAACGATGGAAACTTCATTAGGGAATTAACAAGAAGGGAAGTGACAACGAACCAGAAGCTGTGACAGCAGCTTTGTAATACACAAACTGAGAATGAGGGTGTTATCCACAAGCACATCACATGTGAGAGCCCTTATTTCTGATGTACTCATCTGTCATACCAACAAACAGATTTTAAGAAAAACAAATTAATGTTCTGAATTCTAGACTGAAACTGAATGTTTTAAAAATCTATTTATAATCTCTACAGCATGGGAGGACATCAAAGGTCTGTTTCACTTTAATAGAAAGTACAGATGAAAACACATACATATTTCTGCACATAGAAAGGAAATATATGAAATAGTGAGTACGAATGGGGGGAAAACCTATCAGAAAAATACCCTCTAATGTATGATTTCTGATTTAGAAGCTTTTGGGATCTGATATATTATCTTCATAAAGTTCATCTGAAAAAGTTTCTTTGCTTTTCAAAATTAATGTTTGGATGATAAAAAGTAAATCAGCCAACTAACTTTAGTCCTTGGGATGGGAAAGCAATGAAACTGGAGGCCCTCATCTTTGGCATTTGGAAAAAATGAAGAGATTGCAATCTTAAATTTATAATGTAGAATCAGAAAAGGTTCCACCTCTTCTCATGTTTTGTGGATTGACTATATAAAGCAATTATTTTTGAGAACAGCTGCAGGAATGTGGAGCAAGGTGCTGCATTTTGAGCATTTTTTCTCTTTCATATGGGAGAAATTTTTACTTGGTTTATGAACAAAAAGTGGCTCAGTGAAGAAAACAGACCACATGATAGAAAAAGCAGGGAAAAAATTTAAATGTCAGTGCGAATGACAGCAGCCACGGGGATCCCAAGAGTATCCATGATGTAAACAGAACCTCTTTCCACTCCATCCTTCCAAACTCCCATTAATTAATGTTGATCCACTCTGGAGAAGCTACAGAAGTTGCCTGGCAGCTCCCCATCCATCCCCTCAGGGCCCTAGTCTCCTCCCAGTGAAACTGATTACAGATTCTTACTCTAGAAAATGCTTTTCAACTGCCTTGTGCCAATATGCCCAAATAAAAGACGAATGCTAAGCATACAAGTTTGTATCACGTATGGTCAAAACAGAGGGATGGGGTCTGAGTGGATTGGGCGTTCAAGATTATAAAAAGTCATGATATAGATGATATCGAAGAATAGTGTTCCTGGACTTGGATGTTGTTGGTTATACTTTTGGCCTTAACTGGACAACTTATGTTGCAACTAGGGACCTCTCAGAATGTTAGTTTGAACAATGACTTCTTGCTTATCTGGTCTCTCTGCCCTTGCATCTCCAAGTAGCCTTCTGATTCCCACATTTGTTTTGCTCTCCTACGCTTAGCCTCATTTCCTTCCTCAGCACTATTTCATACTGAGGACCCAATTGCCCCTATTTGTCCTAATTGCTGACTCAGCAGACCCTTTAAACTGTCAATTTTGTGTACCCTTTAGGATCCCTTGTCCCAGGAGCGAAGATAGAGGAATGAACCATTGCACTAATACAGACCAGAACTACTGAACTTTCATATCAGGAAATGGACCTGGAAGTCCCTTTATATGTCACCATAGCATCTCTGAGACTAAATTTTACAAAAGCAGACGCCCTCGACGTTCTGCTGTGGAGCTCCTACAGTGAGGAATAACTGCCATCGAATTGATACCAACCCATAAGAGAGAATAGAATTGTCCCTTTGGGTATCAGAGGCTGCAAACCTTTATGAGAACAGAAAGCCTCTTTCTCCAGCAGAGTAGCTTTTAAAATTCTGGCCTCGCAGTTAGCAGCCTGACAGGTAACTCATTAGCCTACAAGGGCTTCTTGTAATGAAGATTGAGGCACCATTATTTCTTCATGGAGTTTAAGTCTAGCAAAGTAACTGAGACACAAACATAAGTAAATGTGTAAAATATATTTGTATCTATGAAGCAATGAAGGAGCTCTGGTTGCACTGTGGAATAAACTTTAGGCTGTGAACTGCAAGGTTGATGGTCCAAACTTCCCAAGTTGCTCCCAGATAGAAAGACGAGGCTAGATGTTCTCATAAAGATTTTAAATTTCTAGAAACCCTATGTAGGGTTTCTATGAATAAAGTTAATTCAATGAGAATGTTTGGGTTTGCATACATTAAGGAACATCAGAAAGTATTGCTATTAGGGTTGCAGGTCATATTTCCATGGGCTTATCCCCAAATCAACATGTTCAAATACCTTTGTATGATTAGTGGGTGACTTCAAACAAGATTTTTCACTAAAACACTTGTCTTAGTCTCATTAAAGTGTTAAAAAATGTTTTAATTAAAATTAGTTTTTAAAGAAATCTACTCCATCAGTTAAATTCTACTTAGCTCAGAAGACGTGTTGAATGGCTTTGGGGGATGAGAAAGCAATAATGTGACCATAGGGACTTACTATAAAGAAGTTTTAAGAAAATTGCATTGATGAGGAAAAGGCTAGGAAAATTGGGCAAAAGAACATGTTTAGTTCCATCACATTAGTGCTCCTACTCATTCTTTAGGAGTAGCAGGGAGTTTGTTTGGGATGTCACCTACCCCCACATCCCTAATCTTACCAATTCATATATCCCCCCCCCAGTTCACAAAGAACTTTTTATAAAGAAAATTATTTGAGTTCCTCCAGGATGCCAAATCTGATTTTTTGATAATTAATTATTGCCTATTGGTCCAGCTGTGATGATTGTAGTCTTCTTTACATTGGGTTTCAATCCACACTGAAGGCTGCAATTCTTGATCTGCATCACCAAGTGCTTCAAGTCCTCCTCACATTCAGCAAGCATAAATAAGCCTTCCTCTGATCCCAATTCCACGTTTCTGTTCATATAAGCATGTTTCCCTGATAATTTGCTCGGCATACAGATATAATAAGTATGGTGGTATGGGGAGAGAATCCAAGCTTTCTTGACTTTAAACCACACAGCACTTCTTTGTTTTGTTTCCACAACTCCCTCTTGATCCATGTACAAGCCCCACATGAACACAATCAAGTGTTCTGGAACTCCCAGTCTTTAGTATTTTCTCAAGAATTTTGTCCTGTTTGGATCCACAATCAATCTTCATGGAAGCAGCAGTCAAGAAATCAAAAGAAAAATTGCATTAAGTAATTCTGCTGCAAATGAGCTCTTTAATGTATTGAAGGGTGAGGTAGTTTATTGTGCCAACCTGGTCAATAAACACATGTGGGGTTAATTGAAGGGCAGAGGGACAAATGGCTCAGTGAGCCTCACCTTTTGAGTTCTCGGGGTCTCTTAATCTGTGTTGCTCATACCAACGTGCAGCTAGCTGCCTTAACCAGTTCCCTGGTTTGGCTGGCAAAGCTGACTTCCTGCAAGACATCCCTGAGGAAAAGCCACATGGATCTACCCCAATGCAGCCCTGGATGCTGGAGCAGCCATGTGGAGACCCCTACCACCGCTGAGATGTTCACTGATTCAGCTTTCCTCCTGCAGTTGGCATCATTGTGTGTGTTTTGTGAGATGGAGGAAGACTCTGTGGATTGGTGTTGGACATATGGGTTAATGTTGGACTTGTAGGCTTGGGCAGCATTGGGTTGGGGTTTTTTCTTGAGGTGAACTTACCTTTTATATAAAACTCTCTCTTAAACATGAATTTTTGTGGATTTGTTTCTCTAAAGTACCCAGACTATCACAAAGAGCAAATATGTTACAGGACTAAGGTGCACCTGACCCAAGCCATGATATTTTCATCACCTCATATGCATGTGAGTGTTGAACACTGAATAAAGAAGACTGAAGAAGAATCAATGTATTTCAATGTACTACTGGAGAAAAATATTGAATGTACCAGGGACTGCTAAAAGGACAAACAAATCTGTCTCAGCAGAAGTAAGGCCAGAGAGAAGAAAGGATGGCAAGACTTCATGGCACATCCTTTGGACATATTGTCAGAAGACTACAGTCCCAGGAGGATATCGTGCATCACAAAGTGGAGGGGCAGTGAACAGGAGGAAGGCTTTCAATGAGATGATTGACATGGTGCTTGCAAAATGGGCTCAAGCAGAAGAACATTTGTGAGGGTGGCACAGGACCGTGCGGTCTTTTGGGCTGTTATGGATAGGGTTGCTATCGGTCAGGGCCCACTTGAAGGCACCTAACAATAATTTCAACAAGCCACAGATTGCAGAAATGTTCAGAGAAGGGATAGAGAGCTGTGAAGACCACCTTAAGAACTGCACATACCAAGATGGAGGATATAAGCAAATAATAGTTGCACATTTTCAACCTAGTTAAATCTTCTGAGGCAAAGGTCTTGTGCATAAAACTAGCAATATTTCAAATGCCCAGTTGCTGGATGGGTGTGTAGATAAGGGGAAGACAGGGCACTGATAATATTACTTAAACTCACGGCATCACTATGCATCAGAATCCACACAGTGGCCATCAACAGGATTCTGACTCAGAGCAACCCTAACTAGGGTGTGAAGGTTGGAAATCTCTACAAGAGTAGACAGCTTCACTTCTGTTCCTTAGAGCGGTTGTTGGGTTTGAGCCATCCACTTTATGATTAGCAGTCCAATGCTTACCCTACATTGATGCCAGGGCTGCCAAAATATGTAGAATATAAAATGCACCTTCTTTAACTAAACCTGAATATCTTTTACAAAATGTATCACAACTAATATACCATTCAATTATGAATAATAATATTTAATGAAACTTCAGGGACACTTTTTAGCAACTTGTTTCCATTATCAAGAAAGCACATTATTCCATGATGATGCAATAAATAACTCATGATAGTTCATGTTATTTTGTATGTATCTTAGTGTGTACTGTTGAGAAGTGTAATGGAAATAGCATTCATTATACTAAATGTAGTTATTTAAGCATTATTGTTATGTTGTTAATCTTATTTCAGAGTATAAAATCCTTGATTTGAAGGAGAAAGTGGCACTTAAATATTTACAGTGTGATTATTCCAATCAATCTAGGAAATATTTCTATGAAAGTAAATAGCAAGAAATGTCTTGCTGGTAAATTCAAGGCAGTAATATCCAATACTCATTGTTGTACTGAATTTAATGACAGACATGAGTCATTTGTAAAACTGATTAAAACTATAAATAGAAAACAGCTATCTGGTATTTTAATCAAAATATTCCTTTTAATATTACCTTATAGCCTTTGAAATGAAAAGGCACTTAATGAGAAAAAAAAGCAATCTGTTAACATGACTAAATAAAACAGACTACTCAATTCTACCAAAAGCTATGCATCTCCAAAAAATGCTAATGATAATATGCTTATATGAAAATTGTGTAAATTTGGTAATACTTAAATGACACTTTCAGATTATGAGAAATTTTACATGTTTCTATTAATTTGATGATTTAGCTTGACACTGAAATATATATAATCAATGCATTTTCTCCCAAATATATACATTCAGGAAATTCATGATGGAGACTCATGTACTCCATCAGCACAAGCTCTCATGGGACTGATAGATGGGGTTGATAAGGAACCATTTTTTAGGACAAAAGTCACTAGGGCAGAAAATTTCCTTAGAGCAATCAGAGATATAGCTGCATTTATAATTTTGAAAATACAGCAGCATAGAATAATTCTCTATTATGCTAACTTATACTACAACAATAACAACAGGATTAAATACAGAGTTTAAGGATGACAGAGTTTGCTATTGCACACGAAAAACTTTAAGGATACAAGAAACGACGATTATGGAAAGAGAGAGAAATATCTTTTTCCAGTAGTCTAAATTCATTTGTATTATCCCTTCAACCATCAATAGTATTAATTATGAGCTTTTCAAATATCTCCTAATATTTTCTATAGTCAAGAGTTACAATGACTTTCCTAGATCAAGAGAAAACAAAAATACATCAAAAGACTTTGTATAAGGGACAACTACGCAGCTAGAAATTAAAGTAAGTTTTCCTTATGACTATGAATACAAAAGGAAGATGTAATGTAATTGACTAATCACTGCGAAGAGCAAGACGATACTCAGCCATCCAAGTTCTGAAGGCAGCATAGCTGTGCACACTCAAGTACCTTTAATCATTTTTGCCTCAGATGTTCCTTGTTTACAAACAGCTTCCCACTCAACAAACCCTGTTAACTACACTTGAGTAACCAATTATTTTTCTTTAGACATAGTCTCCTAATATTTTCTTTATCATATTTAAGACAACCATTTTGCATATACAAAAATGAACTTCACACTCTCCTATTGAAGTTTGTTGCACATAATTCTTAATTTTTGAATCTCCTGCAGCTCCATTAGAAGAACAAAAGCTTCACTCTCTAACTAGAATTCTTATTTTTTGGGTCAATTCTCATTTATTTTGTGACTATGAAATGTAAAAATGTAGAAGAAGATAATGTTAAATGTCATATGTGACAAAACTACCTTGTACTGATTAAGACTTCAGAATCCGCCAAAGTTATATGAATTGTTCAAATGTAATTGATTGGACTGAATTCTAGTAGCACAATCCTCACTGAATAGCATCCTTTTCATTTCCCCAACCTACCTGAAACTTTTTCCTGTAATAATTCCACATTTTCCTTCCCACAAATCTTAGAAATATCCCATATGCTTCTTGTTTCTATGAATGTTCCCAGTGTAAATGTGAAAACATTTGTGGGAACATTCAATATTTTTCCCTGTGGGTCTGGCTTATTTCACTCAGCACAGGTATTCCGTACACACAGGGCTAGGAAGAACTGCATTCTATCGTACATAGGAAGCAGGAACTCACTCAACGGCACTTGATAACAGCAATATTTTCAAGGTTCCACCATGTATCAGAACTCCATGACATTTTATGACTGACTCATATTCCACATTGTTTAGATGTACTACATTTTGTTTATCCATTCATATGTTTATAATCACTTGGGCTATTTTAACCTGTTGATTATTGTGAATAATACTGAAACAGACATCAGTATAAAAATATCTGACTGCGCTTTTGTTTTTGATTACTATTAATCAGTACCTAGTAGTATGATTTTTGTCCCATATATAATTGAGGAACAGTCAAACAATTTTCCAAAGCAGTGACACCATTTTACTTTCTACCAGCCATGGAAAAGGTTTCCAGTTTTTCCAATTCCTCACCAACACTTGTAACTTTCTGACTTTTGTTTGTTTATAATAGTAAGTGTAAAAACATAGCTCCTTATGGTTCTCAACTCGTGTTTTATAAAATGTAAGTTGTTTTCCATAGTGTATTATAAAAGTGGTGTCAAATACAAAAGGAAACTTTAAAAGTGAAATTGGATTGGATAAAATCGCAAGGAGCAATAAAATCATAGTACATTAGAGAGAGTGATTTTGTGAGTTTAAAACTTGATATGTATAGGTTTGTATACCTGGCAATGATGTATAGTGGATTTCTTCCTATGGACTAAAGTGGTCAAGACATTTGACAAACATTAGTCAGTCTATCATCTGTTCTTAGAGAATAAACTCCAGCTGGTGAGTTCAGAAGAGAGAGCATCTGGGGTCTTAAAAGCTTGAAGGTAAATGAGCGGTTATCTAGCTAAGATGCAAAAAAGCACACCTGGAAGAATCACACCAGTCTGTGTGATCACGAGGTGTCGGTAGGATCAGGTATCAGGCATCAAAAACCCAGAGCAAAAAATCATATCATGGTGAATGGGGGGGAGTGCGGAGTGGAGACCCAAAGCCCATCTATAGGCACCTGGACATCCCTTTATGGAAGAGTAGCAGGGAGGAGACGAATCAGTCAGGGTGCAGTATAGCACCGATGAAACTTGCAACTTTCCTCTGGTTGTTTAAAGCTTCCTCTCCACCAGTATCATGACCCTGACTCTACCTTTCAAATCCGGCTAGACCAGAGCATGTACATGGGTACAGAGAAGAGCTGGAAACACAGGGAATCCAGGACAGATAAATCCCACAGGACCAATATTGAGAGTAGCCATACCAGGAGAGTAAGGGAAAGGTGCGGGGAGAAAGCAGGAACCCATCGCAATGATCTACCTATAACCCCCTCCCTATGGCATGGACAACAGAAAAGTGGGTGAAAGGAGACTTCAGTCAGTGGAAGACATGAAAAAATAATAATAATAATTTATAAATTACCTAGGGTTCATAAGGGAAGGAGCGTGGAAGAGGGAGGAGAAAAAATAAGAAGCTGATTCCAAAGGCTCAAGTAGAAAGAAAATATTTTGAAAATGTTGATGGCAACAAATGTACAAATGTGCGTGACACAATGGATGGATGTATGGATTGTGATAAGAGGTATATGATACCTCAATAAAATGATTAAAAACAAAAACTAGAAACACTAAACAGAAAACACTTAAAAGAAATATTAAATTCATAAACTAAATAATTGCAAGAATTATCATAATTATAATCTTTTGTGTATAGAACCAAGATCCTATGGAGGTTCCAGGAAAGTGAACACACAGAGCTACAGAATCAAATCTCAGGAGGAAGAAATAAACAGTCAAAACAGCCAGTAAGCTGAATGAAAAACCCAATGATGCTCTGATCTAGGCCAGAGAGACAACTGGTTACAGATCAGGCATTCATTGCCATTTCTTGGAATATTGCCCTGACTTCTGGGGTACTGATATTGAAGAATATTAGAAGTCTGACTCTTCCTTAGACTTTCAGGATGTCTCGCATCTTCTTCCCATGCTCCACTTCCTTACACAGTGTCACCACCATCCCCAACTGACCACCTCAATGGGCCTAGAGGAGCATGTTACCACTCAAGGTAGCAGATGCTGCACTTACAACCATAGGTATTCGTGAGTACAATAATTAGGGCTTGTGTGGCAGGTGAATATACATACCTGCTCTGTCTCCACTACTTCCTGCACTCAAAGCTTTTCACCAACACACTTTCTCCACTCTCGCCAGACCCTTGAACTAGATGCATTACTTTCCGTTTCCACCTCCTTTTCCGCTGCACACTGAACACTGCCTACAGCCCAGGTGTCTGGTAGACCCCTCCTCCCTGTCTTTTAAACTGGGCTATTTTCTCATTTATTAACTTTCCTCATCTCCCAAACAACTGTAAAAATAATCTTTTATGACATCTTAATTTCCACTTCCTTAATTTAGTGTAATTGAAACCGATTTTCTGTACTATCATTTTAAGAATAGTTCTTGGCCTTACTTAATGCTCTTGTTTAGCATCACATTGATGGTAAGAGCCCTCATCCAAGATCTTTTCCAAGAGCTTTCACTTTCCTACAGGAAGCTCTGAGAGATGCACCTGGCTTTGCTTACTCCATGAGGAGTGAGTATTGCATCTGGACAGGCTGTTTGCTGGGATTTAAGGTCCCAGTCCTGTATCTTTAGACTGCTTTCTCTGACATGCTGAAACTCTGCCAGAGGATTATCCTGTGCCTCTGAAAAGCAAATGACTTTCTGTTTGGATTTCAAGCTATAAACCACTTCTTTGTATGGAGACATGCTAAGACATTTCCAAGGTGACATTCAAACCCAATCACACCCAGCTAGAAAGTCTGTCAATTATGCTAATACCAAAGACAAATGTATGAAGAATTACTGCCATTATCATCTCCAAACAGCATTTGTTATACAACTCTTTCTTACAGCATGACATAAAACAATTAACCACCAAGGATGCTGTCCTCTGGAAAATTGCAGCCCAAGACAGATAAACCATAAAACACACTCAGGGAACATAAAATAATGCTTAAATTGATATAGAAAATAGTCATTGAATAAATTTATACTACATACATGTAAATCTTACTCTTAAGATTTTCAGACTCTTGGCTACAACTATTCTCCAAACAGAAAAAAGCACACGCAAAAAAATCTTTAAAATAGATAGGTAATAAACATCATTTGTTTCAGAGTATGTCATGAACCAGAAGATGAGGTAACTCTGAATTACTGCTTTCAGATTAAAATCTAGAGCTGAGCAGGTTTTCCTAAGATAGTTTATTACTTCTAAATTTAGTGTCATTTTGTCCATCCTGAATCCACACAAAGATCTTCGTGGTACAAATGAGCAGAAGTAAACACTCTTGGGAATGTCCCATTAAGTACCAAATGGACTTCCCCACAGAAATAGACAAGTGAATGGATTAAAATTCAAAACCTTCTGCAAACTAGGTGTTCATAACTTAAACTCTGATTCATTCCCTCCTTGGGATTTGAAGTTTATGATTACGATCCTTGCATAACACAGGCTGGTATGCTAATGTCTCATTTCAATGGTGTGTTTGTTAGTCTGGGTACTTTAGAGAAACAAATCCACAGAAACTCATGTATAAGAGAGAATTTTATATAAAAGTTAAGTGTACATCAAGAAAACATCCCTATCCAGTGATGCCCAAGCCCATAAATCCAACATTAACCCATATGTCCAACACCAATCCACAAAGTCCTCCTCCATCTCACAAAACAGAAGCAATGATGCCGACTGCAGGAGGAAAGCCGAGTCAGTGAATGTGTAAACATCTCAGTGCTGGCAGGGGTCTCCACATGGCTATTCCAGCACCCACGGCTGCATCAGGGTAGATCCATGTGGCTTCTCCTCAGGGATGTCTTGCAGGAAGTGAGCCTTGTAATCTGAAGCAGGGACCTGACTAAGGCAGCTGCACCCTGGTCTGACCATCAGAAAGCAAGAGACCTGAGAACTTGAAAGGCGAGACTCACTGAGCCATTTATCCCTTTGTCCTTCAATTTACCCCACATGCATTTATTGGCCAGGTTGGCACAATAAACTAACTCAACTAGCTTCTTGTTTAAAGACAAGCCTTTAACACTCGAGATACTATTTTCTGTGGTAGCCAGACACTATCTGGGTTCTTCAGTACACTTTGCTATAGGACCCATATATTCAGTGATCTCCTCATGAAGGTGAGTATCTAATAGGGTCATGTTATAAGAACTAATTGTTCATAGATTGAGGCTAGAGTTAAGTGAAAGCCCCAAATCAATTCATATATGTCTCTGGTTAACTTTAAAGATATTTTAATGTTATGATAGAGAACATTATAAATAACTATAGTTTGCAGAAGGTTATGAATGACAGTGGAAGCCCAAAATCCATTTGCAGGACCCACACCTGGATTAAGCCCACAGTGGAGAGTGAATACCCTCTGGCCGTGGTTCTGTGCTGGGAATCGCCTACCGATCAGACAGAGAACATTGTCATGACAGTTTTGCCAAATGTAGTTAGATTAAAATGTCATCCCTTATCATTTGATTTCCCTTTTGATTCACTTAAAGGTTTTTTCAGTGTTTAATATATTCTGAATTCTTTCCGACTGAAGTTATTGTCTGAGGTTTTAAAAGCAATTGTTGTTGGGAAATTTTGTTTGTCGCTTTCCTGGTATGATTTTTATATATAAAATTGAAAACTGGTAAACCTGTGGAGACAGTAACTGCAGTAAACATTACCGAGGGTCATGGCAGTGGATGTTGAGGGGGAATGGAGAGTTAGAAAAAATGAATACAAGAAAAATGTTCTGAAATTGAATGTGGTGATAATTGCATAATTCTTAATATGACTGAATAACTAAATTGTATTGTATGTAAAGTGTATGCCAATAAAACTATTTTTATAAGATTCACAGCCTTATTAAAAGTACTTAGTAATTACTATTTCATTTATTTTTCCTCATGCTTAAGTGCCTAGAGTTTGCCACATCATATAGAATGCTAAATTTAGCCACCTTTTGAGTCACAGAAATAATTATTATTTTAACCTGTTTGATTCTGAAGTCCTAGACAACTTCAAAAATAATGACAAAAGACATATTGATATCTGTGATGTATCAATGTTCTTTGGGATTTGCCTTATGAATGGGGGCTTTTACTGCTATTTACAGTAACATTAAGTCAATAGTGAAAAAGTGCTCCTAGAACTTGGCTGTTACTGAATCATAATATTAAAAGGGATCGTGGATAAGCCAACTTAAAAGGAAAACAGTGAAATGGAAGAGAAATGTCAACCTCCCTTACTAGTAAAAGCATAGCTTCCAATTAGTTATGCTTACATTTGATGAAAATAGGGGAAGACTAGGGGTTAGAAAATTAAAGAGAAGGAAGAACATTCTCAGATTTTCTCAAGTTAACACAATGGAAAGAAAAATTCAAGCTTCCAAATGAAATATTGGATGATTGAGGAAGTTTCCAAAGTAGAAAATAGTTGATGTATCCCGGCCAAATCTCAAGGAATCATAAGTGATCAAGAAAATAATTTTTCTATCCCATCCAAAGTACACTGTACATTATACAGCCGTCTCAAGAAATCATATGATCATGTTCTGAAGAAAGAAGGCCAAGCTGCACTGAAAGCATTGCCAAGTGAGATAGTTCGTTTATTGTGCCAGCCTGGCCAATAAACACAAGTGGGATTAATTGAAAGGCAGAGAGATAAATGGCTCCTGCCTTTCTTGTCTCTCACTCTTTGATCATCAGACCAGTGTGTGGCTGCCTTGCTTGTTCTGTGCCTCAATTTACAGGCTACGCTACCTGTGGGATGCCTAGCCTGTGGACTGAGTAGCTGTAAGTTGAGGTCCCTTTAAGAATTTACATCTCTTGAGCTGGGAAATGAAGGTTGGTGATGTGCCTTGCTGTTTACTGCCTGTGCTGATATAGCGTGGATCTCTCTACAGAGTACTAACTGGCAGCACTAAAGACTTAAAGGACTGCCAGTATCTCACAACTCTCTCACGGGAGTGAGTTGCACTGAGCTATTTGTACTGCTTTATAATTTAACTGTTCATTTCTTGTATTATATATCTATCTGTATATAATTTAACAGTTCATTTCTTGTGTGATATATATATATATATATATTTCTTGTGATATATATATATTTACTAGCAATTTAGATTTGTCTCTCTAGAGAAACCTGTCTAACACAGCAAGAAAACAAAGTGCCAGGATTTGAAAGAATCACCGTTGAAATATTTCAGGAAATGGATGCATCCCTGAAGCACGCACTCATCTATGCTAAGAAATTGGGAATATAGCTACCTAGTAAACTGGCTGGAAGAGAGTAATATTTGTACTCATTCCAACAGAATGCAGAAATTATCGAACAAAATCATTAACATTTTTACTCAAGATTCCTCAAGCTTGCTTCAATACTGTAAAAGAGAGCTGCCAGAGATTCAAGCAAGAATCTAAATGGAATGGGAACTGGATGTAGTTCAAGACACAGTGATTCCAACAAAACACGGGGCAATTTCACGGGTTAAAATCAGGGTGTGTGTCAAGGTTGCATACTTTCATCATTCTTATGCAATTCAGATGCTGAGAAAACAATCTGAGGAACTAGATGATATGAAGAAGAATTGGAATTCATGAATTGGGAGAATTGCAATATCCGAAGGACACACTCTCGTTTGCTGAAATTAAAGGGCTTGAAGAAATTACTCTATAATTAAGAATATCACTTTCAGTGTGGATTACAACTTAGTGTGAAGAAAACATAATTGTCACATTGTATAAATAGAAAGTATCAAGATAAATGGAGAGGAGATTGAAGTTGTTAAGGATTTCATTTTAGTTTGATCAACTTTCATGGAAGTAGCAGTTACGAAACCAAGTGATGAGAGCAATACAAACAATATATCTCCACAGAAAGTGAGGGTAGACCTCATTCCATGTGCCAATCCTTGAGGGCAATGTTCCTGATCAAAGCAGCTCGGTCCCAAAGATGACCACAGGGCCTGCCTCAGCTCAACATGATTTCCTCTCCCTAGAGGACAGCACTGCGGAAGACAGCCCTGAAGATACAGCTCTAGGAGAGTAGCAGGTCTGACACATTGGGGAAAATTCAGAGGTGGGTGAAACAGACCTGTGATGGGACAAAGCCATGAGATCCCCGAAGAATCCTGATCCTATACTTTGGACTTCGGGGAGGGCAACACTTGGTACCCCATCTAAACTGGATGGGGATTAATTCGAATGGGGCCACATTGAAAGTCTAAAGGCATAATAGGGGTGGTGGGGGCACAAGACCTTTCCATCCCTGACTGCAGAATTAGCAACAGGGACTATTAGGATGCTTGTTTTTCGGACACTAATGGTGAAGATTAAAAGGGTCTATGTGTTGTTAGGTAAGTGGGACCTGGGACATGTAACCCTGAGAGAATTGGGGACCGGATTAATGTTTATAACATGCCCTTCTCTCAATTTAATAGAGAACTATTCATCTGGTTTATGTCAGGAGCCCTGTGAGACTGTGACTATCTGTTTCACTTATTTTGTTTGGTGTTTATCTATACAAGATAGGCAGGATAGACTTAGAGAGAGCAGTTAGTTCCTGGAGGGCACTGGCCGTGGGGAGTGAGGTGAGCAGGAAGCCAACAATGACAGGTGCAGGGGAATAGTAAGTTTTCTACATCGATGGCAAGGAGGGTGTAGCTTTTCTGGTCGTGCTTGATCAATCGAAGCACATATGAAAGGAATTGTTGAGAGGTGAATGATGGGAAAATATAATAGTGGGTTATGATAAAAAATAGGAAAGAAAAATAATATATATGTGTTTATATATGTATATATGTGCAAATTCAACAAGGATGAAGATGGATTTTAGGCCTCTACTTAAATCTTACCTCAGTATAAGAACAGTTTGTTCTAATAATGTAACATTGTATATGCTCATCTTCCTGACACTCTAGCTGAAGACAAAATGGGTGTATAAGCAATTGTGGTGAAGATATTTGATGGTGCCAGGCTATTAAAATATTTAGCTTCTGGAGACTTAAAGCCTTGTAGTTAAACAAGCGGCATTTAGCAGGGAAGTAAAGCATACATGAAAGAAGCACACCAGCCTGTGTGATCATGAGGTGTCAATGAGAAGACATATCAGAAGTTCAAAAACAAGCAACTGAATTGATGTAAAAGGACATGGATGTAGTGGAGGACCAAAAGCCACCTGTAAGATAAGTAGACAGTCCCTCTCAGAAGGACCACACAGAAGGGATGATATCCAGAGTTTGGTATGGCACTGATGAACCACATAACTATCCTCTAGTTCTTTAATATTTCTTCCCATTACTATTATGATTTTGATTTATCTCATTAATCATGTTAGATTTGCATATGTTAATTTGTATATTTAAGATTATTAGGTACATGAAAGTTATATAGGGAATGCATCTGAAACAGTAACAGGAGAAATGGGTCCCTGAAGGTATGGGTGGATGGGGAGCAGATAGCAGTAATGAGTGCATAGCCCCACTTGAGGGAGCAAGCCACAGAATTGTATTCCAATGGACACATTAGACTATGTAACATATGGCATTAATGAAAAACAACTATTACAGGGGGGAACCAAACAAATGGAATAAGGGTTCCTGGGGGTTATGGTAGGGGAGGGAGGGGATAAAGAGCAGCTGATATTAAGGAGTTCAAAAAGAAGGAAAATGTTACAAAACTGACTGTGGTAGCATTTGCACAACACTGCTTGATGAGATTGAACTATGGAATGAAATGATATCTGTAAGAGCTACCAATAAAATATTTTTTTAAAGAAAGAAATCAAGTAATGTATTTCATTGTGCAAATCTGCTCCTAATGACCTCTTTAAAGGGAGAAATAGCAAAGATGTTATTTTGGGGATTATAGTGTGCCTGACATAATGTGTTTAGTGATCTTCCATGCATTTGAAAGCTGGACCATGAATAAGAAAGAACAGAAGAAGTTATGTGTTTGAATTATGGTGTTGGAAAAGAAAGTAGAAAGAGTCATGGGCTGCCAGGAAGGCTGTCAGAAGTACAGACACAATATGCATGGTGATGCTTTGCCTCTAGAATGTTATACATGTCATCAGTAGGTACCAGTTTTGGGACAAGAACATCATGCTTGATCCAGTAGAGGATAAGTACAGAAGATGATCTTCAAGGAAATAAAATGACACAGTAACTGCAACAATGGGCTCAATCATAACAACAATTATGAGGATGATGTAGAATAAAAGAAATATTTTGTTCTGTTATACATAGGGTTGCTGAGTTCAAACCATGATAGCATGTAGCAACAAGAACAACACATGGCACAAATGTTTGTTTTAACTACAAGCTCACAAGTTGTTTGCTCAAGCACTCCAAGAGATGCTTTAGAAGGCAGGCCTAGAGATCCATTTTTAAAAGGTGAAGGGAAGGCTTTGAAAGCTCAATGGAGCAAGTCTGTATACATGGTTGTACCTATGGGTTGCCATGAGGTGGAATTGACTCAAAGGAAACTGACAACAATAACAATACTGCTTGGAGATGTTGTTATGCTGTCTTTAAATGATAACCAGTCGTCCTCATCTGTCATAACCCAAGCTGCCCTGGCAACCATTACTTGGAACAGGAAGTCTACAAGAAAGATAAGAACTCATGATTTCTGACACATTTACCACAGAAGCCCACTATTCAATCAATTTCCCCTTAATTTCTGACCAGCACTTGTGTCAGAATCTTGTCATGTATTAAGGAGCACTTATTTACCTGCAACTTTATTAATAATGAGAAGAAATTAGGAGATGGATCTCTTTTATCTTCAAAGATGAGAACATTTTTCTTTTAAAAAGAAAACCAACTAAAGTCCAATAAGATAGGTGAGGAAAAAAGGATAACATGTATAATGAACCTGAGATACCAAAAAAATATTTAAAACTTTGTTTCATAGAAAATTTGACTTTCTCTAAAGATATAGGAGAAAACAATTTAAAAAGTAGATAGATATACCCTTTTTTCCCCCAAATCATTTTATTAGGAGCTGATTCAGACACCATCCCATCCCATAGTTCAATCACATCAAGCAATGTTGCACAATTGCTACCACAAGTCATTTTAAACATTTTCTTCCTTCTTGAACTCCTCGATATCCATTCCCCTTTACCTCACCTTCCCCACTGGCCCCCAACCCACATTCTAATTATTATCTCTATAGATTCAACAATTCTAGATTTCATATGCTGAGCAACAGAAAAACGCATAACAAAGATTCAAGAAGGCTACCAACAATGATAAAATACATCAGAGATAAAACCCAATATGAAAAAAAACCCACAAAGACTCAAGGTCACTTCTCGCCAAATTATCAGATCAATGAAACCAATGCAATTGCAAACAAGGTATCATTAATTTATAATTAATTTGACAAGCAAGCTAAATTTAATATTATTGGGAATAATAAAATAGCAGTAGGAAAGAAGTCACTGAAGAAAATCAAAGAGAGATTTGCCAATCAAACAATACCAAGCTTTATCGGAAAACTATGGAAATTGGAATACTGTGGTCTTAACTTAGTGATAAATAGACAAAAACAAACAAAAATAAGATTAGAGCATCCATGTTTTTAGTTTATACAAATCATATCATGATATATGTATCTTTATAGAATTTAATTTTTATTTAAACGTTATATTTTATACAACTCATGTTAATTAATGCTAGATAATTATTAGATTAACATTAAATAATTTAACTAGACCTTATTTTCTATTCCCCTATTTTTGTTTATTTAAGTTGTTTGTAGCTATCCACTTGTCAAAGGCATAGTGTATATTCGTGTTTCTGTGCACCTACATGAGGAATGAGTGAGAATATATTACTTTTTGTACAGAGATATGTTCATCTTCAAAGTTATATAACACCAGATTATTTTACAAATAATAGTTTTTTAAAGTTTTCATTGAATTGATTCCAACTCTTAGCAACCTGATGTGTACCTGATTGAACCATGTGCTGAATTTTCAGAAGTAGATCTCAGGCATTTAATCTAAGTTTTACATATAAATTATAGTAATTTACTTTCCTATCTGATGACACCTTGACCTAATCCTTCATCAATTTGATATTTTCATTCTCTACCATGTTTCCCCATTTGATCAAGTTATCTTGCATTTTATCTTTGCTTTAGTTTTGTTTACCAGACTACCAAAGGAATGGAATCTTATATTGATAAGATTCCATTATAAGATTGAAATTTCCACATGTATTGTTTATTCTGTTTTTTTCCTTTAATGCATTATCATTTATACTTGTCACTTTTCCCTTTGTTCAATTTTATCTCATGGTTTTTATAATATTTGTTTTTTACTAGGAGTTAATGCATATATTATATCATTCCATAGTTCAGTCATATCAAGTAGTATTTTACAATTGCTACTACAATCAATTTCCAAACTATTTTTGAGAAACAGAAAAATCTATAACACAAATTCAAGTGGGTGCCCCCCCTATGACATATCCCACAAACTAACTAACAAAATACAGAGAATGTGGAAAACAAATCAGGTCTAACATGCAACAGGGAGGATCAATTGACAAGGTTTTAATGACTCAAGCCAGGTTTACAATGTGGTCTTCTATAGTCATGTCTCCAATGCACTCAGTTCAGTAACCACTTCCCTCCCACCCCGCTAATGGATAGAGGGAGTTCACTGGGATTTATCTCCTATGAGGTTTCCACTTTCATCCATAGCTTTCTGCAAACCTAATTTTCATAATTTTGGCTCTGACACCATTCCTTCCTTCAACTTCAGATTGTATGATTTACAGTCCTTCAATGAGTGATGTTGGCATGTTCTTCCATGTTTATTTAGTTCACATCTCTTTTAGGTGGCAGCTTGTTTGGAGACAAGCCTTTAACACCCAAGATGCTATTTAAATTGTAGTCAGGCACCATCTAACGCCTTCACTTCATTAAGCTATAGCACCCATACTCTGTGTTCCCTTCCTGAGGGTTAGTTTGGAGCAGGGACATGAGGTAAGAACTAATTGCTCTTAAGTTGGAGGTAGGATGGTGTGTGATACCCAAACCCATTCCTAGATCTGTCTTATGGTTGTTTTGTTTTATCTGTCTTGGGCTCCCCTTCAAAATGGCCTTGATAATCTTTCGTAGGGAGTCTTATCAATCATCCCCTTGAGTCACAATGATCTGTTAATATTGTCTGAGTAGCCCCTGGTGTTAATTTTTTTAAAGCCCTGTTGAGCCAGGGATATTGGACCAATGTAGGCTAACTCCATCACAGTACCTGAATTATTCACTTATTATTAAAGAATCAATACTTTCATGACAGAATACTATTTATACAAACAATGGGGGTTGTTAGGGAAATTTTACAATAATAGTCACTGAGAATCTGAGTTACAGCTTTTGCCAGAATAATGTATACCTCAAGATAGCATACAGGGCATTGATGTAGCAAGACCATGTTTGTCCACCTGTCAATAGTTCAACCATCTTGGCGCATCTGTCTTCCACGTCCTCATATACCATGTATTTTCTGATTTAAGTCCTCAGGTTAGAGGTATGTCTACAATAGAGTGTGTGGTAATCACCTAATCTGGTGTCAATTTAAGGATTAAGAGTAATGGGGTGGAGTCTGGGTTGTCAATCTGGGGATAACCAATGAGACTTGTGTGGGCATGGCCTTCTCCTGAGAATTCTGGGAAATCTGGTACTTCCTCCTTGGAGGTGGGAGACACCTTCCTCTCTCTGCTGGGAGGCATTGAAGCTGACAAGACCTCTGAAGCTGGAGGAACCACATAGAGACCCCTGCCAGAATTGCGATGCTTACAACGCCACTGGATCCAAAGACTTTCTACCCACTGGCCTGTGATCATCCTGCATTCGGCATCCTTTCATGTGTTTCATGAGTCTGAAGAGGACTTAATGGATTGTTGACATATGGGCTAATGTCATATGGGCTAATGTCGGACTTATGGACTTGATGTGGACTGGGCTGGGATGTTTTCTCAATGCTCAATTGCTCTTGAATATAAAACTGTTCCTTATATACATATGCATGCTTACAAATTTGTTTCTCTAGTCTACCCAGACTAACACAGAGTCCAATACAGCTAGGAAGTTTCGGCATCAGATTTCACTGATGTGGCCTGGGGAGAATCTCATGCACTCTGAAGATCCAGGATTCAATTCCACAGCATTCCATAGCACCTGGCCTGGGTCCCAAGGGTGCACACAGAAACCAAGGTCAATGGAGCCTATTGGGTGCACATCACCAGGGTCACTCCCCTTGTAGGTTCCCCAAAAGCATTTTCTGTCATTCAACTGGCGGTCAGTTCTCCTGCTTTTCCAACCAACAGCCATGCATTTGTGTTCCCCAGACATGTTTGCTCCTATCCCTTCTCCTGACTTGTTTTTTCCTATCAGTATCCCTCATCCTTCTGTTAGGGCTGGCCACCTGTCCAGGGGAACTTCACCATAGCTTTGAATGTCGGACACTCAGTAGACAGCATCCCCTTCTCATCCCTGGACTTTTTATCTCAGCTGACACGAGGTGCCCCCTTTCCTCTAATGGCAAGTTGGGCTTTTCTCATTTTATCACTATTACAAACCATGCAGCAATGAACATTCTTGCACATGTTGGTACATATGTTCAGAAATGTCTCTAGTGTACACACCTAGGGTACATGTTTGTACTTAGGTTTACTCAGTACTGCCCAATTGTGGTCCAAAGGCTTTTACTTGTTCCCATTGACAGTTCTAAATATTCTCATTTCCTTCACATCTTCACTTATTCCATGAAGTTTCCATACCTATGAAGGGGTACCCCCTCCCCCGCAAAACAGGAAAAAATATCTGCTGGGTGGAGCTTTAGTAGTAAGCATTTTTACCCATTCAGCGAGCATCGAGCAACTCGCTCTGAGTTAGCACGTCACCTGAGAAGGTTCTCTCTGGACAGAGTCAATTTTTTTTTTCATAAAAGCAGTTTCGCTAAATCTCTTTTTTTATGATTGTTGATTTAAGAGAACAGCATTCTTCTGTGAAATTTTGTTTCCTGCTTGAATAATGCTGCAGAAATTGTTGTTGAATACAGCTTACAAGGGAAGTGTTATGGGAAAAAACACAAGTGTATGAGTGGTTTTCTCATTTCAAAAAAGGTGAAATCTCTTCTGGCCATCCCTTATCTTCCTGAACAGATGACAATGTCCACAAAAGTCATGCACTGCACTCGAAGCCCATTGACAGACCAGTGAAGAGATGGGGAAGCTATCTGGACGATCTTGAGCTTGGTTCAGTGAGTGTTAATGGAAGATTTGGGAATGAGAAGGGTTGCTATGAAATTTGTGCCTCGGTCTCCGACAGACCAGGAAACAGAGCGTCTACTGGTCACATATGAGACTTTGAAAGAACATCTCCAAAGAGACCCAAACTTTTTTTTACAAGGTCATTGCTGGGGATGAGATTCATTACTATTCTTATGACCCTCAAAGCAACCATCAATCAAACCAGTGGAATCAAACCATCATCATCTTTCCCGCCCCCCCAAAAAAACCTCATCAAGTGAAATAAAAAATCAAGATGATGCCTCTTATTTATGTATTTATTTGTTTGTTTGTTTATGCCTTTATTTCTTATGTGATGGGGATAGTGCTTTTGAGTTTGTTCCATCCAGTCAGACAGGTAATCTAGCTTTCTATTTGGAGGTTCTGAAAAGATTGTGTAATAGTGTGCGACAAAAAAGGCCTGACTTGTGGCAGACTGGGTTTGCCACCATGACAGTGCACTATGACAGCCATCTCATTGTGCCAGTTTGGGGCAAAAGTCAGCATTCCTCTCTTGCCCCAAGCAACTCCCTCATCTGACCTCACTGTGTGGGACTTCTTTTTGTATCCACAAGTGAAGAGGGACATGAAAGGACAGCGATTTGATGACAGAGAAGAGGTGAAGCAAAACACAAGGGAGGTGCTGTCAGCCATGCAGATGTTTGAGAAAAATTTTCCATCCAAAAGGATGAGTTTGAAAAATGCTTCCAAGAATGGAATCACAGATTTGATAAATGTATTAAGTGTACTGGAGAGTACTTTGTAGGTGTTAAGACTGTTTTATTTAAAAGAAAAAATTAAATGCCTAGATTCGAAAAAAAAATCCGTTTGGGGGCCTACCCCCTTGTATATATGTGTGTCCTTTAAGTATTTGTCATACATTTAATTACTGCATTCACATTAGTGCAAAATTACATTGTATTAATTTGGATTTTCTGGTTACTATTTAAATTCTTGATTTATGAAGGTCATTCAAGTCTCCTCTTCTGAGAATTACTTGTTCATATCTTTTGTGAATTTTTCTATTTAGTTTTTTTGCATTTTTTGTTCTCTAAATACTAATCCTTTTACATTAATATGTATTCTAAGTATCATCTAAGTGAATATAACAAGAAATAAAGGAAACCATATTAGTCTAAAGGAAAGTTGAAAAGAGAAAGTAAGGGCAACAAGCACATGAATAATAAGCATATAATATAAAATCAAATCTCAAAAATAACTGCAAATTTATCTGTAAACATAAGGCATCTTATCAATGGAGTAATAAAGCTGATATTTATATCTCTAATGATCTGACATCTGGATATAATTTTCAAGTATTTCTGACCTGTGGTGAAGAATTTAGCATATCTGATATTATTTCCATCTCAGAGAAATAGAAAAGAAAGTCCAGAAATACATAGCCACATATATGAAACTCTGATATATGACAAATTCATTAAAATTCAGTGTGGATGCTCTGTTTATTAATTGGAGATGATACAACTGGTTATTAATATAAGAAAAGTAAAATTCTACTAGGTATTTATCTTATATCACACAAAAATTAATACCAAATAAAATTGTGAAAAAATTTTAAAAAGTTATATAGGATATTTTAAATTATATTATAATATATTTATATTTTACATTATATTTTCAAAATATATAGCTTAGTTTTTATGATGGTCCCATAAAGTGTAAATGAATGCTCTGACCTGAAAGCAAAGATTCCTGTTCATGTACTCTTACTAAAAATGAGGTTCTCATTATCCTTGGACTTCATGGCTTCCAAAACTCAAAACCAGATTCACTGCCATTGAGTAAATTCCAACTCACAGTGAGCCTAGAAGATATTGTAGAACTGCCCATGTTGACAGAATCCAAAGTAAGCAATAAGGCTTTAAGCGGTGCACGATTCTAAGAATCACTACTATTTTTTCCACAGTAAATGGAGGGTATTTTTACTGGGATCATGGCAGACATGTCAAGTGATTCAATGTGATGTTGTATGTGAAACAATCAGCTCATATTCTGGTCCAGAAGAGGACATATTGGCATATTGACATATTGACATATTGGCATGAGAAAGTGAAAGAAACTTTTCTTTTCAATTTACTAAGTGTACAAATGGTGAATACATCGTTTGGGAGAAAGGGGGAGTTTAGACACTAACACATTTCCAGTTTTGAAACAATGTTGGAAACCCTGTTCCTTGACCTCCCATTTTTTTATCACGGAGTATCACTGGGTAGATTGAAGGTGATTATCTGTGGGTGAAACTATTCCCAGGAAAATGATTCAAACAGGCGATTTCCTACTGTCTTCCATGCCTGAGAGCATCAGGCCAATGAATTGCAAGTGGACTAGTAAGTTCCCCAAAGTTTGGGCATCTTCTCTGGTCATGCTGACCAACTACTAGGTGCCAAGCCTGCATACAGCCATGGCTGAAAAGAAGCCAGCTGTGTACCTCCAAGCCTGGGCAGCCAGAGCCTGTCTCCAAGTGGTACCATAGGAGGGGGTACACCGCCCCCAACACACACAAAGGAATCGCATTGGGCTCAGTGTGGTACTCAAGTATGCATTTTTCCTGCTAGGTGAGCATTAAGCAACTCTCTCTGGGTTAGTGCACCCAGTGGCATCCCCTGGAAATGCTCTCTCTGGTCACAGTGAATTTTTTCATAAAAGTAGTTTCACTTGAACCTTGTTTTCTGTGTGTGTGTGTGTGTGTGTGTGTGTGTGTGTGTGATGGCTCATTTAAGAAAACCATGTGCGGCTGCAAAATTTTTGTTTCCTGGCCAGGACAAGTGCCACAGAAACTGCTGTGAAGTTGAGCACAGCTCACAAGGACCATGCTATGGGGGAAACTCGAGTATCTGAATGAATTTCTCATTTCAAAAAAGGTGAAATGTCAATTGATGATAAATCTCATTCTGGAAGTCTGTTAACTTCCTGAACAGACAAATAAGTTGACTTGCAGCGCATTTGGAATTCATTATGCCAGGTCAGACTGTTAATCAAACAATTGATTTGGAGGTTCTGAAAAGAGGGTGTAACCGTGTGCAACAAAAAAGACCTGATGTGGCAGATATGGGACTGGTTTTGCCACCAACACAATGCACTTGTCCATGCAATAGAGGAGGTGAAGGAAAAAATGAGGGAGATGCAGTGAGCCATTTGAACAGATGAGTTTGAAAAATGCTTCCAAGAATGGAATCGCAGATTTGACAAATGTATGAAGTGTAATGAAGAGCACTTTGAAGTTGACAAGGTTGTTTTATAAAACAATTAAATACATAGCTTGGAAAAAAATCTGTGTTGGAGGCGGAGTAAACCATCATTTTTGCAGGAATACTGAAAAAAATGAAATCTGGATTTGACATCATCTCAGAGGTATAATATGAAAAAATATGATTTATCTCCAAAATATAAGAGAACATAGATTTCTTTGCCAGATTAATTCTTTGTACATGTCTACATCTGAGCATAATTTTAACAATCTAATTTGAAAATAATTATATTTAGAAAGAGTAAGAAAAAAGCCTCTGAATTTAGCTAATGTACTGAAGCTGTATTTCATTTTGACTTTCTAATTTAATAACTTTTGATTCCTAACATGTCAATTCTGTGCAAACATTGCTTATGTTTTTTTCAGTGGAAAGTGACCCAAAAATCAGTTCAAATGAGTATCAATGAACTTTTAAGCAGAAATAACTAAAAACCAGAGGTCTTCTACAGAGTTTCAAACACTCACTGGGATTGGATCGCTTTCAAATTTTTACTTGTTCTCCGTGTTTTTATTATTCTGGGGTTCCTCATAGTGACAAAATAAAGAGCTCATCTGCTTACCCTGAATTCATCACCTTGGTTATGAGAATATAATGCTCTGATTCTCCAGAAATGAGTCATATACCCTCTACCCAAATAAGATGAGGGATCTCTAGGGAGAAAGAAACACACAGGTAGAAGAACAGTGAATCATAAATGTTGCATGACAGAATACTAGCCACTAACTGCAAGATACCTTTATACAATGTTCAATAAAATAAAATATTAATGGAAGTTAGAATGCTTGACCTTACAGATAAATTCAGGAATAGCTGAATTTATTCTTAGTTGAATTTAATTAGTATTAAATAAAGAAAAAATCACATATATTAAGAGAAATGTTTGTAGGCACCCCTCATGCATTTTTATAAAATGAATAGGACAAACAAAATACTTATCTGAGCTTTATAAACAACAAGTCATCTGAGTTATTTTAGCAAAGATGGAAAAAGAGACTTGATGCCAGAATTTCAGTATTGAAATGCAAAAAAACATGACTAAACCTGTATTACGTTTAATAGTCCCTTTCTGGGGTTTGTTGTCTTTTTTTTCCTTTAAAAATTTATGTGTGGTTCCTAAGGGAGCTACAGTAATTAGAGATAAAAAATCTTTCATTTTCAATGATTCATACTCCTCCCATCTATGTAGGATTTTATAGGAAATTGCTTTGACATATCATGAGCTGTAAATTACTTTAATGGCTTCTCCACTACATTTAACTCCTACCTATGAAAGTGATTTAATTTGTGCACCACCTGAACACATAAACATCAATACCATTCAGAGATCTGGAAGAATGTCATTTGCTATAGTACTTAAAAGCAAATTAAATTTGTCTCTAAAAAATATTAGTCAATTTAACATCCATCTCTGTGTAATCTAATAGTTCCAGTTAGATTCAGACCTTTTACAACTCTGCAGGAGTTTTCATGTTGTTTTGTTATTAGGCACCACGGAGACAGCTCCAGCTCACCTGACTTTACCACCTTATTGACAATGAATTGAATCATCTCCCAGCTTTATGCCTTCTTATGTGTGAGCCCACTTTTTGAGACATTGTGTCAATCCACTTATGGAAGGGCCTTCTTTTTTGCTGACCCTCTACCAAACATGATGTCCTTCTGGTCCCTCTTAAAGCATGCCCAAAGGAAAGGTGAGACAAAATATTGCCATCCTCCTTTCTAAGGAGCATTTTGATTGTAGATTTGTTCATTCTTGCGGAGGTCTGTGGCATAGTCGATATTCTTTGCCAAACCATAATTCAAAGGCTTTAATTCTTCAGTGTTCCTCATTCATGGTCTGTTTTTCATATGTATATAAGCTGATTGAAAATACCACAGCTTAGGTTGGGTACACATTAGTCCTTAAGTTGACATCTTTGCTTTTTCATATTTTAAAGATGTCCTTCACAAAAGACTTTTCCAATGAAAATATATTTCAATGTCTTGATTTTTTTCACTCCCATGATTTTGACAACAAGGAAAATGAAATCCTTGACAATTTCAACCATGTGATCAATTATCATGACATATACTGGTCCAGTTGTGAGGATGCTTAGGCTGACATTAATCCCTACCAAAGGCTGTCTTCTCTCGTTTACATCAGGAAGTGCTTCAAGTCCTCTTTGAATTCATCAAGCAAGGTACATCGCTTACATATCTCAGGTGGTTAATAAGTCTTTCTCCAAAACTAATGCTACATTCTTGTTCATGTACTCCAGCTTCTTCTAATATTTGTTTAGCATATGGGCTGAATAAACATGGTGGAAGGACATAATCATTTCCTAATTTTAAACCACCAAGTATCCCTTGTACCATTCAAATAATTACTTCTTAATCTATATACAGGTTCTTAATGGACACAATGAAAAACTCCAACAGCAAAACCATTGCCCACCTGTGACCTTAAAAGACCTAGTAGAAAACTTGCATCCTTGAGTTTCCAAAACTTTAAATCTTTGAGGCAGCAAATAGCCTCATCTTTCCCTAGAGGAGTTACTGGTGGGTTAGAACCACTGGCTTTGTGCTCAATGCATAGCCCACTCTGCTACCAGGGTTCCTGTGGAGGTTTGTGACGGAGTGAAGTCTAGCCTGTCAGTCAGGTAGCAGCTTGACGATCTCATCTGGGGGCACGCAGGAGATAAATAGTTCACTGAAGGCTAAATACACTCTTTTTCTGCTTCATTTTCTGCTGACAAGACAGATGGAGCTACACTAGAGCCCTGGAGCTGGAGGAGCCACATGGAGACCCATACCAGCGCTGAGATGCTTCCACTGCCACTGGATCCACAAGACGTTCCACCCACTGGCCTGTGACTTGCCTGCATTTGGCATCATTGCATGTGTTGTGTGAGTCTGAAGAGGAATTTATAGAAAGGTATTGGACACATGGGCTATTATCGGACTTATGGACTTGATCTGGACTGGGCTGGGCTAGGCTGTTTTCTGAATATACAATTACTCTTTCTATAAAGCTCTTTTTATATGTGAATGTCTCTGGATTTGTTTCTCTAGTCACCCAGGCTAACACAGCTCCTTTTGAGCACAAGAAAGTATCTTGGGATTCCTATTCTTCAGCAATGTTGTACATAATGTGCTATTCTCCACACTGTCACAGCAGTGGCACATACTTGGTAAACAAGATGGGCAGCACAAAAGAGGAATGCTCTCAAGATTGATTGACACTTGGCTGCAACAATGGGCTGAACCATAGGAACAATTGTGAAGATGGTGTAGGACTGGGCAGTGTTTTGTTCTGCTGTGTACTGTATCACTATGGGTCCAAACTGATTATATGGCACATGACAACAACAGCACAATGAAATACATTTGAAACAAAAAAACTCAAGAATATATATTTCTGGTATTATCTACTTTCACCCAAGATCTTTTTAATATCACCAGTTATATCCTAGCTTCTATGTCCTTTTCTGAATCTGGCTTGAATTTCTGGCAAATCCCTACCTTTAATAATCATATTTGAATTATCTAAACCAAATTATATTCTTAAATTCTATTGTGTATAATATTAATGATATAGTTTTATAATTTCCAAATTCTGTTGGATAACCTGTGTTTGGAATGGGAATAAATATGGATCTCTTCTGTGGTTCCCTTGATCTCAAAAGTGTGGACACAGGCCTCCTAAGTTTCAACAAATTAAATCTTCACCATCTAACTTCTGGAGTTCAGAACTGCTATACACTAACAAAATGAGGTAATCAATATCAAAAACGTTAATGAATTTTTGTTTGTATTTGTTTCTGTGGGTCTTCTTTTAATACATTGTAAATCAATGCAAAATGTAGCAATGAAATTTACTTGTCATATTAGGCAGATCACTTTTTATCAATTTTTAGCTTTCTAGATCAAAAACCTTGAAGTATTGAAGCTAAATCCCAAAGACAGTTACCCACAAGTCTGTATATATTAATGAAAGGAGAAACATATATTTATGGACTGAAGAAACAGTTGCTGTTGTTGTGAAACATGTTCCTGGACAATCACTATCATATCGCCATTCAGCTACTTCTGTTCCCCTGCTCTTCTCATTATTTCACAAA
Organism: Tenrec ecaudatus; assembly: GCF_050624435.1. Taxonomy (NCBI): domain Eukaryota; kingdom Metazoa; phylum Chordata; class Mammalia; order Afrosoricida; family Tenrecidae; genus Tenrec; species Tenrec ecaudatus. Next base: position 46,621,582 of record NC_134546.1, read on the forward strand.
CTAACTGGGGGGAGGGGGAGGTTTTTATACATATGATAAGAGTACACATATGTGCACACACACACATGTATTTTCCACAATCTTGATGTTTTAGGATGTTTGATAGTCAAAGGGAGGCTTCATCCAAACTTGTTTTAGTTGTTTGGTGCCATCAAATCAGTTCCAAACCAGAGTGACCCTCCACAAAACTGAACAAGACATTGCCCCGTTATGTGCTAATCTCAAAATTGTTCCTAGCCTGAGCCTATCGTTGTAGCCACAGTGAAATCTTGAAGACCTTCCTCTTCTTTGCCACCCCATCCTTTACCAAGCGTGATATCCTTCTACAGGGACTGGTCTCTCACGATACCGTGTCCAAAATATGTAAGACAAAGTCTAGCCATCTTTGCTTCTAAGAAGCCCTCTGGCTGTACTTCGTCCAAGACAGACAGGCTTGCCCTTTCAGCAGTACATGATACTTTCAGTATTCTTCTCCAACACCACAATTCAATGGCATCTATGTTTCTTTGGTCTTCCTTATTCACCGTTCAACTTTGACATACACATGAAGTAATTGAAAATACCATGGCTTGGCTCAGATGAACCTTAGTCCACAAAGTAACATCCTGGCTTTTCAATACTCTAAAGAAGTCTCGTGCAGCAAGTTTACACAAAGAAACTTAACTGCTGCTTCCATGAACATTGAGGAAGCAAATCAAAATTCTTGACGACTTTCACCTTTGACTTTCCATGTATCATGATGTTGGTCTAGTTGTGAGGATTTTGGTATTTTTTAACACTGATTTGTAATCCACACTGAAGGCTACAATCCTTGATCTTGAATCCAAGTGCTTCAAGTTCTCCCTACTCTGTTTCCTGTGGGTGATCCTGCTGACATTTGAAGTACCAATGATGTAGCTTCTGGTATCACAGCAACGCATAAACCACCACATGATGACAAACTGACAGTTAAGTGGGGTAGTTCCATCAAAATTGTAAATAAAAAATATACTTTAATAACAAATAACATGTGGAAAGATATTAGGGATAAAATAATGATGTTTCATGGAGTGTGAATAACTGGAGTATTTTGGAAATGCTATGATACAAACCTGGATTAAGAAAGAAAAACCTTCACTTCGATATAAAAATAAGAATAAATTGGTATGTATTTCTTTTTCTAGACCATTAATTAAATTGTATGAATTTAATAAACCCATATTTGAGGTTAGCTGACTGGAAGAAAAGAGGCTCAAAAGTAGTCAAATAGCAATTATTCACCAGGTTTAATCATTTTGGATGTCAAGAAGATGAAGCTTTTAAAAATCAAAGTTTAACTCCTCTAGCATAAATAACAATCTGCAAGATGCCACCAGTTAGCACTCATTTCCTAGGGGAAAGTCAGTGCTTTGCACACACCCAGAGGTTCTTTGGAAGACAGGACCGATTATCTGCTTCTGAAAGGGCCGAGCCTTGAAGCGTTTGGAGAAGTCCCCTCTGCAAATGCGACGTAACAAACGCATCAGAGTAGACGTCATGGCAATTACTAATGACTAAAGAGCCTCCTTCCGCAGCCTTAGCCTATCCCCCAAGCATCTATCCACTGATAGGCTGCCTGGTTTCCTCTTAAGATCTTCTCAGGGAATACCACTGAACTTAACTACTATTCGATACCATTATTTCAGACTATTTCTGCTCATTTGTATTGTGTTCTCACTGTTCCCACATGCTTCATTTAAGCTGTGATTTTAATAACTGTGATGGCATGAAATGTCTTAATATGGCTCTTTTATTCACATCTCTGCAACGTCTACCAAATTATTGACTAGGCTTCTGCGGCCAGAAGTAATACAGATGACCGGTCACCTGTAGTTATCACCCCTTCACCTAAAAGGTTGCGTCATCTTTGAATGGGGAACAGAGAGAATAACCCCAGATCACAAGAAGAAGAGCACACATCTGAAGTGAAATGAAGACCAGTGGAGACACAGACTGCAGCTCAGAACCCATGGAACAGAGAAAAGGAAGCATTCGGAGACCAGACATCAAATCAAAGAGACCATGGATGGGACAGAGGAGGAGCATTGAGATCATGGAACCAGGAGGCAGAGGGACACGAAGGTTCCCTAGGATCTCGTGGTTCGGAGGTTGAGGGCCTGAGAGAGACTTGGCTGCTGGCTGAGGAGAGGCACTGCTATAGGCCAATGACTGTTTCTTTACTCCTTAGTCATTCTGAGTTGTGGTAACAATGCACATGAATGAAGCATTTCTCAGCACTCCCTAGAGTCCTTACAGACTCAGCAACTTCCTATATGTAGTTTCTGACAAAATAACATGGTGAAAAGGCTTATTTAATTTAAAGATAAAAGTTCTGATGCCTATATATTAATACCCATAAGACCTTAGTTTAGATCCATACCCTATTAAGTTGCTTCCATCGACAATACTGACCTTCAGCATCTTTAATAACTGTGCATAACTAACTGCGGGCTTTTGAAGAGGGTTCATTTTTTATTGATATTGACTGTATATCGGAAACTAGTAAACGTCTTAGCACATTGCTTGTTATTGTTGTTAGCAGCCTCAAGCTGCTCCTGCAGACTCTGCCCTGTCTTGCACCAGGCTCACAATGACTGTTCGAATCCACTGTTGTAGCCACTACACGAATCCTTCTTGTCCAGGGTTTTCCTCTTTTTCACTGCCCTCCACTTTACCAAGCACAATGTCCTTTACCAAGGACGGACTGGTGGTTATGCATTGGGCTGTTAACCTTGAGTTCAGCACTTTGAAACCCCCAGCTCATCCTTGGGAGAAAAATGAGGCTTTCTAGTCGCATGAAGAGATACAGTCTCGGAAAGCAACAGGGGTAAACCTGCCCGGCCCTGGACAGTGGTCATGAGTCAGACCTGACCGCATGGCAATGAGTGTAGTCTTAGAGTCTGGTCTATCCTGGCAGACACAGGGCTATCTGCTGAGTAATGAAAAACAGACAAAGGGACATTTGCTAACAAATTTATTGAGTAAATATGTTTCTGTAAAAAAAAGTTATATAATATCCTTTGTTTCCTAAATCTTTATTGGGGGCTCGCATAGCTCATCGCATTCCGTACATCCATCCATTGTGTCAAACACATTAATACATTTGTTGTCATCATCATTTTCAAAACATTTCTTACTACTTGTAGATCTATGGGCATGTTTATAGGTTTAGTATTAAAGAAGCAGATGAACATTGGGCCTCTACTCAAGGACTCCTTCAACACAAGAACACTTTGTTCTAAGAATCCAGCATTCTGAGATGCTCACCTTCCTGACACAATCGCTGAGGACAAATGGGTGTATAAGCAAATGTGGTGAAGAAAGCTAATGTTGCCGAGCTATCAAAAGATACAGTGTCTGGGGTCTTAAAGGCTTGAAGGTAAACAAAAGGTCATCTAGCTGAGAAGCAACAAACCCCACATGGAAGAAGCACACTAGGCTTTGTGATCAGGAGGTGTTGATGGAATCAGGGATCAGGCATCAAAGAACCAGAACAAAAAATCATGTCAATGTGAATGGGGGTGGGGAATGCAGAGTCGAGACCCAAAGCCAGTCTGTAGGTAATTGGACATTCCCTTACAAAAGGGTCGCAAGGAGAAGTCAGACCAGTCAGGGTACAGTATAGTACCAATGAAACATACACCTTTCCTCTGGTTCTTTAATGCTTCCTCGCCCCAACTATCATGACCCTAATTCTACCTTACAAATCTAGCTAGACCAGAGCATGTACATGGGTACAGATAAGAGCTGGAAACACAGGGAAAACAGGACAGATAAACTCCTTAGGACCAACATTTAGAGTAGCCATACCAGGAGGGAAAGGGGAAGGTGGGGGAAGAAAGGTGGAACTGGTCACAATGACCTACCTATCACTCCCTCCCAGGGGGATGGACAACAAATAAGGGGGTAAAGGGAGACACCTGACAGTGCAAGACATGGAAAAATAATAATAATTTATAAATTATCAAGGGTTCATGAGGGAGGGAAGGAGGGGAAAAATGAGGAAGTGATACCAAGTGCTCAAGTATAACTTCTTTTAAAACACCAGGTGGTGTTATATATATATATATATATATATATATATATCAGCTTATGAATTCTTGCAATTCACAAGCAAATGAAAATTCAATAGCTCCTCCCCCCAAAACTTGTCTGTTTCTTAGTCTTCCATATTTAATTGGTAAGGTACTCTTTTAAATGCCTTTCTATTCAACTTTTTCTCAAGGATTTCCTTTTTAATGGGAAATATACATTTCATCATAAAGATGAAACACAATGAAACCAACTTATTCTGCACTCTAGAAGGTTCCTTTTAATGAATACTTAGCCACCAGAAAAGATAGAGTCCAAACATATATATATCTCAGGCATGAGAAACCAAAGCTCTACTAGACTGAAAAAAATGATATAATGAAGCCTCTATTTCCATTGTATTGAAGGTCATAATTTGAAAATGACCAGTTATCACTAAACTCCTGTTGCAAAGTCTATGAGAGCTGAACAAATAGATAACTTGCATATCTGAAAGAAAAATCAGTCAGCTCCAACTTTATGTGAAAACTTAAACCACAAGGCACTCCACAAAATCTTGATGTTTTGATACTGAGAATTTTTATTCAAATAGCATCTATCCTATAATAGGAAACTATTTAGAATTTCGCTTTCATAGTTGAATTTATAAAACCCAAGTACCTTAAGATCCTGACAATATTAGTAGTTTAGTTGTAAAACCCCTCTTTAATTATTGCCAGTTATATTTTGTAACCTCTGTGCAGTGACTCTCGGTAGTTTGGCAGCTCTACTTTTGAGCATCTGATAAAAGCAATGAATCATTTTTCTCAAAATACAATCATGTATCTATCCATACACCCATATAGAGACAGATCTATAGATGTACACATACATACTCAAATAACCAAGTTCACTACCATCAAGTAATGCTGACCCATAGCCACCCCCTGTGGGTGTCCAAGACTAACAGTTTATGGGAGTAGAAAGCCCAGGCTTTCTCCTGTGTAACTGCTGGTGGTTTCGAACTACTGAACATGTGAATCACAACCTACCTTGGAACCAGTACATTGCCATGGTTACTATATATATACTTATACAGAGATAAACACTCAAAAAGTTGCATGTCATTTTAGGGTCATTACAGAGACTTCAACATCTATTCATGCCTCATACAACTAGTTGTTGAGTCAATTCCAATTCATAGTGACCTCCTTTTGTGTCAACATAGAAGAATGGTCCATCCATAAGGCTTTTTAATGACTGATTTTTCAGAAGTAGATAATTACAGTAGGTCTTTCTTCCAAGGCACCTCTGGGTGGACTCAATCTTTGAGTCCCATTAACTGGTATTTCTTGTTTGTTGTTTGTTTTGTTTTTAGAGAGCTCTCAAAATGATCCTCCTTCCTCAGTTCTTTTCTATGCAGAAATTCCTCCGAAAGACGGGGAAATAGTAAAGGCTTGAGGAAGACACAAAGAGGCCGCAACACTAAAAGTTAGACCATTTAGCCAACGAGAGAAAGGAAAAAAACTGAACTGTTCACTTATCTCCTATGGACTCTTTTCCTCAAGATTCAGTCTTTCACTCAGGAACTGACTTCATCGGGAAGAAAGAGGTCCCTGCAGCTACTGCATGGAGTAGCTTGCTGATGTGAGCAAGCACAAAGGTCAAATGAAGGTCAAGTCCATACCAACAATAGATTATGTACATGCCTAGAGAACCCACCCAGTATAACTACCAGTAAATCGTGTGTAGCAGGAGACCTGGAGACTTTCAGTTACAATGTGTCCTGACCATGACTACAATGACAATCACGAATTTGGAAAATTTGAAAGTCAATCATTACATAAGGCATGGTCCCAAATCATGTTTATTCATAATGAGATAAACACTATCTGATACTTATACAGTCAGCCTTCTTGAAGAAATATATATATGTATTTTGAAATATTTCTTTTAAACCGTCGTTAGAATATTTGATGTTAGAGCAACAAAAATTGAAGGTAGCTCATTTAGACTTGTACAATGAATAAAATTAAAATGATCTAACTGGGAATTATGTATTTGTGTTCTTTAGGAGTACTTCCTTATTTTAAGATAATTAATGAACGTTTAATAGGCTCAAAGAAGAACTGTTAGAGAACTCTCTTCATTGGGGAAAGATGAGATAGCCCAGAGGAAACCTGCTGTAATCTAATCAGGTTTCCCAGTTGCTCATTTGCCTTGGCTCATGTAGAAATTAATGTTGGAAAAATCTGAGAGGTGCCGCACAGCTGAATTTAAAAGTGAAATTGCTCGGCACCAGAGATCACCCTCCTGAAGGGTCCTGAGAGTGCCCATGTGCGCAACCAGGAAAGGAACAAAGTCTTTGCAGAGTTCTGTGTCCTTGAGTGCTGCAGATAGTCAACCAGGAAAACTATGTCTAAGGGGGAAGGGTGTGGATTTTGCTGAATAGGAATCTATTTTTAGATATATTCATTTGCCTCACTTTAGATTCATTACAATTTGAACTCATATACGAGAACATTGTTTCCAAGGAGGCACTGATTAATGTGTTCAGATGAAGTTAACTCTACTTTTAGCCTTACTCAGGATGCAAACTAGCCCTGCTTCCAAAGTGCATCCCTCCGAATGAAGGTGTGCTCCTCTAGACACCGTGCGCAGCAGTACTGCAAAGATAGATGGGAGCAAATGCGGGCAAGATCAAATGAAAGTGATTTTTTCTGGTGTTTTATTTCATTTCTAAAGCATGAGTAAACCTCAAATATATCAGGATGCACAGTGAGGCCCAAGAAAAGATGTGTGATTCCCTTTTAATTAAGTGTTATTTGAAGCAAAATGACTTGTTCAAACTGTACTATCTAAAGGAATGCAAGAGCCACATCCCTGGATCTTTGTGAGATCTCTGAGACTTGTATTTTTAGCTACGTAAAAGCCACTCTTTGTAAACACAGGAAATTGAATAGAATTGAACTAATCAGCTGATTATTGTTGATGTTAGCTGTTGTCCAGGTCATTCCTCTGACTTCAGAAGGCACCTTGAACACAGGATCAGATCATTGTGGCTCATTGAGATTTCATTGGCTGGTTACAGGGAGATCACCAGGCATTTCTTCCTAATCCATCATCTTCTGCAAACTCCACTGAAAACCACTGGGCATCAATAACAGATCATGTGTCTTCACTGACAGATAACTGGTAGCTCGATATGAAGTACCCTGAGAATTAAACCCAGGTCTCCAGCATAGAAGGTGAGAATTCTGTCGCCAAATCACCACCGACCTATAGTTAAATACTTACTCTTATTTTTTTTTAAAAGAAAAGAAAAAGGGCCATAAACAAAGGTGAGAAATAGGGTCTTAGTCTATTGTATTCTAACCAGGTGGGGAACTTGGAGAGATCACACGCACTTTTAGAATGTGTTTCTCTTTCTGTTACACTGGCATGCGATCACCTGGGCTTCAGAAGCATACCAACAAAATTGACATTAACTATTTCCCATGATGTACAAAAGAAGTTGTAGTATGTGACTATTATTAAGACATTAGTAAAACCCAGCCCTTTCTCTTAAATGCAATATAAAGGTGTGCACTGGTATCCAGCTGTACCAGGGCGTGTTCTATTTAGCACCTTGTAGGTCAGGAATGGAGACAGTTCGGATCTGCCATTCCCTAGAGCCTCTCCTGACAAAATTTCAGGGAGAGCATCTGACTCCTGAAAGACATTCGTTGTCTATTAAGCTAAAGCTTAAAATAGGAAAATAGAACGAGTGGAAAGGAAAAGTTAAATGCAGAGAAGTATAGTCAGGATTTGATTGCTGGTGTCATTCATGAAAATATGGGTAAAGTCTTCCCAGAGGAGTCTCATGTAATCTGAACAAAAGGGAGGTGGGGGTGGAAAGGAGACGCTGTCTGGGTGATCATTAATAGTGACCATCAAGACAGATTCACTGGCGCTATTGTTTTTCCTCAATAAATCTAAGAAGCCATCACACCTCTTCAATCGCCCCTCCACGATACTGTCGCATGGGTCTCAACACTAGTAGAAAATCTTAGTCTTTTGCTGCACCAGGCGATAAATATATTTACTAAAGTGGAGAGTAGGATAGAAAATGGAATTGAAAGGAAATTCAGGTATCTTAAGAGATTCATTTAAAGTCAATAATTTATTTTTTATAATGTTTGGGATGGAAAATTATGGCCATTCTTGCTCATCTGTATCAGTTATCTACTACCGTGTAATAAATTACTCCAAAATTCAGAATGTTAAAGGAAGAAACATTTGTTATCACAAATAGTTTTTTGTAGTCAAGAATTTGAGAGGATATTTTGACATGCATAATTGTAGGTGTTGCATATAGACAAGAGCGCACACAGAGGTACCATCATAGAAACTTCTGAGACATAACCATACACCTTGCATAACAAAGTCCCTAAGCTCTCTGAGACTACTTCCAAAACCCTTGGGAATCTCATAGCATAGTTCTACTTGGTCCTATGGAGTCACTAGGAGTCAGAATAGACTCAAAATCAGTGGATTTGTTTTGTTTTGTTTTTAGTTTGGAACCAAGATGATCTTTTACAGGAGTTTCTAATATAAGCAGCTGTGTGATGCATTACTAAAGTTGGCATAATTCCTACAGTTTATAAATAGCTCAGCATAGATATTATAACAGAATTTATTCACTTATTAGCTTAAGTTTTAACTATAGGAACAATCAGTTGCCCTGAATTAACTTTGTAATCACTACCAAATCACTACCCAATTTGTCAGTGCAAATAAAAAATTAAAGTTCTATTTATTTATCACACTAATGCCATTAAATATATACTTATGTGAGCTAATTATTTACCATATATGGTACTATAGAAGAAAAAGCAGTATCAAACACCAGGGATCCATTATTACTTATCCTTACTACAATTAATCTCTTGGAAAACAAATTTGACATTCTTTATAATTCAAATATCATTTCTGTTAACTTCATGCAACTCTCTGCTAAACTGAATACTAATAAGTTCTATAATTCCATGTGAAATTACCTACCTAATATATATGGGAGTAATGACACAGCAGATCTAAAATGAATCTGTTAATATATCCTAATTCAAGTCCTTTTCCCACAAAAGAGGAGATCAAGATCCAGACAAACCAAATGATTTGTTCTAAGTTTTACCACTAGAGACTTTCAGGTTCGAACTCAAAATGAACTGTCCTTTCTCTGATATGTCATCCACATCATCCCCTACACTATAAGGAATTCTCAGAGTAGCTATAAGTACTGGGACTAGAGAAAATATTTACCCATGATGCAGAGGAAAAAGCACAGCACTAATTTCTAAATGTTTACCACACTAAAATAATTAGATGTGCCAGTGATATCAAAACCCTTTGCCCCTAAATAAATATTGTTGTTTTGCCCATTACAACTATTGATGATGCAGTGTAAAACAGAAAAAAAATGTGGCATTCACCGGGATCATCGTCGTGGTCATCATTGGAGTCCAGTCTTTATTTCAGCTACTGTGATTTTAGTTTCATCCGACCTCAGGGGTTATGCCAAACATTACTAAGTTGTGACCCATCGAACTTCCATTGGTCAATTTTCAAAGTGAATCTCAGTTCTTTCTTTCTAGTGTATTATTCTGGAAGCTCCACCAAAAACTATCCACCACAAGTGATTCTTCAAGCATTTAAAGAGTCACATAACTTCCAGCATCAAAACAACATGCCAGCCACCACAGTATAACAAATGAATACTAGGTGTTGGCTGAAACAAATAAAGAAACTTAATACTAAGACAGAAAAAAATGTGGCTCAAAAGACTTTTCCTACACACCTTTTCTTTTCAAATGGCAGAGTTGAATATTGTCTCCCTTGTCATCTTGAGATCTGGGCAGAGTCATTAGTTATCTCTCATTTGCTGCCATTGAGTCAGTTCCAACCCATAGAACCCATAGAACTTCCCCTGGGTTTCCAAGATTGTTAACTCTTTATGGGAATAGAAAATTGCATTTTGCTCCTGAGTGGCTGATGATTTCAATTGCTGATCTTGCATTTAATAATCCAACGACAACACATTAGACCACCAAGCCTTAGATATTGTAGATTGACCAACAAGCTTGGAGAACTTTCCACATGTGTAACTACCCTGCTTCCCGGAAAATAAGAGAGTATCTTATATCAATTTTGCTAGGTCTTATTTTTTAGGGTATGTCTTATTTTTCCATGAAGAATACAGTACACATTTATTGTTTATTGTTTTATTGAAAAAGACCTCACACTTCCTGTCTGCTCTGGCTGCGCTGCAGCTAACAGTAAACTGCATGGCAGTCCAGAGTTACAGTAGCTTACGGGGGCCTTATTTTGGGGGAGGTCTTATTTTGGGGGGTGCCTTATATTTCAGCAAGAGGCAAAACTGTAAGTAGGTCTTATTTTCGGGGGATGTCTTACTTTCGGGGAAACATGGTAAATTGTCTGTCAATACATAGGCCAAGGTACTAACTCCCAAAGGCAACCCAGACTCAATGGGAGCCCTTTCCCAGAGGCTCCCAAGGTTGCAACAGTTCAGCTGTTTTAAATGCTGTTTGATACTCAGCAACAGAATGGTTGTCTAATACATCAGACCAACATTGAAAAACAATAGAGATTTGGGGTGAGGGAAATTAACTTTACTGATTATGTTCAATTGATCTGTAACATGGTCACATCTTATCTATTTTAAAAACAAAGACACACATACACAAAGTTTCCCTGGCCACAGATTCTTCTCTCCCTTTTCTTCCTTTCAAAACTAAGTTTCTGGAAGTACCATTTACTCTTAATATTGACACTCTTTTCTCTAGTTCTTTCTTGGCTAACTACAATCTGCTTTCTACTTTTGCCAGATTCACTGATATTGCCTCAGCCATGAAACATGCTTGGAATTTACAACACCCCCACCCCCGCATTCAAAATTATTTACCACACAATTCTTCACACACTGAGTTTTCTTTGACAATGCTTTCTGCCTTGACATCTAGAGTCACCAATTCACCTCGATGTCCTCCTCTCCCAGGGTGACACTTCCTCAGTTGTTTTTAAGACTCGACTCGCTACTTAATTGCAGCAATTTAGCCAGCTGACTCTAGAATTGGGCCACTTGAATTTTAATCCCAGCTCTACCATTTACCAGCTCCCTTACCTTGGTTAAGTCACCTCTCTGTAATTTTGTTTTCTCCTCAATAAAGTATAAAAGTAGCAAAAAAACTTGAACGAGGTAGTTTAAATAAATAATGCATGTAAATCTCAGTACAGTTCGTGGCATTTAGTAGGCACTCAAATAAAGTCAGCTCTTCTGTGTGGTTAAATATTTATGGATTTTCATGTCCCCATGGCTTCACTCATGCACACTGGGCTTCTCCATCTCTCTACAGAACTTCAACACATCGCATGTCAGTACACAAGTCTGACTCCAAAACCTGTATTTCTTGCTCCAACCTCAGTTCTGCAAGCAACTTTCATAGTGCCAATTTTCTACTAAATACTTCATTATGTATGACCCACATGCAAATAACAATCTTTACATGGACAATACTAACCAAGCTATTTGTGCTCAAAATCTGCTGCTCCCATATTGCATCCTCAGTATATTGAATCACCACCTCTCCATCCATGGACCCCACAACAGAGATCGTAGAGTCCACTAGTGCCCTAATTCTAATGATCTTATCTTCTGAATAATTTCCAAAATTCTCTCAAATAGATTCCCTCTCAGCCCCATGCCCTGGATTATTCTCACTGATCTCCTAGCTGCCTTGCAACTGCCCTCCATTGGTCCCATAGTAACTTTTGAAATATGGAATACTCATTTCTTTTTTTCTTTCAGATCTCTCTATGACTCACAAGTTGATTTGGAAAGGTTTAATTCCTTGGCACAGTATGAAGTAGACTTCTACTTTGTGGCACAGTACAAGTCTCGCTTCCCTCTGCCCCCTCCAGCCTCATCTACTCCACAACCACCTATTGATTCCCTGTGTTATACTGCCTCCTTCCAAAGGAATCCTGGAGGTGTAGTGAGTTGCACAATTGGCTGCTGAGAGTTTCAATAGTTCTAATGCACCAGCTGCTCTGTGGGTGAAAGATGAGGCTTTCTTCTCTCGTGAAGATTCACAGCCTCGGAAACCAAGGGCTCATTCTCCTCCCTCCTATAGGAAGTCACTATGCATCAAATTGATTGGGTGGCAGTACGTGTAGTTGATTTTTGTTTCCCCAGTGCTTGCTTTTCTTTCCTCTGCATAGAATCCCTTTCCTCCATCATTTCAGCTGCATAACTCTGCTTTGCTTCAGGATTCAATACCCACCATCTCTTCTAGAAAAGAAAATGATATCTTCCTTCTCAGTTGTAAAGGAGGTAAGCATGCTGTACAATACTTCAAAACCACAAATATTACTAATCACCGCGTGGTTTTAATTTCCTTCTCCTGTTAAAAAAAAGTCCCATTTTGTTTCAGAAAGCCTAAAACAAGCTTAGTACACGAAAGAGGTTCAACGGAAGTACACCAATGAGCAAATGCATAATTCTCATATCTTTCTGGAATACACAGAGGAAACACAATTAATCTTACTTTTCAAAGGAATAAAAAGACACAAAGATGTTAAAGTCATCAGTCTCAGTTGCTCACTATTTCAATGACAGAGCAAAATAATGATTTTTCACTGTTTTCACTATATGCCTAGCAAAGGTTAGCAAAAATTTTGCTCACATTAGTCTCCATTATTCATGAGATATTTTTCTCATTTTAAGTATTTACTTTGTGCCTGAGGTAGTTAATTATGCCAACCTGGCCGATAAACACATGTGGTATTAATTGAAAAGCAGAGGGATAAATGACTCAGTAAGCCTCACCTTTCTAGTTCTCGGGTCTCTTGCTTTGTGATAGTCAGACCAGGGTGTTGCTGCCTTAGCATGTCTCTGCTTCAGCTGGCAAGGCTCACTTCCTGCAAGACATCCCTGAGGAGAAGCCACATGAACCTACCCCGATGCAGCCCAGGGTGCTGGAGCAGCCGTGTGGAGACCCCTGCCAGCGCTGAGATGCTTACACATTCACTGACTCGACTTTCTTCTTGCAGTCGGCATCATTGCGTCTGTTTTCTGAGATGGACGAGGACTTTGTGGATTGTGTAAGGTTGTTGAGAGGATTTAGCGGGGCAGCAAAGTCCCACAGTCTGCAGTGTCTGGGCTGGGGGAGTGGCACCTCCTGGCTCGTGGAACGATTCTTTTATGCCCTGGAGACATGTGGTAGGGCTGGCCCTGGGCCCATTTCTAATAAGATGGTGAGTGATTGGCAGGCACCAGCGCGTCCGAGGAAGACTGCTGGTGATTGGGGGATTCAAGCGTGTCCGCGCCCCTCCCCAGCGAAAGAAGACTGCCGGTGATTGGTAGATACAGGCATGTCCACGCCCCCAGCCAGATAAGGAAGACTGGTGGTGATTGGTAGACGCAGGCACAGTCCTCCAAGCCAGATGAGGGAGCACTTCCTAGTTCCTGGTTGAGCGAGCACATGGCAGAGTGCAAGGCCCTGAGAAAGTTAAATCAGCCAACTGTGACCAGCGCCTCATAGTGGGGGGGGAGGGGGAGAGGCCGGTTATTTATTTGGCCAGACAGATTGGTGTTGGACATATAGATTAATGAGTTAATGTTGAACTTGTGGGCTTGGGCAGCACTGGGTTGGGATGTTTTCTTGATGTGCACTTAACCTTTACATAAAACTTTCTCTTATACATGCATTTCTATGGATTTGTTTCTCTAAAATACCCAGACTAACACAGTGCCATACCTTCAGTTAGCATTGAAGAAACTTTTTGTTTTCCCTTTTCAGATGTCTACACAGTAAATATAGCAGTAGCATGTTTGATTTTAATCATAATATCTTGGTTCAGGCTTTAAAATTGTATTTGCTTTTCTGAGACTGAGAGTGTAAGGTCCCTCTCTCCCGACTAGATTCCAAACACAGTCCTTGGCTCCGCACGAGAAAGAATTCACGCAGAAGCCTGGCTCGTGATCCAAGTGAATTTAATGAGAGTTCAAAGAAGCTTAAGGTTTTATGTGGCACCTATAGGATTCCTTTGACAATGTGGCCTGGCAGAGACTGCTCAGGGTCACGCAAGGATCTCTCTCCTAAGTTTCCTCCGAACCAAGAGGACCAGACAAGCCCCTCTCCCTCTAGGTTCCTGCCTCTTCAAGGATTCCCGGGGGAGGTGTGGTGAACGACCCCAGGTTGATCCCATTGGCTGAATTGCAATCACCTGGCCCAGGTGGGCTGCTCCAGGTTTAACACCCATCCGTGCCCACCGGAGGGAAAATCCAGCTTTGTCCTATGCTGGCTCTCCTGGGCATGCGAAAATGGACATCCCAATCCCTAGGCTAAGCTACCTAACAAGATGTTTATCTCTTTAGACCCTAAAAGTCCTCTATTTCTTTTATCCTGCTTGCAAACTAGCCAATTCTTATCCAAATTTCTTTTTCTTTCAGTAACTTATGAAACACAGTCAACAACAACTCACACACAGTGCCAGTATGCTATTTTCTGCCTCTTCCCCTAGAAGTACCAGTTAAATAGGTACATGGACTTTCTTCCCAGATTTTGCAGGAAAAAGTTTACCTTTCTCTAGCCTCCTAAAATATCTTCCTTGCCAACCCACAACCAACCAGAAAGCCAATGTCATATATCCCAGATTTCAATAAAAGGAAGCGCATTTCAAGATAGAATGTAGACTACAGTAAGCTGCACTAATAGCCTCAAAACTTGCATTTTCAAGGTTACTTCTGATTCACATTTCATATTCAACATGTGTTTGATGGGGAGCTCTGTTCATCAGAGACAGAGAGAGACTCAATTCATGTTCTCACAACCACAGTGGAAAGGGTAAGGAACATAGTAAATGAAGCTCAATCCCTTAAAGTTTCCACTCAAATATTATTTGCCAAAACAAATCACATATCTTTGTAACTGCAAAGTACAGGGTTAACTGTATGCCTTCATAACACAGATGGTTTTAAATAGTCCTAATCTTAGGAAGACACATTCGCAGAGTTATTAGTGGCAGAAGTAACATAAAATGCATGGCCCTGACCCTAGCATTTTAATTATGCCAAGTGTCTGTATTGAAAACTGAAAAGAAATTAATCTAAAATATGCATATAATAAAAGTTAATCCCTCCCCTAAAAGGCAGAAGGCCTAAAATAATTTCTGAGTTAAGTATGCATTTCAGAAAAAGAAAATATGTTCTTATTATAAATATGCCCCCAATATGTCAAGTATATCTAAAATATTACACAAGACATAACCAAGATGATATTGTATCTCTAAGACAATAATTCAATATTAAAGAGGAAAATACAGTGGAAAATCAGAATAATTAAATGTGAAAGTGTATGCAACACCATTTCACTTCAACTAGGATGGCTATAAATAAATAAAAATTTTAAATGTTGGAGAGGATGTGAGGAAACTGGAACCAATAGTTGGGGGGGGGGAGAATGCCAAATGGTGTAGCTGTTGTCAAAAATCATGTGACAGTTCCTCAAAAAATAACCCTAAAACCACTATATGACTCCTTCATTTCACTCTTAGGCAAATCCCCAAAAGCCTGGAAAGTAGAGACAAGACACTCGAATACCGGTGTTCCCTGCAGCTCTAGTTACAGTTCCAAACAAGGAGGGAAGAATTTAAATGTCCATCAACAGATACATTCACTTAAGAAATTGTTTTTGTTGTTAACACTTTCAATGGAGTGAGGCTATCTGACCTCCTGTGGTTTTCCTACTGCCATGATGTAGGGGTTAGGCATGCCTCTACACCTTCTTTACCTTATTCTAGTAGCAGCTATTCCTCCCACAACACTCTACTTCTAGGCTGGATTTGATCATTCATTGTCATGGCCACACAGAACTCACAGATGATATTCACAATGAAGGATGCTCATTAGAGTCATTAACAAGTTACCACAAGCCAGGACTAGTAAAAAGTAAGGATATAGTCATTAGTTCACCACCAGGACCTCTCCTCAGAAAGATTCTTTCTAGTTTCTAGCCTTCCAGACACATGGTGTCTTGTAGGCCAGGAAGTCAACCCACTTCTCAGCCTGACAGTCCCATACTCTTGGTATTGCTTTGCTGTTCTGTCTCCTGGCCTCAGCCTGCATTGCCTCTGGTCTTGGGCTCCACCAATTCATATATTTTAAATGTGCTTCCCTAACCATGGTGCTGGGATTTCTCTCTCTGCTCTTGCTTCAAAGATGGCTCATTCTTATAGCCAGGTGTATTATAATTAAAAATGATCATTTCCCTCTCTTAGTGTTGTACACATATTTTCATAGCTCCACCAGTCCTTCGGGTGTAGAAGAGAGTAGAAGGAAGATATTAAAAAAAACTCACTCTACTATAGCCAGGAATAAATATGAAATTTTGATTCATGCTGCAAAATGAACTTGAAAAAACACTAAAATGAAAACACATGATGGTCCCATTCACATAAAAAGACAAGGACAGGCAAATATATGTAGACCAATGTTTCTTAACAGTTACAAAAGACAGAATAAAAGGAGAGTTATTATTTATAGTGTACTGAGTTTCAGGTTATGGTAATGGAAAAATTACATGGAATAAGGGTAGGGTTGAATAGTCAATTGTTATAATACAATAACAACAATTACTGCCATCAAGTCAATGCTGACTCAGTGCTAGGATAGAACTGGCCCCTGAAGGTTCCAAGACTTTATCTCTTTTTGGAGTGGAAAGTCTCATCTTTCTCCCTTGGCATGCTGGTGGTTTCAAACTGCTGACCTTGCAGTTAGCAGCCTAACTTGCAACCAGTACTTCGTCAGAGCTCTTGTAGCTAGCAATAAGTTGTGCGGCTGTAAAAAATTGGCAAGAGTGGTATGATAAATATAATTACAACAAAGCTTTAAAAAAATAAGGTCATTGCTATGGCTGCTCATGCAGCCAAACATCTCCTGGCATTTGACCCCTCAAGGTCATGGTTGCATGGAACATCCCAGTTCATTGGCATAATAACATGAATAATACATCTGTTTTACATACCAGTCACAAAAATTAGTCTCTTTCACTTGCAGCAACCAAGAAAGTATAAGAATAAGGAATAAAAAGAAGAGATGGAATGTGTGTCTAACTGCCTCCATGAACAAGTTTCCTTTACAATGAGACCAGAGAGTTGGGCATTCCCATATACAATTACTGAACATTTTGAGTAAATATTTCATACAAGAATTCTGATTAAAAGTGGGAACTGCAGAACAGAATTTCATATTTTATGGATTCCAGATTTTCTGGAGCGAGGTAGCATGGACAAATCTACAACCATGATAGATTTAAACCTTAAGCCAAAAATATCTACTAAAGTCTTTCTAAAAAAATTGTTTAGTTTAACTAGTAAAGAATGTCTGCCTTGAACTCTTTTAAGACCTGTTTATGAGATCAAATTGCCAACTTCAAGGTGAAAGGATCATAGATAGGAATCTTAGAGAATAGTAAGTTTATGCTGATTGGGAAGAATCAACTCAGAAAATAAGCTGAGAATTGTTGCACAACTCAAAGCATGTAAATAATGTCATGGAAATATACTTCTAGAAACTAAAATTCATATGTTTTTTTCTCAATATGTTCTCAAAAATAATAAAATAAAATAGTTAATTTTATATACATGTATATAGTTACATTTTAAAAAATCAATGGAAAGTTTGAAAATAAAACAAATATCCTAGGAAAAGTAATAAAATGTAGAAAAATTCTAACGGTCATTTAATCCATCAGGCCAAATATTGAATATTCCAATCTAACAGAAATTCTAGATAAAAGATAACCAAAGAAAGTAAAAGAGAAAGAAACATTATCTGATAAAAGTAAATGAAAATATTCTGTAAGTGAAGTATATGAGACTCCGCATTTTAAGTACTAACATGAAATGAAAATCGCTGTCATGGATGGACCTGTTTCCATCGAATATGTGTTGGTCTCCTAACTTCCCTCATATTTGTTGATGTAATCAAATAGAATGTGTTCACTTTACACAGTGACATATAATATGATGCCATCAACCTATGAAGCCATACCATTGCAGGAAGTTTCCTAATTCTAGTCCCGAGTTGCACACACACACACACACACACACACACACAAATAAGTTAGATACAGCCAGCGATCCAGGGACTCTTCCTCGTAAAAACAGATGGTATGCACATGTTACCAAGAACCAAGAAAAACCCTGGGCTATTGACAAGAAAGGAACCAAGAGAGTCAAAACCCTGACTGAGTCTCATACCGTACGGGACAAAACAAAAAAATAAACAAATGATTTAGGAAGCCACCTATTTGTGGAATTTGTGTTACAGAAGAAGTAGGAAGCTAGGGAAATATCATACTGAGTGCAGTTTTACAATATTAGAAATAAAGATCCCCAAAGCTTTCAGAGGCTAAGATCACCAACTGGCAGCTCATTAAATAATATTAGATACCTTCTTTTATTTTTGGAAGAACTAATTTTGACACTTCAATTTTTACACAACCCAATTTTCCATCAATCTTAAGGGAATTTGCCTGTCTATTGCCATGGGGTTGATTCAGGCACACACAGTCCCTTACTTACAGTTTCTGAGGCTGTAAATCCAGGGAGCAGTAGCCTTAACTTTCTACTGATGAACAGCTGGTGGCTTTGAAACGCTGACCTTGAATTATGATGCTTACCTGACAACACCACCAGGACTCCCAAAGGGGATAAGATACGCCAACACTCAAAGAACTAAGTACTCACATGCCAATTATTAGTCAATTATTGGCTTATGTCCTGGAGTAAGCTAACCAAATAAAAGTGAAGCAAGAAAGAAAAATATATGGGAATAATAAATACATGAAACATTCTAGGGAAGATATCCCAGGATTAAAGATAGAGAACAGTCACTATTACAGTAATACACTGGATTACTCAGAGAGGAAATCTCTGGAGAAGAGAAATTAAATGTAATATTAGAAAGATATCAGGGAGATACAGGAGCTCTGGTGTGCAGTGGTTACACATTGGGCTGTGAGCCACAAGCCCAGCAGTTTGAAATTGCCTGCTGCTCCATCAAAGAAAGAGTGTACTTTTTACTCCAGTAAATAGTTACAGTCTCAGAAACCCACAGGGGAAGTTCTACTCTGATCTATAAGTTTGCGATGAGTCAGCAATGACTCCATGTCAGTGAGTTTGATGTTTGATCGTTTGGGGGGAGGGGAGGGAGGAAAGGCTTTCACAGTATGACCCTGTTAGGTGCTGTCAAGTGACTTCCAGCTCAAAGTGACCCCCAGTATAGTCAAAACACTTCCAGGTCCTGCATCACCATCATAATGGTTATGGTTGTTATGACTGAGTCCATTTCATAGCCACTGTATCAAAAGGGTCTTCCTCTTCTTCATGAAGCCTCTACTTTACCAGCATGATGGCCTTCTCCAGGGACTGGAATGCCTTTATAAAATGTTCAAAGTAAATGAGATACAATCCCACCATCCTTGCTTCTAAGAGTAAATCAAAAAACAAATTCACTGCATCAAGTTGATTCCAACTCAGAGTGACCCTACAGGAGAGAAATGTGGGGTTTTGAGGTGGTAACTCTTTATGGGAGTAGAATGACATCTTTCTCCAGTGGCGTGGCTGATGGTTTTGAACTGCTAATTGCAGCCCAACGCATCGCCACTCTGCCACCAGGGCTCCATGAACAGGAAGTAATAAGGTCTGGAATTGATATCCCATTAATAATTATATAGACATAAATTGTCTTTTGCAATCTGGAGACATAGGCGCCAACAACTCCTAGCCACCAACAATCTCTAGAGTGATGGGGACTAATATAGGTACAGTGCAATGAGAGAGATTGTACTTTATTACAAACCTTTTATACTTTGGGTTTCTTTTTTAGAATTAAGAGCATGCATTGTTTAATACAACCATTTAAGACTCAAGGGAAATGAAATGGGGTGAAATGCTGAGATAGATTTGTATGTAATGTATGAATAATCATAAAACATAGTACTGGTTGATAAATGCATGTTAGCAAAAGACTCATACAGAAAAATCCTGTCTATGTTGCAACCATGTATAAAAGCACAATCAAGACAATATTTCCATATAAGTGTATAACTACACGAACAAAAAGGTATTGTAGATGCATTTGGAAGTGCCCAAATTATAGTGGCTGTTACCTCTAAAGAAATAATTGATACTTGGGGTTGAACAGAATTATGATATTGTAAAAACCTAAAAAATGCATTCATGTATTACTTTTCAATTAAAAATGAATGTTGAAAACAATATTGTTAGCAGATCATTATCCGTTGAATGGTAAATCATGATTAGTCTGTGATATGTAGGCAACTTTAATGAAGTTCTCTTTTTAATTTCTATATCATTACAATGATTTTGGTGTGCCCACAAATATTACTCATTAATACTGAAAATACTTTCTTATCTTGAGAGAAAGTCAATGGCTCCTTCAGCAGCTCTTGTTCTAGCCTGGAGTAATCGGGGTCATCCTCTCTGGTAATGTGTGTGCTGTTTACGGAGGCATGCACCTAATTTTCTCTGTTTTAATTTGTTTATCTATCGAATGGAGTTTAATTTTAATTATCCAGCAGCCATTAGCACGCACTTTTATGTAGAGAGTAAGAAGTCTGAATGTGTTCTATCTGAATATCACAGTTTATTGCACTCACCAGTGGGCACAATAACTGTAAAACCTTTGCAGGGGTTTAGAGATACAAATGAAAACATTCAGGTTCCCTGGGTGCTAGAACTGTGGATAAAGTTGATGTATATATCAAACTCCATGAGCATTTTCAAAACTCAGCTCATTGAACCACAAGATTCTAAAGTTCTCCTTGCTAGCAGGTGAGCAGGGGTTGCCTTTAGGGCTACCTTTTCTCTGGCATCCCAGTTAGACACCTATTTCAAATGTTTCATCCTGTAGTCTCTATGAGCCATTTAAGTGCTCAGAGAGACTCCAGCACCTTGAGATTCAAACCCCGTCTCATTTCAGAACTCCTGGGGCAACAGGTAATGTTTGTGAAAGTCCAAGTAGTGGCAGGAGGAGGCAGAATTGTAAAATATAATGATCAGGTTTACCTTCTTCCTAGTCTCCTCAACTCTACTCTGAAAAATAGTAAAGAAAGTCAGACTTAAGGCATGTCCCCTAATTAGTTATCCCTCGTGTGATTTTTTTTTATATTAAACTCTCCCAAGACTTCTTAGGTTCCTTATTCTACCACTTCCCGCTCCAGTCTCAGAAAATGACACCACATTTTAGTTCACATGGGAAGAAGTAATTGAAGAAGAATGGCAGCACCCTAATATTTCTCCTCTCACCCATGTCCCTAACAAGAGTGCTATTTTTAAAAGGTTATTTGCCACAATAGCAAAAATATGGCAATAACCCAAGTGTCCATCAATAGATGATACTTTTTTATCTAAAAAAGAGGTACATACTGTTGAATACTATGACCAAATGAGAAAAAAAATGATAAGCCCATAAAACCTAACATGGATTATCTAGAGAACATTATGTGAGTGAAAGAATTCAATCACACAGGGACAATTATTATATGACTCCACTTTTATAAAAAGTGAAGAATAGGTTTACCTATTGATAGTTACCAGGGATGGAAGGATGGGGGGTGGATCACTCAATAGACAGCAGACATATGGTAACTCTAAAAGGTAAAAGAACAAGTGATACTATTGGGGAAGTTAGAGAGTGCAGTCAAGTAAAAGGAAGACAATGAGAGACACACTCAGTTAAGAGACATCTGTATTAAGTCCTATGAACATGTGCAACTCTGCCTTAACAGAAATAACCTCCAAAGGTTGTGAATGGTTACATAATAGTTCTGTTTAGTATATAAGTGAGGGAAGGCTAATTCACAGAATAATTCATAAAGATATTTCTTTACATCCTAGTTTAGATAACAGTGTTTGGGTTCTTAAAAGCTTCTGAGCTGTCAACTAAGATAGAATGAGGTAACATTTTCCGAAAAGCAAGTAGAAGGCAGAGAAAGCAGAGAAACGGGAGGGATGGAAACGAGAAGGCAGGGTTGAAGTGGGGAGAGTCTTGACACATTGTGGAGCTGGCAAGTAATGCACAGCACAAGTGAGGTCTGCATTGTTGAATAGAAAAGTGCTTTTCTACATAAATAGCCAACTAAAACAATAGAAAGGTAAAAATAGAAGCTGATTGCATCTGCTTATTTCTCTCAGAGCTCCATAATGGTGCGTAGAAAAGGAGTCCTTCATGAGCAAAGTCAACCTTTTCACTTTCCCTGTGAATCTCACCTCCCATCCTCATGCAACTCGCCCAGAGTGTTTACATCAATCAAGAGAGAGGACTTTGCACAGAACCAGCAAGTAAATACTACATCGTTTAAAGGTGTGCGACAGGGCATCATTTTACACTATACTTATTCATTTTGCATGTTGAGCAAATTAATAATCAGCTCACTGCCACTGAGTCAGTGCTGACTCATAACGACCCCCTGGGGGTTTCCAAGACAGTACTGTTTAGGAGAGTGAAAGCCCAGTCTTTCTTACAAGGAGCTGCTGGTAGTTTCAAACTTCAGACCATGCAGATTGCAGTCCAACCACGACACCAACAGGCTTCCAAAATCAGAGAAAGTGGGTTATATGAAGAGGAATGCGGCGCCGGGATTAAGGGAAGGCACAGAACGGCTTTTGCTATACCGATGACCCAATGCTTCTTTCTGGAAGCCAGAAGGACTTACAGAACTTATTCCTGAAGATCAAAGCCTTCAACTTTGCAGCTAGATTCCAACAGAATATAAACAAAACCCAAATCCACACAACCGGACCAAAAGTCAACATCATGATAAACAGAGAAAAGATTAAAGTTGTAAAGGATTTTTTTTTGCTTAGATCTCTAGTTCATACTCATTGAAGTCTTTCATTTTCCATAAAACTTTACAGTCACCAACTCAAGAAATCAAACAAAGTGGTGCATTGGACAAAACTGTTACACAAGAGCTCTTCCAAATATGAAAGATCAAAGCTATTACAGTGAGGGCAAGGTGTGTTTCTCCAAGCCATGTTATATGTAATCCCCTCATAAGAATGTGGAAACTTGTTCTCTGCCATGGAGTTGATGTCAATCCACCGCCACACTCTCGGACAGGCTGAAATGCCTCAGTGGGTCCCCAGACCGTCACTCTTTATAGGAGTTCAAGCCCCGCCTTTCTCCAATGGAAGCTGGTGGTTTCAAACTGCTGAATGTGGAAACGGGACAACAATGTGGAAATGCGACAACAAATAATGAAGAATAGATGCATTATAATCATTGCATTGGCAAAGAATATTATAAGTACTGTGGACCGCCAGTACACATGTCTGTCTTAGGCAAAGGTCAGCCAGAATTCTCCTTAAAATCAACGATGGAGATACTTCATCGCACATACTTTTGATAGATTATTTGAAAAAATCAGTGCCTGGGAAAGGACATCACCCGTGGTAAAGTAGAAGAACAGTGAAAAAAGGAATGGATCATCAAGGGGAAGAATTAGCACAGTGGCTCCGACAGTGGGCTTAAACAAGCAATATGAGGATGCCACTGGACAAGGTAATGCTTCATTTGGTGTTACATGGGATCATTATGTGTTGGAACTCACTCAACAACACTGACCAACAAGAAGTATCTTTGGAATTCAGACTATATTCTTTATCCTTAATTTATATTCTGATAATTTTAATGGGACTATTATAGCAGTCTCATCTTATCTCCACCCCAATTACCCATCACCATATATCTGCATTCAAGCAATCCAATATGCTTGTGCAAAATGTCATGTGATACATATCTGACATCCTTTGGTTTTCCTATTGCTACGAGGCAGGATTATATCTCCATTTTCTGTGCTTACTCACCCTGTTCCGACAGCAATCATTTCTCCTACGGCATTCTACTATGTTACGTTTGATCATCCATTCATTACAATGGCCACACAGAACACATAGACAATAACAATTAAAGGAGTTTCTTAGAAGGGTGAACATGCTACCACGTCAGGATTAGAAAATATTAAGGATATATTATCCAGAGCAACACTTCTCCTAAGTCAGGAGCCAAGTTTCTAGTCCTCAGACTCTCAGTCCCCTGCTCCCTTGGACTCTAACTCCAGAGGCCAGGAGGTCAACCCAGTGCTTGCTCACAGGCCCTTAGTCTCAGCATTTCTCTATTAGGTCTCCTTGCCTCTGGAAACTCTGTTCCTGGCCTTTGCCCCTTCAGAGATTTCAAATATGCTCCACTTATAATGGTGCTGGCATCCTTCTTTCTTCTCCTGCCAAGACGATCCATCCTTTTAGCCAGGTGTGGGATCGGGGCAAATAAAACAGACTGATCTCCTCTGTTAGTGCTTCACACACCACAAGCTGATGAAGCACTGGAAGCGGTCACCTATCTATGTCAGGAACTTTGGAAGATAGCACTTGGCCAACTGAATTAAAGAGTTCTATATCTGCACCCATTCCAAAGAAAGGTGACATAATCGAATGTTCAAAGTATAGAGTAATATCATTGCTATCACATGCAAGTAAAATATTACTGAATATCACTCAAAAATAGTTGTAGCAGTGCATTGATAGGGTGCTGCCAAAAGTTCAGGCTAGAGTCAGAAGAGGATTTGGAACAATGGACATCATTGCTGAAACGAGATCTTGGCTCAAAACAGAGAATACCAGAAAGACATTTACTTGTGTTTTATTAACTTTGCCAAGGTATGCAACTGTATGAATAACCAAGTATTAATAACCTTGAGAAGAATGGGGATTCCGGAACATTTCATTGTGTTCCTGCATAACTTGCACATGGATCTAGAGTTCTGTGAACAGAACAAAGAAATATTGCATGGTTTACATCAGGGGAGGTGTGTGTCTAAGTTGCATCCTCTCACCATACTTATTCAATCTGTTTCCTGAGCAAATCATCATGAAGAAGAATGTGATATCAGGATTAAAGAATAGTTTATTATTAACCTATAATGTGCAGATGACACACTTTGCTTGGTGAAAGGTAGGAGGACTTTAAGAACTTGCTGATGAACTTTAAGATTGCAGCCTTAAGTATGGATTACAACTCAATATCCATACGACCAAAATACTCATAACTGGACCAATAGTTAACATCATGTTAAAGAAGCTGAAGAAAAATGGATGTGATTGAATTGTGGTTTTAGCAAGAGAAAAATGTTTTCTTAATTAAAAAAGAAAGTACCCTGGGCTGCTAAAAGAACAAGATCTCTCTTGGAAGAAGTTTGACCAGAGTGCTCCTTAGAGGCAGAGATGGAGACACTAAGTCTTCCATAACTTGGTACATGCTGTCAAGAGAGACCAGTCACTGAAGGACATCTGTTTGGTAAAGTGGAGGGACCGCAAAAAAGAAGAAAGTCCATGAGGAGACGAACTGACACGGTGGCTGCATCAATGGGCTCAGGCACAGGAACAATTGTGAGGATGGTGCAGAGCCGGGCAGTGTTTTGTGCTGTTTTGCATAAGATCTCTATGGTCTGGACTCACTCAATGGCTCGTGACAACAACAGCAACCACAACAACTCAAACATTTGGTGGGAATCATAGATGATATCTGGCTCAAAGAACCTTTTTAAGAAATGTCATTCCACCTCAGGACTCATGCCATCCCCTTACTTAATTCTTTCAATGGTTCTCCATTGTCCTCAACGCAACAGACATGGCCCCACTTAAGATGCTTCGCTGGACCTTCCTCTCAAAACGTATCTCTGCTACTGCTCTATCATGGTTCCTTTTTCTTATATTTTCCATAAATTCTCCTTCATTCAGTAGTCCTTTCTGTTTTCTGGCATCCCTCTCTGACCCACCATCTCTCAGGTAACTCCCACTCAGTCAGTAATAGGGGCCAAGAAATGATCATTTTAGAAAGCACCACCTTGTGTACATTAATCAGGCCTCATCTCTTATTCACATGGCACACTATGCTTTGTCTATCATTTGTACTCAAATTATTACTAAATCTACTTGTCTATGAGTTTATTGAGGCTAGAGACCATTGCATTACCATTCTTGTAGAGTAGGCACTCTATACACATTTGCCATTTGTTAAAATGTATCTTTATTGGGTACTTCATTTTTGCTCTTTTAAAACTATCAGAGTAAGAGTTTCTGCCTCAAAAATACTTCATATTGCAATGCCTAGCAATAAAGCATCTGAATGGCAAAAAATAAAACCTAACTGCAGAGCACATTCTGTCCAAATAAATTAAGAGCCCCTATTTCCTCTAGTGTAAAGAATACATTCAGTGTGCTGGGTGAGAAGCGGGGAGTTGTGTGGATCAATAGCCTTTCCCTAACAAATTTTTCCGCCTGTTTCACATTAAATTTTCCCACACATTAAAATAAATATCTTCTTTTATTAACATTTAATTGGGGTAGGAGATGGAGAATTATTTTATTTTTCAACTAACATGGATCTTAGCATTAATCTTTAAATAAGCTTATGTTTTTTTGGAATAGCATGCCCTTCAGGCATTTATCAGCTGAGCAAAAGACCTGTAATATTGCCAGAGCCGAGCAGATGCCACGGAGCCGTATCACTGCGAGGCAGGGGGCCAGAGAAAGATGTCCCTAAGGGCAAGGCTGAGATGAGACACATCTGAGCAAAATAATAATCCCCAGAGGATTAATGATCATTAATTGTAACCTATTAACGTCCGTAAGAATCCTATAATCATGAGGTCTGCATGGTCATGGCAAAATGACAGGAGACAGAAACAGAGTAGACTTGTTATGGTGGGAAAAAGCACAATGTTTCAAGAACGTAGATAACATTGTGGATCCGATTAGAGGGAGAAGTGAGAGTTCATTCCATCTGTGTAATCAGCAGTAAATAGTGTTGCTGTACAGAAACATTCCACAGAAAAGGAAAATAGAGTTATCGACAATGATCATTTTGCTGTTCCCCCCTTTTATTTTGTACTTTTGGACCTAAAGTTGAGGTAGGAGTTTCAAAAAACTTCATAGAGAAATAAAATTAAAGATACTACAAATTTTTCAAGGGCTTTTTGAATCCCTTTATGTGCTCTTAAAACTAGCAAACAAGGCAGTTGTCAGTGCTAGGGTGCTCCTCGGTGCAGATGTTCCCAGAGGATGAAGAAATTCGTTTTCTATCGCTGTATAACAATATCATCACAGCTTTCAACAGCATGCATTTCCTGCCTCATCGTTGCTTATCCATCCACTGGTACAGGTCAAGGGCTGGTGGCCAGTTTCATCAGGAAAGGGGCACAATTTGCCTTAACTGTCTGCTCCCTTTCTTGACATTGTTGTGGTGTGCGCTGTCAAATCAATTTCAACTCCCGTAAGCTCTACACTAGATGTCAGGTTTGCCAAGCTGTTACATTTGCAGTAGCATGTTGTAAGGTCGCTTCCCCCATGGAACCGTGGAGTGTGTTTACCTTGGCAACCTTGCTCAGTTAGCCATGAAGCGATCAACCGTTGCTGCACCAGGATTCCTTTTCTTCACTCTAGTCTCTGCAGTTCACCAACCTAACTTACATTCATGTCAATTCCAGAATGGACAAAATAGTTCAGTTATGGTAGCGTATATTATATTTACATTCATCCTCATTGCTGCTGTGGTTGACCTTGCTGGATCCTCTGATTTAGTGCCTGCCTCTCTCTGCAGTGTCTGATCACTCCAGGGTCTTATCTGGGCCACTACTGGGGGAGGCTCCAATTCTAAGCTCTGATTAAGATGCCATTCCTTGCAGGTTGTCAGACTGAGGACTACCATTGCTCACTGACTGTTGGCCCAAAACTCTAAACAAGTCCTTCCATATGGATCTGTGCGGTAACATTATGTTCGTTAAGCTATCGAGAAATAAGACTAGAAACAGCCTGTTTGCAAAAGAGAAGTTAAGTTATAAACTTATGCAATTCAAACACATAAGAGGTAACCTATGACCTCTGCCATATCCTAAGAGTTAGAAACAAGTCACAAATACAACAAATTTACTAAGCAATCTGTAGAGGGAGGAACTGTATAAACAGGGAAAAGAAAAACACCCAGTGGCCTTCTATGGACCTATTGACTATTTCCTTCAGGACCCTTCAATTAAACTAAAAGCTAGACAAAATCCAATTTGACCCCTGCTTCGGCACCAATTAAGAGCCCCAAATCAAGAAGAATAAACCAAATCGAGATGAGCAAATAAACAAAGACATTAAAGTCTGCGTTCCAAAGATTTAACTTTTATATTAATGAGAGACACCGCTTATATGTACTTACCGAACAATGTCTGTTCTGTTAGAAAACATATTGCACTAAAAAAGGAAATTCATTTTTCTGGATTCAAACTTTTTTATTATTTGGAATAAGAATAAGGGCTATAAGATGTTTTGGACAGGTGGGTTCTTCGTTAATCCACGTACTTGTGGAGAACATGCACATGTTACTGGGATATCTGCCTTGAGGGAAGAAAGCATTATCTGGACGATGACCACAAGTCAACAGAGGTGCCTCCTTTCTTCCTGTCTGCTGTGCACTTAGAGATGGAGCACCGTCTTGGTGAAAGCAAGGGCTGGGTCATTAATCTTCTCTGAACATCACTGAGCATTGTCCCTTTGACCTTCTATCTCAGCCTTTGGAGGAAATTTGTCCTGTCAGACACCTTGGTGAAGCGCCAAAAATGTCCCTTTGAAGAATTCCCTATGGAGAATAGAATTGGGTAATGTCTGTAGAGTGAGAAACAAGTTGAGTTCTTTTGACCAAATTGCGATCTGACCAATGAGGCTCATCTCAGAGCTGAAGCCCAAGTTTAAAGGCAGGAATAGCAGCAGCAAGATGAATTGTGCTTCCAGTCTGCATGGCAGCCTAGATGCTGACTCTGCGATTACTATGAAGGTGAAGCTCGAGTCAATGTTTTTTTGGAATAGTCTCTGTCTGTGTCTCACATTAAAGACAAAAATAAAACAGAAAGAAAGAAATCTAACTCGTCTAAATCAAAACAATTCTACCCATCTCTGAAGAAGGTTTCCTATTGCCAACTGCATAATCTAAAAAATAAAACTTTCGTTAGATGAAAAGTCTGAAGAACAGCTCTTTATAAGTGTCATTTTCAAAGCGCTGGTGTCTGGATTATTTGTCAAGTGGAAAGTCACTGCACAAAAATAAGTTAGAAAGTATTTTCACACAAGAATCCCAAGTAAATTAGTCCACATTTTCTTCAATGAAGCACAATCTGTGTCAGACTGTCACATCAGGGTGTCTGTCCCTATGTCAGAGTGGAATCTGCATCGACACTTAAACCAAATTTCTATTGGCACACGTGTTGTTTCTTTAAAAATTTCTGCACATAGAAATGCAAAACCGTGCTTTATTTAACAATACCTTTGATGGCGCCCACACAGTGACAGTCAGTCTTGCCCCAAAGTGGAAGCCTGATTTATTGTCACAATATACATCATTGCTTTCCAGGCAGTGCACTATTCCCATGACCTCACAAATGGTAGGCAGTATGGAAATCCACTGACTGGGACTCACATCAACATGGTCTGCAAAGCTGCTTCTAAAAATGTACGTAGCCACTTACCCACTCAGAGTCTCCCTCTCCTCTTTTATAAAACACTTCCATCATATTATTTGGGGAATTATCTGGGTATGTGAAAAGCCCAGTAACTAGCCACCCTTTATGATATATTCATAAATAGGATTTTCCCATCGTTGCTCCAAGTTTGAAGAGGAAAGGAGTGTAAGAAACTTCCCTTTCTGGTTTGACCTTGAGTAATCTGCCTCCAGACATCTTTTAAGAGCTAACTACAAGACTCAACTGTCTAACCTGAGACAAGTTTTTATTTTTTTCAAGGCAAGGATTAGAGAAATGAAATCTGGCCTTAATTGATAGCTTTAAAGTAGTCAGGAAATATTCTGGACAGTGGTTCAGAGGTGAATATAATTCAGCCACCTGAGATAACATAAGCGGAAGCCATGTCCCTGCGAGGCCTTTCAGGATCTCAATAACTGATGGTAAAACTGAAACCCCTTTAGTCCTAAAAATGGCGTTGTATGTTATTGACATAGTCAGAGTTTTCGTCATAGATATTAAAATATATTAGGAAATATTATCTGACTTTTAAGCACTCAGTCAACTCAGAATGAAAGCAACCAAAGGGCAGAGTACAACTGTCTTCCTGGTCTTCCAAGGCTGTAAATCTTGAAGGTAGCCAAGTCTCATCTGAATTCCATGGAGCTGTTGATGGGTTCAAACTGCTGACCTTGCAGTTTCTTACTAGCCGAACAATGACCACTATCTACTATGCCACCAGAGATCCTTGAAACAGAAAAACCTCCCAAAATTCAGTGCCATTAAGTCAGTTCTGACTCAACAACCCTACAGAACAGGGTAGAACTAATCCTATGGATTTCTGAGACAATAGCTCAATACAGGAGTAGAAAGCCTAATCTTTCTCACTCAGAGAGGCTGGGGGTTTTGAACTATGGACCTTGTGGCTAGCATCCCAACTCATAATCCACTATGTCACTGAGGCTCCTTGAAACAAAAAAGGAATAGTTATTTTCTATGTCAGGCAAAATCGTTTTGTGCAAATTATTGTGTAATTTTACTGTTGATATCCTTCTTTTCTAAAGCTTTTATTGTAATTTGGTTGAACATTTTGAGAACTAATCAGTTTTCCATTCAACAAATCATACCTATTGTGTTTTATGCCACTGATTGTAACTCCTACAATGTAGAACTACTCTTCCAACTTCCTCTCAAGGTTTCCTTTTTCTGTTGTCCTTCTTCCTTATGTCCTCTGACTACGGAACTTCTTCCCTTAGAAAATGCTGCCCTTTTGATCCCAAATATTTGATTGCTCTAAGGACTGGCTAATTCCTTGATGTTGTTGTTCATCTAAGGGAGGAGAGTTTTAAAAATTCATGGAAAAATTCCATCATCTGTTCATTCTATTTCTTTATGAACTTTTTGAAGCCTCTTCATAGACTTGTCTGTTCAGTTCCAGCTTGATAAGTGATTAAGGACAAAATTCTGGGGGGTTCCTGCTCTTTGTTTATAAATTTGATTTTATTATCCCTGTGTTAGGGGTTGGCAGTTGTAGCCAGCCATGTAGTTCCTCTGGTGTGTTAGACAGGGTCTGACAGTCCCCAGCTCAAGAGATGTACCTTCCAGTAGTGTGGCAAAACAGGCCTGGAAGGAAGCTCAAGTTACAGTGACACGGTCCACGGGTTAGGTGTCCCACACAGGTAGGGTAGCTTGCAAACTGAGGCACAGAACAAGCAAGATGGTCACACACTGGTCCGATGATCCAAGAGCAAGAGAGAGAAAGGCTAGGCTTAATGAGCCATTTATCTCTCCGCCCTTCGACTAATCTCATTAGCCATGTTGGCACAACAAACCTACCTATCACAATCCACCCCTTGCTAGCTTGGAACCTGTGCACAATTCTTTAGCCATATATAATTTCCAACATTAATGAAATCACACTTATACTTAACATCAAACATCTATCATACATATAAATGAAAACACACTGATATATCAGACATGACCAAAGAAAAGCACATATAAAGAAAATACACTAACAATAACAAACCTCGCTTTTGCAGTTGATCATGTGGTCATAACTGATAGGTAGAACTATGTTCTTTCTACTACGCATTCTGTATTACCGCTGGCTGCGGTTTTTTGCTTGACGGGGTGACCCAGACCTTCATTCCTGAGGGGTCTAGGTCATTATAAGTCCTGTCAGGATTGGGTTGCTGTACCTTACCATTTACTTTTATCCCAGGGCATGGTAGCACTAAGAGTCGGCCTAGGGGATCTCCTGGATTCCAGACATATTCTTCTTTACCTCCATTATGTACTACCAGTCCAATTTCTCCTTGGTAATCAGGATCAATCACACCACTCAGTACAGTGACACCCTTCCTGACCGGTTGCTCCAAAAGCATAAGAAGTCCAAAGTACCCAGGGGGCATTCTCAGCTGCCAGTTCAGTGGAATCCGTTCTGTGTTTCTAGGTGGGAGAGTTTCTTTCTTCGGGACCAGGACCTCCAGACCTGAGGAACACAGGGTTGCTGGGACAGGAAGCAAGTGCTGCAGATGGATCACTAGGAGGAATAGTGAGTGGTTCCACCCCAGCTTCCACCCCTTCTTTCCTGGAGCCATGAATTCTGACTGTTGGAGATACAGCACCATATTTTGGCCCCTGGTTTAGAGCGTATACAGCTTCCTGGGGAACATTTCCCCAGCCCCGCAAGTTGTTGTCACCTACTTGGCGCCATAATTGTGTCTTTAAGAGCCCAATCCATCATTCTATCAAACCAGCTATTTCAGAATGAAGAGTAACATGATACAACCAGTGGATTCCATGGGAATGGGCCATTGTCTCAGTGCATTTGCTGTGAAGTGAGTTCTTTGATCTGAAGCAATGCTATGTGGGATGCCATGCCAGTGGATGAGGCATTCTGTAAGTCCACGAATGGTAGTTTTGGCAGAAGCATTGCATGCAGGGAAGGCAAATCCATATCCAGAGTAGGTGTCTATTTCAGTAGGAACAAAATGCTGTCCCCTCCATGATTGAAGTGGTCCTATGTAATCAGACTGCCACCAAGTTGCTGGTTGATCTCCCTGAGGAATGGTCCCATATCTTAGACTTAATGTTGGTTTCTGCTGCAGGCAAATGGGGCACTCAGCAGTGGCAATGACCAAGTCAGCCTTGGTGAGTGGAAGTTCATGTTGCTGTGCCCATGCATAACCTTTATCCCTGCCACCATGTCCACTTTGTTCATGTGCCCATTGGGCGATAACAGGAGTGGCAGAGGAAAGAGGAGGACCAGTCTCCACAGTGTGTGTCATCTTATCCACTTGATTATTAAAGTCCTCCTCTTCAGAGGTAACCCTTTGGTGAACGTTCACATGGGATAAGTGTGGGTGAGTAGACCAGCTGTCCTGCATCAAGCTGTGTCTGAAATAAGGCATGTGGATGAAAGGAAAAAAAAGAGACAAAGAAAGCATGGGATTGGGAGGACAACAGTTTGATGGACTGAAGTACGGAGTATATTCAAAGCTTGGTTTTTATATCTTCTTACATGAATTTGCTTTAAAACATTCTGAACCTCTTATCTATGCAGATGTTATCCAACTAGGCACACTTTCTAAACACTTGAATAATAACAGCACTATATTCTAAGATAAGCACAAGGACATGCAAAGTTCAAAAGAATCTTAAAGAGGTCTTAAAGAACTGAGTTATCTTACAATGCTTTCGGTTGCAAGGTAAACAGAGGCACAGGGGACTAATTAGTCACCCACCAATAAACACCTTGCCCAGCAGACCTCCTACAGATAAGATTACCTTTACTTTCTTAGCCCATTCAGAGAGATCCAGCCACGTATCTCTTCGCCACACCTCCTTTTCACCAGTTTTCCAGTCATGTTCCTTCCAACTCCCTGACCACCCTGCCAAGCAATTAGCCCATGAATCAGTATGCAGTCTCACTTCTGGCCATTTTTCCTTGCAGGCAAACTGAACGGCCAGGTGCACTGCTCGCAGTTCTGCCCGTTGGGAAGATTTCCCTTCACCACTGTCCTTTAAGGAGATCCCAGAAAGGGGCTGTAGTGCTGCTGCTGTCCACTTACGAGTGGCACCTGCATATCGTGCAGAGCCATCCGCAAACCAAGCATGACTCTTTTGGTCTTCAGTTAAAGTATGGTAAGGAACTCCCCAGGAGGCCATAGGTACAGACTGGGAGAAAGAAGGTAATGGGACTTGAGTATGGACTGTGGGCATTTGGGCCACTTCTTCATGCAGCTTACTTGTTCCTTTAGGTCCTGCTTTGGCCTGATCTTGTATATATCACTTCCATTTAACAATGGAGTGTTGCTGCGCACGTCCAAATTTATGACTCTGTGGGTCAGACAATACCCAGTTCATGATAGTAGATCAGGCCTCAAGGTGACTTGGTAGCCCATGGTGAGGCATTCAGTCTCCACCAAGGCCCAGTAACAGGCCAACAGCTGTTTTTCAAAGGGGGAGAAGTTGTCTGCAGAGAATGGCAGGACTTTACTCCAAAATCCCAACGGTCTACGCTGTGATTCACCAATAGGGGTCTGCCAAAGACTCCACACTGCATCTTTATCTACAACTGACACCTCTAGCACCATCGGGTCAGCTGGATCATATGGTTCCAGTGGCAAAGCAGTTTGCACGGCAGCCTGAACCTATTGCAGAGCCTTTTCTTGTCCTGGCCCCCCCCTCAAAATTGGAGGCCCTTCATGTTACGTGATAAATAGGTCAAAGTAGAACACCCAAGTGAGGGATATGTTGCCTCCAAAATCCAAAGAGACCCACTAAGTGTTGTGCCTCCTGTTTTGTTGTTACGGGGGAGGTGGCCAGACGTAATAGCTTATTCTTCACTTTAGTAGGAATATCTCAACATGACCCACACCACTGGACCCCTAGAAATGTTATGAGTTAGAGGGTACCTGAATCTTCATTGGGTTAATTTCCCAACCACTTGTATGCAGATGTTGTTCCAATGAATCTATTGGCTTTGATACATCCTCCATAGTGTGTCTAATCAGCATAATGTCATCAATACAATGGACTAGTGTGACAATTTGTGGAATAAACAGGAGATGAAGTTCCCTTCGACTAAATTATGGCACAGAGTGGAAGAGTTGATGTACCCCTGGGGGAAAGTTGTGAAAGTATTTTGTTGCCCCTGCCAGGTGAAGGCAAATTGCATCTGGTGGTCCCTCGAGACTGGTGTTGATAAAAGGCATTGGCCCAATCAATAGCTACATACCAGGTACCAGGAGAAGTATTAATTTTTTCAAGCAATGAAATCCCATCTGGAATGGCAGCTACGATTGGAGTCACCACCTGGTTAAGTTTATGATAATTCACTGTCATTCTCCAGGATCCATCTGTCTTCTTTACAGGCCAAATAGATGAGTCACATGGGGTTGTAGTCGGAATCACCACCCCAGAATTTTTCAAGTCTTTGATAGTGGCACTGATCTCTGCAATCCCTCCAGGAATGTGGTTCTGCTTTGGGTTTAACTATATTCCTAGACAATGGCAGTTAAAATGGTGTCCACTTGACCTTTCCTACCATGATAGCCCTTATCCCTCATTTCAGGGTCCAATATGGGGGTTCTGCCAATTACTAAGTATTTCTATTCCAATAATGCATTCTGGAACTGGGGACATAACTACAGGATGGGTCCGGAGCCCACTGGACCCATAGCAAGGTGTACCTGAGCTAAAACTCTATTGATAACTTGACCTTCATAAGCCCCCACTCTGATTGGTGGGCCTTTGAAACACTTTGGGTCTCCTGGAATTAGTGTCAGTTCACAGCCAGTGTCCAGTAATCCCCACAAAGCTTTATTATTTCCTTTCCCCAATGAACAGTCACTCTTGTGAAAGACCGCAGGTCCCTTTGGGAAGGCTAGAAGAAAAACTAACAGTATTGACCTTTGGTGATGTAGCAGGATCCTTCTCCAAAGGGACCTGGCCTTCCCCTCATTCAAGGGGTTGTGGGTCTGTAAACTGGCTCAGGTCTGGGAATTGATTGAGCAATCGTGACTGTCTATTCTGCTGTTCACCTGATCTACCATTCTTCTGCCTGTACAGATCACGTAAATATTTAGTAGGTTTCATTCCTAGTGACACCGTGACTAAGTAGCCAATGACATAATTCCATACGAGGCAGGTTGCTTTGATTACTACTGAAACCTTGTTGTCTATTATAACCACGTCCACCCTGTTTCTGTTGATTCAGTGCTGACGCCTGCCTTTACCACCACAGGGACTAATCAGCCCCATTGTGGGCAAATGATGTTCGCTTAGGGCAGTGCCC
The DNA here is from genome assembly GCF_050624435.1 of Tenrec ecaudatus. Lineage (NCBI taxonomy): Eukaryota > Metazoa > Chordata > Mammalia > Afrosoricida > Tenrecidae > Tenrec > Tenrec ecaudatus. Next base: position 46,657,555 of record NC_134546.1, read on the forward strand.
ACTGTTAATCCTTGTGCACCTAAAATAGCAATTACAGGAGTCTTAAGAGATGCTGGGGCCCACTTCACAAACTTGTTCCTTATGGTTGTGGTGAAGAGCATGTCCTCAGGACACCCCTTTTGGGATCTGTGGGAATATCCTGATAGATCCATTCCAACAAACCAATTTCCCTAAGCTTTTGGATGCCTTCCTCTACAGTGCTCCATGGTAGATCAGGCACCTCGTTAGTCTAATCTAGGCCATCTGTTAGTCGATGCTTCAGCAAACCAACTAAATAAGGAATTAGATGCTCTCTTAGCCTCTCTCGATGAGATATTGAAAGAAGAATCTGTACTTAGGGTTCCATATCCAGAAACTCAGACTGGTCTAATATTACATTTCTTGCAACATTATCCCACACCCTTAGTAATTATTCCTAGGGATATTCCCCAGGCTTCTGCTTGTACATATTCAAAAGCCGATCAGATCGTTGTAAGTATAGTGTGCTTCTTCTTGGGTAACCATCTCAACCGCATCTTTAGGAGCTTTCTGAGACTTAATTTTAGTTACAAGTTTAGAGGAAATAATGGATGGTGAGGGTGTTTCCTGGGTGCTCTCAGCAATATTTTGTAAGCCATCTCCCTCAGGCAATGTTACAGATGCAGACCCACCTGGCATTGCAGTTTGAGCAGTTTGGTTAATCTGTTCAGGTGTGGGTTGTTCTATTGACTGTAGATTAATGCCTTCAGCTGGGAGGGGTGGATCTATTGACTGAGCTGGCTCAATTGTTTCTAGGGGCCCAATATCCTCTGCTGGATCATCAACCCATATGTTCCCATCCCATTTTTCAGGGTCCCAACTTTTTCCTATCAATGCTCACACTTTGGTATCAGACACTGCTCTAGATCTGCAATTCAGCTGATGTTGTAATTCAGCCACTTGCATAATGAGACTCTGGACCTGGTTCTCAGCAATTATTAGAGGAGAGATGGCTCTCCTTTGTAGCACAGGCAAAAGCTATTAGGTCTATAAGTTGGCGCCTGAGGTGCACTTCTGAGCCCCTGAGACCATCCCTCTCCTTAATCACATGTACCATTGTAAGGAGAACCAGCCAACCAGTTTCCCTATACCTGCCATCCTGACAAAACTTCTGGAAAATATCAAATATACGATCACCCAGAGCCTCTCCTTTAACCAGCACCTCATCTGTCGGTGGTACAACTGTAAATATTAGCTTTGCTATTTCACACCATGGATTAGTAAGAGTAGCAGATTTATCCCTGCCTTTAGGTTTAGAAATTAGTGCTGTTAAGACTAATCAGTCTGGAGAGCCAATTTAAGAAGCCCAATTTATGATTTTATTTGTCTAGAATCACTCCTGGTACCAAATGTGTTAGACAGGATTCGACAGGCCCCAGCTCAAGACATGTAAATTCCAATGGTGTGGCAAAGCGGGTCTTGAAGGAACCTCAAATTACAACGAAACAGTCCATGGGTTAGGTGTCCCACAGATGGGTTAGCTTTCAAATGGAGGCACAGAACAAGCAAGGCAGCCACATACCGGTCCCATGATCCAAGAGCAAGAGAAAGAAAGGTGAGGGTCACTGAGCCATCTAGCTCTCCGCCCTTCAACTAATCTCACATGTGTTCATTGGCCATGTTGGCACAACAAACATATCTATCACTTATGGTCTCAGAGTTTTAAAGACTGAGGTTTGAGTCATCTATTAATCCTTTTTAGACTAACCATTTGCACCTTCTTATTTTCCAAACCCAAAGAACTAGCAAGTCAAATCCTTCTGAGATCACTGTTTTAACTAAGCTTTGCTCTCTGGGTCATCCCCAGGTGTTATTTGTTTCACAAAATCATCTGTATTAGTGTCAACCTTGCATAGATCTAAAGAAAAGATCAGCTCATTGAGCGATCTGACCGTCATGCTAAGCTTTTTTTCTTTTAGTATATTTTTCTAACTTCAGAGGAAAAAGACTAAGACAGTGATCTTAGTGATCATATCTGCAGCCAAACACTAATCATAATATTCAAAAGCAAGTCAAAATGTATTGTTAACAGACTTACAATTCACACATACATGGGTTCATTGTAAGCAAAACACTTATTCCAGACATATCTCTGTGATCAACGATGACTGCAAATGATCATGCTTGCATGGGTCATGCTTGTATGGGTCTCATTTGAGCACATGCTTGTATGGGTCTCATTTGAGCACATGCTTGCATGGGTCTCATTTGAGCACATGCTTGTATGGGTCTCATTTGAGCACATGCTTGTATGGGTCTCATTTGAGCACATGCTTGTATGGGTCTCATTTGAGCACATGCTTGTATGGGTCTCATTTGAGCATCTTCAAAACACGGATACATATTGAGCCATGGGGAACATTTCTTCGTGAAGCCTGGGCTAATAGCAAGTCTTAACAAAATACAAGTGGACACCTTCCTATCTCACTGAAATCTTGAAAGGCGTTTATAGGAATGCTCCCACCACAAAGGCAACAATTTTTAGGTAGATCAACTGTTTAAGGAAGATCAAGAAAATCTGAAAGATGAACAAAGAGAGGGGAGAAAATCACCTTCACGAATGAAGAAATTGTCTGAAGTCCAGAAAGTGATGGGAAAAGGCTGTAAAAGAACGATGGATGTGATTGCTGCTGAATTTGGGGTATCACATGGCTCAGCATTTTCAATTTGAAAAGAACATCTTGTCCTCAGGAAGCGCTCAGCCAAAAATGCTCCCTAGCTCAAAAAGTGATTTTTCCATCAATTGTTTCGGCATGAACAAAACTAATGAAAATGATTTTATGGAATAATTACAACTGAGAATGTTATAATTTACTTTCAATTTAGCAATTCCATCCAGCGAGCAAAGTCTAAATGAAATAATGCCTTGCGAGAGGATCAGTGGCAAAGTGGTCATCACAGAAGGTTCTAGTCACTATGTTTCAGATTTTAAAGTGGTTAATCTGGATAGGTTTTCTCAAAGGACACAGGACTATCAGAGCAGTATATTTCAAAAAGATTTCAAAAACATTTTAAACAGCATTGGTGAGCAAAACACCAAGAATTGTTTTCCCTCCAAACCATGTAGCTACATATTCTTCAAGGATAGCAAGGGTTATCCTATGAGAATGCCATTGGAAAACCTTACCCCACACACTCTCCATTACTGATCTTGTCACTTCAGACTACTCTTGTTTCCAAAACACAATTTGTGTCCCCTGAAAGTGACAAAACTGCCATTTTGACTTCATACAAATTGAAGGGGTACAATTCTTCAAGGAAGCGTCAGAAAGACGAAAATATCACCGAAGTGAATTATGTTACCATATAATAACCTCATATTTTGAAACTTTCTTTTCATAAAGATATCAATTATTTTTGTAGTATACCTTTTTAAAATAATCTTTATATATATGAAAGGGCTTTTTAAAGTCTGGAAAATATATAAATTCTATGCGTGTATGTGTCTATCTGTGTGTATTATCATGTGTATATACTCATCTATGTGCACAGTGTGTGTTTATTTATGCTTCAGATTAGAAGCCCCTCCTGATTAATGTAGCTGCATGGGCTGACAACCCCATGTTAGCTAGTCAGAGAACAGATTACTGGTTCATGGGCTGAAGAGGGTTACAAATCCAAGATAGGCAGATCCAAGAGGACAGTGTGCAGGCTCACAGGCTGTAATTACTTAAAAAGCTCTAGATTGCCAGGAAACATGCCATACCACTGGCTCAAGCCCCATGAATCTGTGTCAGATGACGAAGAGTCAGAGGTAGGATCTAGTACAAATGCCACATATATTTGATGTAGACCATACCCTCAAGGAAACTTCTTTTACAGATTATTGCATCCTTACATACTTGCCAAATTACAGCTCCACATAACTGGTAAACAACTCAGAATCATGGTCCTGCCAGATCTACACGAAGCCTCAACCATTGAAAACTACCATTGAAGATTTCACACATTTTTTTCAGACCCTTATAAATATTCATTAATTGAGGTCTTAATTGTCTTGATGTCATCTCCAACTTCGAAACTGAGGAAACATAATAAACTTCTGGTTTAAAGAATAGAGCTCTTCACAATATCATTGCATTTAAAATATATGTATCATACTCATAACATTTTTAAAGATTAAACAACAGTTTCTTAATTACTGAGAGGAAATATATTTTATTTTCTTGATATTTTCTGTTTCCTAATTTTGCTATATAAATGTATATTAGTATTAAATGTCTTTATAAAACTAATTAGATTGCTGATCAGGAATGTAATCAGCTTATTTAACATAATTTTAAGAGCGTAGGCTTCTTTACACAAGCACCATCATAATTTAAGAATAAAAACATAGTATTATTCCTCTGAACAACCTACTAAGTTAAATCAGATTAATTTCCAAATATCCACTATATATGCTACCAGGCAATCTAGAAAGTGTTTCCTCATCCAAACATTTATTAAAAGTTAATTATGTGTTTTAAGGGTTATCTCTTTGTTAAAGGAGGGAAAAAAAAACAAAGTAAAGCCATTTTTATGAAACCAATATAAGATTTCTCTTTACCCAGACCGTTGAAGAGTCAGCAGGGTCAGATACAATTATAACTAGAATTGGACCAGATGTGATATCTAAGTTGGAGAGCTCAGATGGCCAAAAATTCATAATATAACAGCTTTCAAATATTGATGAGTGTCTGTAAGAAGGGCAATAACATGAGAAATGATATACATTAGAAGGGCTTTTTAAGAAAACTGAAATTTATAATAGAAAATTGAATGAAGCCAAATAGAACAGCCAAAACTTGCAATGGACAATTGAGAGGGTACAAGTAAATTTGGAAAAATTAAAATTGCTTCCTATAAAACTGAATATTCAAAAGAATGTGCACTCTAACTTGTATAATGTGGAGGAAACATAAATATTGAATTGTGCTTCTTATTAATAATTCATTTAAAGTATCTTATGATCCACACAAGAAGCCGGAAGAGAGACATTGGCATACGCTTTAAAGAGACCAAAGGGTAGAATGATGAGTTCCCTCAAACCCCAGCCCTTCATGTTTAGTACATAGTATTATACTGTTCGTCACTGCTTTCTCAATTCACAATGTCTTAGATAAATTGGACCCCAGTTTACACACTACCCTTTTCCTAGGTGTTTAGAGAATTAAAAGTTTCCTTAAGAAAAGCAAATAAAACTACCAAAGAAAAATATGCTAGACTGCTGAAACTGAAATATAACTCATAAAAATGGACCATTGCATTTTCTACTCAGATTTTTAAAAATCTAATATAGGATGGGATTAAAACATCTATGTTTTACAATGGGGAAGGGAGAATTTGAAAAAACGTGTAGACAACTTCAAGGTATTAACAATGTCAAAGAGTATAGGAGTCTTGGAATCCCCAACAAAATGTTAAGCATAATGCCCCAAATACCATAAAATAATTTTGTGAAAATATCTGTGCAATAAATGGTCCTATATGTTCAGGGAAAATAAAAACAAATATTATGACTGCTATCTTGTGGCAAAATCATCCAATAGATGTAAATCCAAATTACGGTAAATCATCCTTCTCGCGTATGCAGGTATTTTTTCCATATGCTATGCCCTAAGTGATGCAAACAATTAAGCACTTGAGTATCAACAGAAAAGCAGAAGTTTCCAGTCCATCAGGAGGTTCCTCAGAAGAAAGACCTGTAAATCTATTGCTGAGAAATCAGTCATTGAAACCCTACAGAACACGGCTCTACCCACATACACAGAGCTACCTCGAGTCAGAAATGACTCAACAGCTATACAGTGGTCTGAGTCTTACACCCCTCAAAAGGTAAAAAGTATAACAAACACCCCCCCTAAAACAGAATGTGTTTACCAAGATGCATCTTTTCCTCACTTTTGTACTATGAGTCGGGTGAAAATTAACATTTTCAACTGAAAACCAGGTATTGTTTTCAGTTCGTTATGTGTATTTTTAATTTTTTTTATCTAAACTTCCACTCAATGAATATATATTTGAATTACCAAATATATTCTTTGCAGAAGGCAAACTTTTCTGAAGGGTTGAATCGTTCAAGTCCCTCCCATTCTCCCACAAGTTCAAGGCAAACCAGCGAAGGGAAGAGGAAGGGGAAATGCAGACTACGGTTATGCGAAGCCATCACAGGGAGGACCATCTGTCTATTAATATCAAGACACCTGAAGAGAAAATACCGGGTTATGGGAGAGGTGTGCAGAAGGAAATTTGAAAGAATTTCTGTCTCAAAGTCTTCCTACTTACAAAATAAGGAGAAGGAGCCTTTCCCCTTCCACCCCCTTATTCCTTGTTTTTCTGCTTCCAAACTTTAAACACACAATAATGATGATGCAATTGGCTCAGTAGATGTTGACTGAGTCTGTAAAGGCCAATCCAACACTTGACTTTCCATTTGGTTGTTCTTGGGTGTCATTAAGTCCAGCTTGATTTAGAGCAATCCCTTGTGACAAAATAGAATCTAACCCAATGGGGTGAGACTCCATGTAATTTTTCACAGGAACAGATCACTGCCAGGAGTTTCTCCTGTGGACCTGGGTCAGGAGTGGGGGCAGAGAGGCAGGTTGTCGACGTCAAACTGCCAACTTTCAGTTAGCAGTCAAGAGCTTGACCATTGACCCACAAAAAAATAAAAAGACCATCATTTCCATTGAGACAATGCTGACTCATGGAAATCTCCTGTGAATGTTTGAGTCTATAACTATTTACTGCAGTGGACTATGTACTAGAATGCCAGTCTTCTGCAGAGGCCCTGGTGGTTCTGAACTGCCACTCATGCAGAGCCCAGCCCTGTGAGTAACCACTACACTCCCAGGGCTCCTATTGACCTACCAGGACTCATCTGTTTTATGTTTCTTAATTCCAGACACATGCTTTTTAGCTTAATTTGTGGAATGTGTTATTTTGGTAATCGTGACTGGTTATTTTCACAAGCCTTACACATAATAATTTTTTTCACAAACCAAGCCTGACAGTTAAGGTCCTGGGATATTCCTTGGTAAAAATTTGACCGTTAAAAAAGGAAAGCTGTTCTAAAGGAAATAGAGATAGAAACAAGGCACAAGTGAAATCATGAACGTTTTCATAAGCATTTTTCTATTTTCTAAAATGAAGCAATACCACCATCCAGCTCCACAATTCATACACATTACTAACATTTAAAAAAAGGAACGATAGAGACTACAAAGAAAACATGCAATTGTCATGCCAATAGATTCTGGAATTAGGAGGAATTTTTCTTGCCCCATTTTAATGACCTGTTTTCAATCAATTCCATTTCATTGACCATATTGCCTCCTCCCTCCTTTTTTGTTTTTGTTTTGTTTTGCTCTAGCTTCTTTACTCAAATTTCAATGCTTTTCTGATTCAATGATTTCAAATAGTTGACTCTATTGCCACTTGTTCTTAGTGAGGTATCCTCCAAACATAGCCCGGCACCCTTTCTTGTAGGAGCTACAGAATCACTGTTTTAAAATCTGGGTGTCAGTTCCCTCCTTTCCACATCTATATCCCTTTTAAAGGTTTTCCTGCAAAGAACTTCATTTACCCTGGCAGCCACTGCTTTTTCTCTCTTCTTAATTTTGAGTACACCACCTCTTCCAATTATCATTCATATGCATTAAAACTGGAAATTGTATAGCTGCCAAAAAGACATTTAGAAATAGTCACCTGTATCAAAATATCAGTGAGAGGAAACCTGAAATTGGGGAGGTATAAAATTCTAAAAGAATATTATCATCATAGTAATAAATGACTTACTCATCCTCTCCACAAATACATTGACATGCACACACAGTCAAAAACAAAAAAGAAGAACACTCTTCTCAGTAGTGTAAGAGATGCTTTTAGAAAAGATGGATGGCAGAGAAGGGGAGAAGGGAGACTCCAGATAGGGCAAGCTATGACAAAATAACAATCTATAAATTATCAAGGGCTTGTGAGGGAAGGGGGAGCGGGGAGGGAGGGGGAAAAAAGAGGACCTGATGCAAAGGGCTTAAGTGGAGAGCAAATGCTTTGAAAATGATTAGGGCAAAGAATGTATTGATGTGCTTTAAACAATTGATGTATGTATATGTATGGATTGTGATAAGAGTTGTATGAGCCCCTAATAAAATGTAAAAAAAAAAGGGATGGGGGTTTGGGAAACTCATAAATCTGAAGAAGAGTCTCAGGAGAAAAACTATAGAGGTATTTTCCTAGGGAATCATCTGAGTAACCCCAATGCTCTGCCCCTGGACAAAAGAATGCTTAAAATGTCCAAACGTGGGTGAAGAGGGCACAACTACTTAACATCTTCAACTTTCCACAAGATTGTATATTAAAGATGTAAATGGGTTTTGCTGAGCCATTGTAATAGGTGAAAGTAGTTTTTGTTGATTAGCATACATACAATAAAGATGTCTGTACAGAGAATTTGTTGTTATGAGGTGCTATCAAGTTGGTTGCAGCTCAGAGTGAGCATGTTCGCAACAGAGTGAAACCCAACCCCCAATTCTGAGACCTCCTCACAATTGTTTTCATATTTGAACCATTGTTACATCCACTGTGTCAACCTGTCTTCTCAAGGACCTTCCTCTTTGTCACACATCTTCTACTTTACCACGCATGATGCCCCGAAACAACTGGTCTCCCCTGGTAAATATGCCCAAAGTCTGTGGGACAAAGTCTCGCCAACCTTGCTTCCAAGGAGAATTCTGACTTTACTTCTTCGAAGACACATTTGTTTATACACATTAAAGCGGGATTTCACTCGCTGCTTTCCAGGACAAAAGAAAAGCCTTTCTCCTCTTGGGGAAGATGTCAGCCTCTTGAATCCACAAAAGTTCTACTCTGTCCAATGAGTCAGAATTGAGTTGGTGACAGTGATTTTGATTTTTTTTAATACTAAAATATTAAGCCAGAATTTGAGTATTCAAATGCGGCTCTTCTAGAAGCCATCATGATCCAGGCTACTCTTCCATGGACAGAAATAATGAGGAGTAAAGTGGTGACTTATAGGAAAGTCAAAGGTAAAAGAAAGAACAAAGGAAAGAGATTTACCCTACTAAAAAGAGCAAAATTATTTTAATTGAAATAGGAATAACATGCCAAGACAAATGATAGAGTTTCAAAGCAGAATAGATGAAGTAGACAAATTGCACAATCTACAAAAATATGTGGTCAGAATCTTACAGACTTAGAGCTAATATTTTGTGTGGGACTGCCTTACATGTGGCTTAACATCGATCATCTTAAGGCTAACTGCTGCTTAATGTTATTTGCAGCTTCTATTACAGGAACAACTTAAAACACTCTCAAAAACTTCCAAATGAGCCCTGGTGAGAATCACTGTCCTAGCCAATGTCTATTATCCTCAGATGAAATACAATTACTTTTTTTTTTCCAAAAATGGCTTCTGTAGACTGCTTCACATGCCTCCTCTAGTTCCACCCTCAGTTACTACGTTCTCTTGACCCTAAAATTTCACATCTAAAACACCTATTTGAATTTCATAGAAAAATTATGATCAAAAGGAAGAAAATGCAGAAAACAACTTCAAATTTTCATGGGCTCCAGGTTCTGGAGCCAAGAAGGTGGGATGAACCCCAAAAATACAGAACTGAGTTAATCCTTAACGCATAATTGTCCATTCCCTGATCTTACCCTAAAAACAAACAATACTCTATCTTAATTAGGAAAACATTTTTACCTTGAGCATTTTTTCTCTTTTAAGAACTATACACATGTGACCAAATTAATAACAGTATCTAAAAAGAGTAAATAGGAAACTTAAGGGACAGTAAATGTATGTTAATGGTGGAGGAAAGACTCAGAAAAGGTGAGAATGGTTACGCAACATAAATTATATAATCATTGTTTTTAAATGATACACATAGAAATCGTTGAATTGATTCATATTTGGACGTATATATTCTCAATACCAAAAACAAATAAAATTATATAATTTATAAGAACTTATCTGAATTGTAAATGATTTTTCGATGCCTGCAAAGGAAATGACATGACTTTCTTTTGCCCATTGTACTGTATCTGATACCTAGCGCAGTGAGTGCATGTTAAGTTACATGTGTTTAATAAACTTTGTTGAATTAATTAAATGCAAATTATTTATTTCAATAATACAGTTGCATTCCTTCTTACTCTTCTACAAGCTAAATTTAGACTTATTTATTTTACACAAATATTTAAAACAATGACAAAGCATAAAGCAAATTACTCATTTCCTAGAAAAAATGAAATTAAACTTCTAGGTAGCTGCTAATATAAGAATACATACCATAACTATAAAGAAAGCACAAAGCAAAAAGTCTAAAATGTTCACAGGATTTTGATGTGGTCTATTTAGCTCTCTTTTGCAAATATGAAAAATTCATAATATCACTGACAAATGAATAATTTAGCTCAAACGATTGACATCCACATAGGACAATGATTGATCTTTACAAATTCTGAAAAATTCTGAGGAAAAGAAATCAACAAGATATTTTAAGAATAAATATGCAAATGTAAATTCAGAACTATCTGTCACTATGCAAGATACACCTCATATCTGGCTACTGGTTATTAATTATGATCCATATTTTATTACTAAATCAAGTTAATAATTTATTCAGATTTAATCTATTTTTAAACAAATGACTTTTTTTCTGTTCAAGGATTCCATCCACAAATCATAAATGTACTTTCTTGTCATGCTTCCTCAGGCTCCTCTAGGCTGATCCAGTGTCATAGACATTCAATAGTTCTTGTGGTCTTAATAGTTTTGAGTAGTACTGTTCTTAAGTGCCAATGTGAGGTTTAGCTTATAATAAGCCTATTTACAACAGTATGAAACATTGCCAGGTTCTTGGCCATTGTCATAATCATTGCTATAGTTGAGCCCATTCTCGTAATCACTGTGTCAGTCCAGCTGTCTGAGGGTCTTCCTTGTATGTGTGATTCTCTAATTTACCGAGTACGATGTCCTTTCAGGACCTGGTCCCTCCGGATATCATGTCCAAAGTATGTGCAGGCTGGTGTGCTTCTTCCATGTGGGCTTTGTTGCTTCTGAGCTAGATGGTCGCTTGTTTATCTTCAAGCCTTTAAGACCCCAGACACTATCTCTTTTGATAGCCGGGCACCATCAGCTTTCTTCACCACATTTGCTTATGCACCCGTTTGTCTTCGGCGATCGTATCATGGAGGTGTGCAGCCAATGATATGATTTTTTGTTCTTTGATACCTGATAACTGATCCCTTCGGAACCACGTGATCACACAGGCTGGTGTGTTTCTTCCCTGTGGGCTTTGTTGCTTCTGAGCTAGATGGTCACTTGTTTATCTTCAAGCCTTTAAGACCCCAGACACTATCTTTTGATAGCCAGGCACAATCAGCTTTCTTCACCACATTTACTTGTTCAACCGCTTTGGCTTCAGCAGTTGTGTCGGGAGGGTGAGCATCGTAGAGTGCCAACAACAGTGACATGATTTAGGGTTTCATACTGTACTCTGGATGAAAGTCACCCATTATAGCTCATGCATACACAATACAGAGTTATGCTCTAACTCCTTAAAGGTGAAATTTCTCCTTAAATTACTTAGGATTCTTTGACATAGATTTATAAATTCACCACCTTTTACGTATTCAATTGATTACTTATGTCATTACAGATTCTTAGATATTTATTTTACATTTGGGAGTGTAATTTAGTACTGTTTTACTCTGATCAAAATTTCCCAGCTTTGTAATTTTTCAGCTCTTATACATATTCATTCTGTAACCTCTGCTACTGAGTCAATTCTACTCATAGAGGTCCTCTATCAGGGTAAAACTGCCCTTAAGAGTTTCCCTGATCTATAGGAGACTACCTCCTCTTTCTCATGAGGAGTGGTGGGTGGACTTGATCCATCAACCTTTCCGTTAGCAGCCCAACCCTATATCCTCTGCAAAATTGCACTGCTCCTTTAACATGGATAGTGGTTTCAATCATTGTTAACTTGTATTTAATGTGTTTTTCAAAGAGCTATCTCATAACTAAAAACTTGAGCCTAGAAAACCAGCAATCCCATCAATTAGTATTTTGTTCACACTTTGTTCATCAACTGTAATCATTTAGTTAACAGTCTACCACTTTTAATTCAGTTCATAGTAAACATCACTTTATATTAATGTACACCGATTTCATGGTCATCTGGGACCTAGACTCCATCAACACTTTCGTGTAAGAACTGTTGGAACCAACTCAGGACCTCATTTAAATTAACCAATTGTTATCTCCAACAATAGATGTGTAGAGAGCTCTCAGAAGCATCAAGTCACCAACTACCCCTCCCAGTTTAGAATAGTAACCTCAGATAGGATGAAAGGAGTAGGAAAATGTGATATCCTGAATTCTTCAAACATTATCCCAGCCTTAAAATGGAAATACTTGAACTTTTTAAAAGATTTTTTAATCTTTTATGTTACTGTATTGTTCAATGTCTCTGGTTAAGTTTATTAAATTGTAACAGTTCTATACTAAAAATAACCTATAAGCCTGATGCTTTAGATGTAATATAGTGCACCAGCTCTACAAGATAACAGTGGTGCTCCTGTTCAGAGATGGGAATAATGAAGCTCAAAGAAATTAAACAATTTCTCTATGGTTAAACAACTATTAAACAGCAAGATACGTCTTTTGTTTCAAAGGCTATAATCTTTCCACTATGAAAGGTGGAGTATTGCAAAGAGAAACCTGGGAAATCAATGTTATAGATGCTTATCTAACTCCTGTTTCTAAGCAAAGAGACAAAACTATAAAAACATACACACATATATGTTACATATTTACTTTGCATCTAGTCTCACTTGGGGCATTGTGCATGTGCACGAAATAATATCAGGTCCCAAGAGGAAAGTAATTATAACAGATGACTTTGCAAAGTCAAAGATCATGTCAATAACCTGTTTAATTCATTAACAACTGAAATACATCTGGTAACACAATAAAATATTTCTCACAAAAGGTAAAGTTTTCTTAAATTCCTTAATATTTTTCATAGTGTTGCTGTCTGGAAAACTCCACAAGGAATATGGAATGATTTTAACATTTTTCAAGTACAAATAATTCTGGCAGAGAAGTTTTTAATTATTACTTTCTTACAGGGAAAACTAATTTTAATTTCTTTGATTCCTTTATCCCTTGACAAATGGCTTGTGTTTTGTTTGGGCCCAAACAAAATGTAGTATAAATAAATTAAACTTGTTTTTCCAGTGTTTTATTTTGAATGACCTCACTGTGCTGAAAACGCAGGCTGGCGAAAGAGAAAGGCACGTCAGCCCTAAAGCATGAACTCTTTTCCACATTCACTCAAGGGCTTTGTTTTCTGACTCTATATTATAAACAGAGAGTTGTAATCCTCAATTGTCTTAAATGCCACAATTGTTTTATTTATGTGTTTTCATTATGAGATGTAAAACTTAAGGGAATGTAATGTTGTATAAAGAACACAGCACTTAATTGCTTGTATGTAGTCAGAAGGCCAGACTCGCTGCTAAGTCATAGGAGAATTTTTAGCTAGTTAGGAAGAAAGGCTTAACAAATAAGCTTACTCTCTTGGGACTTTGTAGATTGTACCAATAGCAAGTATTAGCAATGACGTTTCAGTGGGATAATTCTTGCTTTCCATGTGCAAGGGCAAGTTTTGTTTCATAGACCTTGTGCCTTTTATGAAATTTAAATCTCTCTAGCAGATGGGGCATCTCTATCCTCAAACAGGTTTCACCAGAACTTTGATACTAAAATGAACTATTACAAAAGCCCTGTCAATCTACTTCAGAAACTCAGCCAATGGAGACCATATGAATGCATATGCTTCGATCTGAAGCCAGTCATTGGGATGTCACAGATTCAGACATTGTGTTCTGTTGTGCAAGATGTCACCATGAATTCAGATGATTCAATGACAACTAACAATTATTACAACTAAATTTGCAACCAAAAAAGTCCAATATACTATATTATATTAGAAGAAAATACATTTTACACTTGTATAAAAAATTACATCTGTTTATTATAAATAACAGCATGAGAAAAACTCTATGGAAAATAATCTAAACAATATTGCCCCATAGAACCTTCTGTAGTGATGCAATTGCCAGGAGTCTGCACTGTTCAATCTAGTAGAAGTAGCAATCCCAGGAACTACTGAGTATTACACATGTTAGTGTCATGACTTAAAAACAGAGGTTTAAATATTAATTATTTAAAATTTAAATATTAATTTATGTACAGGACATTTAATAATAGGTATGAATTTATTGCCGTCATGTGGGGCAGTGTTTTTTATTTTGTATATGATTTCTCTTTTCCACATATTTAGATATTATTCTGTATTGACTTCATTTTGTTTCAAGATTTTATATTGTTCATGATTTTACATTGGAGTTTCATGATTTTAATAGATTAAATGTATCAGTCAAGAGATAGAGAGTAGCAAAATAAATGAAAACTCTGCTGCCTCAAAATGATTCATCTGAAATACAAAGATAAAAATGCATTTTAAAACAAAAAAATTGGAAAAGATACAGCAGGCTAATGGCAACTAAAAAGAATATGCGTGGTAATATTAATTTCATATTAGTGCTTCAAGGCAAACACCAGTAAAAATAGATGCAGAATCCAACAAGAGACCATGACTGCAATAAGTATCAAGGCACACAGTGAAAGAACCATGAAATACATGAAGTAAACATTAAAATGACTGATAAAAAGAAATAAGCAACTTCCTAATAATAGTAAATTTTAATGGGTCACATTCAATTAAAGATCCACAATTAGAAAGAAACAACAAAGGGAGAGATCTCCACAACACATTTAACAACATGACTTTATGATATATATAAACATATATTTAAAAAGAACTTTTAAACATATATAAAAACTCCATCCAACAAAAACCCAATGGACATTCTTTTCAAGTGAATATGTATCAATCTACAGAACAGACCATGTTAGTCCACACAACAAACCTGAATAAATTTATAAATATCAAAATAATGCAAAATGTCTTCTAAGATCACAAAAATAAAACAACATCATTCCAGTCAAGTTGATTCTTACTTATGACAACTGTGTAGGACAGGATAGACCTGCCCATGTGGGTTTCCAAGATTGTAAATTTTAATATATTTTCATTTATTTTTTATTAGGCGCTCATACAACTCTTATCACAGTACATACATACATCAATTGTTTATAGCACATTTGTACATTCACTGCCCTCATCATTCTTAAAATATTTGCTTAAGCCCCTGGCATCAGGTCCTCATTTTTTTCCCCTCCCTCCCCTCTCCCTCATGAATCCTTGATAATTTATAAATTGTTATTTTGTCATTTCTTGCCCTGTCTGATGTCTCCCTTCACCCACTTTTCTGTGGAGGAGGTCTCATGTAGAACCTTGTAATCAGTTCCCCCTTTCCAACACACCCTCCCTCGACCCTCCCAGTATCGCCACTCACACCACTGGTCCTGAAGGGATCATCCACCCTGGATTCCCTGTGTTTCCAGTTCCGATCTGTACCAGTGTACATCCTCTGGTCTAGCCAGACTTGCAAGGTAGAATTGGGATCATCATAGTGGGGCGGGGGGAGGGAGGCGGGCGGGGGAGGGAAGCATTTAGGAACTAGAGGAAAGTTGTATTTATCATCGTTGCTGCATCGCACCCAGACTGGCTCATCTCCTCCCTGAGACTCTTCTGTAAGGGGGTGTCCAGTAGCCTACAAATGGGCTTTGGGTCTCCACTCCATACTCTCCCCCCCCCTCCCCCCGCCGCCTTCATTCACTATGGTAAGATTTTTTTTGTTCTGATGATGCCTGATAACTGATCCCTTTGGCACCTCATGATCACACAGGCTGGTGTGTTTCTTCCATGTGGGCTTTGTTGCTTCTGAGCTAGATGGCCTGTTTACCTTCAAGCCTTTTGGACCAAAGACATGATCTCTTTTGATAGCCAGGCACCATAGGCTTTCTTCAGCACATTTGCTTATTCACCCACTTTGTCTTCAGCAGTTGTGTTGGGAAGGTGAGCATCACAGAATGCCAATTTAATAGAAGAAAGTATTCTTGCATTGAGGGAGTACTTGAGTGGAGGCCCAATGTCCTTCTGTTACCTTAATACTAAACCTATAAATATATGCACAGAGATCTATTTCCCCATCCTAATATATAAATATATTTACATATATACATGTCTTTATCTAAACCTCTATAAATTCCCGTTGCCTTCTAGCTCTTTTATCTATTTCCGTTGTATTTCCTCCTGTCCCCCTATCATGCTCAGTCCTCACCACGGTTTCAACAATTCCTCTTGGTTACATTACCCTTGATCATTCCCTACCAGGCCTCCCACACCCTCCTCACCACCGTTTTGGGTCACTTTTTGTTCCCTTACCCTGGGTTTGTTAACACCACTACCTTTCCCCTCACCTCCCCCTCTCCCATGTCCCCCACAGAACTACTGATCCCATTGTTTTCTCCTCCAGATTGCCAAGTTTGTAACTTTTTATGAGAGTAGAAAATCTCTTTTATTTTAAAATACATGAAAAATAATGAGAATTAATAAATTATCAAGGGTTCATGAAGGAGGAAGGGTGTGGAATGGAAGCAGTTAAATGAGGAGCTGATACCAAGACCTCAACTGGAAGGAAATGTTTTGAAAATGATAGTGGCAACAAATGTACAAATGTGCTTAACACAATGAGTGGATGTATGGATTGTGATAACAGTTATAAGAGCCCCCAATAAACTGATTTTTTAAATAAATAAAAGAAAATTTCATATTTCCCCCACACAGTCCTGGTGGTTTCTAACCACTGGCCTTGTAGTTAGCTGCCCAGCATGTAACACTGTACAACCAAGGCTCCTCCAATATCACAATACTCTAAAATGGAAAGTCTACAATAGTAGATATGGAAACTGAGTGACACCCTCAAAAAATGAAACGAAACAAATGAAAGAAACAAAAAGGAAACTACTGGAAATCAATGAAATGTAAAAAGCAAATTTCTAGAAGCAAACGAGAATGAAGACACAACATATCAAAATATTTCTGATAAAGCAAAAGCAATGCTCAGTGGTTACTCAATAGCACTAAATGCACACATCAAAAAGAAGAATCAAGATCAATAGATTAACTCCAAATCTCCAACAATTAAAAAGGCGTGGCAAAAAAGCCTATTGTCTCCAGAGTAAAGGAATAAACAAGTCTAAAAGATGATTCATAGAAAAATTAACTAAAGTAACAAACCACTGGTAAATTTAATGAAGGAGAAGAAAGAGAAGATGCAGACACTACTCATAAGAAATGAAATAGACAACATCACAACAAAGCAACTGAAATCAAGGAAAATGAAGAGAATACGACGCAGAACTTGCAGAGCGCCAGGGGCGTAGTGAGTTCGGAGTGGGCTGCCAGGCACAAGGGCAGGAGTGCACACCCACACGATGCTCTGAGGGAGAAAGAAGCTTTCCGCTTCTGTAAGGCGTACAACCTGGAAAATCCACACGGGTAATTCTACCCTGTCTTATAGGGTTGCTTTTTTGGCCTAAAGTTTCCAAAGAAATAAAACCTCTATATCTAGATCTAGATAACATACTTAGAAGGATTAATTTTTACTTAAATTTTAAATTATGTTGTATGAGTTGTTAAATGAAAGAAGTATGTTCATTCTTTACTACCAAATTGTGAATTAAATGAGAAAGCTTGATGGCTGCTTGTTTATCTTCAAGCTTTTAAGACCCCAGACGCTATCTCTTTTGCTAGCTCAGAAGCAACAAAGGCCACATGGCAGAAGTACCCCAGCCTGCGTGACCACGAGTTGTCGAATGGATCAGGTATCAGGCATCAAAGAACAACAAATTTTATCATTGTGAATGAGGTGGAGTGCCCGGTGGGGACCCAAAGCCCATCTGTAGGCAACTAGACATCCCCTTACAAAAGGGTCGCTGATAGGAGACAAGCCAGTCAGGGTGCAGGGTATCAACGATGAAACATACAACTTTCCTCTACTTCTTAAATGATTCCTCCCACACCACTATCATGAACCCAATTCTACCTTACAAATCCAGCTAGAACAGAGGGTGAACACTGGTACAGATAGGAACTGGAAACACGGGGAATCCAGGGCGGAGGATGCCTTCAGGACCAGTGCTGAGAGACGCATACCGGGAGGGTGGAGCAAAGGTGGGGGGGGGAAGGGGGAACCAATTACAACGATCTACAGAAAACCTCCTCCCTGGGAGATGGACAGGAGAGAAATG
The DNA here is from genome assembly GCF_050624435.1 of Tenrec ecaudatus. NCBI lineage: Eukaryota > Metazoa > Chordata > Mammalia > Afrosoricida > Tenrecidae > Tenrec > Tenrec ecaudatus. The sequence continues at coordinate 46,675,868 of NC_134546.1, forward strand.
GGTGAAGGGAGACATCGGACAGGGTGAGATATGACAAAAATAATAATTTATAAATTAGCAAGGGTTCGTCAGGAAGGTGGGAGGCAGGGATGGAGGGGGGAAATGAGGAGCTGATATCAAAGGCTCAAGTAGAAAGCAAATGTTGGAGAATGATGATGGCAACAAATGTACAAATGTGCTTGACACAATGGATGGATGGATTGTGATAGGAGATGTACGAGTCCCCAATAAAATGATTTTTTTAAAAGAAAGCTTGCTCATGATGTCTATGTGTGTCACTGACTCTCTTTACAGACACTGAAGACTCCATATGAATGTTATTGTTTCAAGAATTTTATTTCCCCAACAAGAAAAACTGGTGTTCAAATATATGCTTCTGCATAGTTTGTCAATAAAGTGATCAAAATGCGGGCCACGGGTGTTTTCTCATTAATTCAGCCTAAAAGAAGCCAAGTAACATGACCATAATTCTACCATGTTTTGAAATATAAATACAAAATATGGAGTAGAGAAAACTTCTCCATCATCAAATTCACCAGTCCTTTCTAGAAGTGGTTAAAGTAAATAAAATCCCAGGCCCTGTCAAAACTGTGGCCTCAGTAGGTTATAGAAAATTGTTACTCTAAATGGAATTTTTCTATTGAGGCACGTGTAAAGAAAGAATCACTCAGTGGTCCAGATTAAAAAAACAAACTTGAGAGACCTTGGTCTAACCCCACTTAGATATGACACCTGAAATATCTATCTGACTCTGAGTTTTCTTATTTCAGACAACATTATCCAGCAATTCCACTTAAAAGGCATCAGCATAAATAGATAAGCACATCAAGGGAAACTGTGATTTTAGAGGCTAGAATTTCATAGTGCACACACTATCAAAAATTGAAAACAACTTATGGCATACGTCCAGAAAAGATATGCTTCATTTAAAATTACTGATACAAATCATCACAGAAAGGAATCCATGATACGTTGTCAACTGAAGCAAAGAAGCAAATCATAAAAAAGTGTGGATTAACAGATAGAAAGAGATAGAAAAATGCAAAAAGAATGAAATGACAGAAGGAGAAGACGGGAGGGAGGGAATCTAGGAGGAAGAAAGAAGAGGGGCAGAAAGGGAGGAAAGAATAAAAAGAGACAGTAAGATCCAAATGATGTTCTTCATAATGCTAAGAGTGGTTAACACAAGATTCTGAGATGAGATTGGTGGGAGTTTTTACTATTTTTCTTTTACTTTATATTATTTGAGATTTTGTATCAAGCACAAATAATTTTCTTTTAAAACTTCCTATGTTTAAAATACTTGTTAGTTTAAATCCTATGCTGGGACATAAGTGTTAGAGTAAGATAAAGTTATTCATTTACAATTTTACACAATTCTTATTAATCTTTTGGGGAAAGTTAGGTTTAAATTAGTAAAAGTCTTCTTCAAAGATTATATTTTAAAAATAGTTCATTGAGTTTCCTTTGTTTCCTCTCTTCTCAATTGAAACTTTCAACTCTAACATAAACCTGCTCCCTCATTTGCATCCCTTTTACTCTCATAAGATGCTCATGACCCGTATTTCACAGAGAAAATAAAACATCTCCGACAATAACTACCTTAAGATAGAATTACTTTCCCCTCTAGAACTCCTCTTTCAGTACCTAGCGGCCCTTCCCCTCTTCTACTAGAGAAAATGTCTTACTTCCTACCAAAGACCCATTAATTTAGGAGAGATCTCAAAACTATCCATTATCTTTCTTTTGATTAATACTTTACTCTTCCATGTGTTTAACATTTGCCTGTTTATTGTGCCATTCAGATGGACATTTAAACATAATCTAGAGTATACATTAAACGAAAAACTTCCTGACACCAACCTCCCTTCGCTTTCTCTTATTCAATATCTTGCCACCTCTCTTGAAGATGTCTCCACAGAATGTTTTTGTCTTTAAATCATCATTATTATTTCATTCTGTTTGGAGGTTTTCTGCCCACTTTTTTCCCTTGACTTCCTTATGTTGGCTTTAATATTACTTATTCATTTTTCTTTCTTAAATGGATTTTATAACAAGATTTACCAAAAAATGTTGCAAATGGGTCCAGTAAACCACACAACAACTTCACATATTATAACATGGTGCATTTGCTATTATTGATGAATCACAGTTTTTCATATTTTCTTTTTTTTAATGTCCATTTTCTGTCCCGTGATCTTATCCCAAATAGTATATGATATTTAGTTGTCACATTCCTTTATGTTCTCCTAGATTGGATACTTTTTCAGCTATTTCTTGCTTTTGATTATTTATACTTTTGAATAGGATCAATCATGTATTTTATAGAGTATCCCCATACTGGGTGGCAATTTTGTTTGGTATTTGAATCTTGATCAGTCTGAAATTATGGATTTGGGGCAAGATTTTGGTTGATATAAATGGTTAAGCACTTGTTACTACATGAAGTGCTGGCATTTTGAGAAAATCAAGAAATACTACCTCAGAAGACAGATCTAGACATTCTCTTCTGAAAGCCATATCCTTTATAAATTATCAAGGGTTCATGAGGGAGGGGGCGTGGGGAGGGAGGGGAAAATGAGGAGCTGATGCCAGGGGCTTAAGTGGAGAGCAAATGTTTTGAAAATTATGAGGGCAATGAATGTACAGATGTGCTTTACCCAATTGATGTATTATGGATTGTGGTAAGAGTTGTATGAGCCCCCAATAAAATGATTTAAAAAACACTTCTTAGAAATATTTTGGCAATACATACTTCCAACACACATTTGTTTGTTTTCAATGTCCATATAATGTTAACCTTGACTATATTCTTCAGCAACACCATATATCTAAGGCCAATACATCCACTTTGATACAGCATATATATTTAGAATTAAGTTTACACCTCCTAAAACTGGATGCCCTGTCATATGTCTTCTCTTCTTTCATTGTTTCTTGATTTACTAAAGAAAAAAAAATGATTGAACTAGTTATTCATACCAAGCAGCTGGAATTATATCCTGATTATATATTTCCTCATTATATATAATTAATTACATAATTCTATTAATTATCATCTTTCTCTGATTTCATCTTGATGATTTCATCATCAAGTCCTTTTGTTTGGCTTAGGGTCTTTCAGTTTTAGATACGATGAACATGTTCTTCCTCTTTGGTTTTCTAATTATAGCTCTTTGGATTTTCATTATATTTGACTCTGTGTTCTCAAGCTGCCCTTTGAAATTTTCTATGTAGCTCTTTGATGTCATCATTTTTCTTCCCCATTTGTCTCAGTTACTCTACAATTAAGAACAAGTGTCTAAGTCTCTTTTGACTTCCACTTTGATCTTTTCTTTCTTCCAAGTCTTTTTAATGACCTCTTGCTTTCTTCATGATAGTGTTCTTGAAGTCCCCCTACAACTTACTGAGTTTTCTGTGATTAGATTCCATGAGGACATCTATTCTTGAGATGTTTTCAAAATCCAAGTAGGGTAGACTCAGGGTTGTATTTTCTTCAACTTTAACCTGAACTGATTAGCAATGGATGGTTTATTCCAGAGTCAGTCCTTGGTATGGCCTTTGCTTCTGGTATTCAGCTTCAGCATCTTCTTTTCCCATAGAATTAGTCCATTTGATTTCTGTGAATCCCATCTGCAGAAGTCCATTTGTACAGTCACTGTTTCTGCTATTTTAAAAAGGTAGTTTCTATTAACAAGTTGTTAGTCTTGCAAAATTCTACATATGATCTCTACCTTCATTCTGTCATCAAGACCATATTTTCCAACTATGGTTCCTTCTTTGTTTCCAATTTTTACATTCTGATTGCTAATAATTATCAATGCATCTTGATGGCATGTTCAATCAATTTCTGACTGAGGTCATTGGTAGTATAGTTCAATTTCTTCATCACTGGAGATGATGTGCATAAATGTGATTAATAGTTTCATTGATTGTATTTCCTAGAAGGTGGATAGATATAATCCTATCTCAGCATTGCACTTCAAGGCAGACCTTGAATGTCCCTTTTGAAGATGCATGCCAGGCCATTCTTCTGGATTGTGGCATTCCTTTCAGAGTAAGCCATATGATGTTCTGATTGAAAATGGCCAATTCCAGTCCATTTCAGCTAACACCTAGTTTATCAATCTTCATGGATTCAATTTTCTTTTTGATAACTCCAGTTTTCCTAGATCCATAAGTATTACACCCCAAGTTTCGATTATTAGTAGATTTTTGCGGCTGTTTATTTTCACCCTGAGTTGTGCTTCATCCTCAAATGAAGATCCCAGTCTCCACTCCAACAAGCCTTCACGCCTTCATCAAGGTAGACTCGACTTTGAAAAAGCAGCTCCTCATCAATAACAATCATTTTGCATGCCCTCTAACCCACGGGAACCCTAATCCACCCCTGTCATTGACAATGTTATGGTTCCATTCCTTAGATCTTCAGTCTCTGACAAAGTTTCCACTCTATGTATAACAGTTTCAGTAGCTACTTCCTCCAAAATTGGCAGGCATCTCCTTGTTCATAGTCTGTTCTTACTTAGGACACTCAGCTGAAATCTGTTCACTATGCATGACCTTTCTGGCATTTGAAATATCAATGATATAGCTTCCCGTATCAAAGAAACACACCAGGTACCACCGTACAACAAACTGACAAGTACATCATAAATTCCAAGATAAATAGGGTTGGAAATTCAAGTGATAGTTTCTAGGGATAGAATTCAATCCCTACTATCAACCAAATCAAAGGCACCATTATTATTTTCAGAATACTGGATTTTTTTTCTTTCTCATTAAAGCCAACATTTAATTGACTGTCCTTGTAGTATCTTTCACTGTTATACGGTAACAAAATCCAAACGTGCCAGTGGCTTACAACACAAAGACTATTTCTCACTCTTGCTATGTCTGCAACTGACCAACTACTTTTCTGCTACATGCCATTCTTAGCCAGAAATCCCCTGAAAAAGGAAAGAGCAATATCTCCTTTCAGTTGTACTTGTGTTACACTACAAAAGGAAACCTCATTGTCAAATTCTATATCTATAGTGTAGAGAACCACATATCTGTCATAGAGGCATCACAAATTTTACAGAAAATGGCAGATATGTGTAATCCTTTCCCAAGATGTTCAGCAAATAACTGTGGTTAATAATAAAATATATCACATTTCATCATCTTATTCACAATTTATTGACCGTCTTTCAGTACTTAAGATATCCAAATCCCTATCCAAGAAAAGTATACAAAACCCCATCCAATAAAACCCTGAGGCACAGAGTTTACATATTGCAGTAGTGAACATCACACTAAACACATTTCCTCCTGGTCCAGACAGCTGTTTACTAAAAGGACGAGGGTTCCGTAGGCCACATAATTAAACTACAATGGTGGTACAAGGACAACATAATAGCAACACACATTCCTTATCAGAAAAGAGAATAACACAAAACACAGAGCAATCCCAGGTTCATGAAATGCAGCAAATGAGTTGCTGCCTATAACCCATGTGCACAGGTTGCCATCTACAACCCATATGCACAGGCTGTTCCATAGATGGTCAAGGTTGTGACCTTTTAGAAGCAGATTTCCAGACCCTTCGTTCAAGGTGCTTCTGTGTGGGTTTGAAATGTCAACCTTTCTTGTTAGTAGTTGAGCTACTAAAAATGTCTTATGGTTATCAAAAGATTTTTTAAATTAATAAATCTTTTTATTGGGGCTCATACAACTCTTATCACAATCCATACATATATAAATTGAGCAAAGCACCCTTATACATTCACTGCACTCATCATTCTCAAAATTCACCTTCCACTTGGGTTCCTGGAATCAGCTCGGTTTCCCTTTTTCCCCCTCCCCCTCCCTCCCCACTCCCCCCTTCCCCCTGGTCCCTTGATAGTTTATAAATAATTATTATATCTTATCTTACACTCCCCGGCGTCTCCCCTCACCCACCTCCCAATTACCCATCTCCCAGAGAGGAGGTTACACATAGATCTCCAAGATCGGTTCTCCCTTTCTAAACCCCCTTCCATCCTGGTGTCGCCACTCCCACCGCTGGTGTTGAGGGGTATGTCTGTCCTAGATTCTCTGTGTTTCCAGATCCCTACTGCACCGCTGTACATCCTCTGGTATAACCAGGTCCACAAGGTAGAATTGGGGTCATGATAATTGGGAGGGGAGGAGCGTTCAGAAACTAGAGGAAGGTTTTGAGTTTCATTGTTGCTACACTGAGCCCTGAGTGACTCATCTTCTCCCCACTACCCTCTGGAAGGGATGTCCAGCTGTCTACAGATGGGCATTGGGTCCCCATCATGCACTCCCCCTCATTCACGGTGATGTAATTCTCACCACCACCTTTTTTTAAAGGATGTACCTCTCATAGGGAGGCACTACAAAATTAATTTGTGCCACCCAGGCTGCTCCTGAACCATATCAATCCTAAAATTATATAGGAAGATTTGTGTCATCTAGCCCCACTTCTCTGATGGTAAAACATGTTTCCTATTATAAACCCCTTTTTTTTCGAGACTCTAGCTCATTGTTTTCCATGCCTTCCCTCTGATAAGCCATTCCAGCCTATTGTTTTCCTCGACACATCTGAAAAAGACATTAGAATACTCCTTGCCTTCATAATATTGGAATCTCAAAAATTATTTTAAGGCTACGATAGTCACAGTTCTTTTTAAACCAAGTTAGAAGCTTGTCTTCTGTCATCCTCCCCCCACCCCCTGACTCCCATTTAGAAGGAAGTAGTAGAAGATGGATGATATCAATTACATCAAAACTCAACCTGATTTTTAACTGTTTGGTTACAGGCAGATCCATTTGCCAAAACACACTTGCCTTTTCCTCCTAGATTTTATTTCCAGTATTTTCAGATAAATAACAATCTACAGGGGAATTATGCTTCCAGTCTTTTTCTCAAGCCACTTAAAACAAATAAAATATTTCCTGAAAGGGATCTTTATCAATTGCAGGGTTTTAACCTTGGGTAAGTCACCTGTCCTGCAAGCATTTGTTAACTTTAAATATGAGGACACTTAAAATGCCTTAAAGAGACCCAAAAGAAGGCAGAAAAGGAAATGAAACTACAAATCAGGTATTTTTACATTAGTGCTTCTTAGCCATATCTTTATATGCTCCAAAGCTATTTCCAGGCTTAGAGTCCACTTGCTCTTCCCTGGGGTGATTTTAAACCAACCTTAGGTCAGATGTCAACTCATCTCCTCTCTTCCCTGAAGTGTTTTTATTTTTGTCATTGTTGATGTTTGTTTCCTGGGGTTTTTTAGCCTGTTTTTGTCCGCCACAAAGCCTTACCAAAAGGCAGAAACTTGACAGACGACTCTTTGGGATTTGATCTTTCTTTTTTTAGTTATTTTTGATGTTAGGGCATTCTCTATCTTCAAGTTATGTTGAATGATTTTTGTATAGTTTTCTTTTTACTTACTGCTGTTATTTAGAGATAAACCCTGTACTACAGGGACCTAGGCAGTTAAAATAGTCTTTCCATTGCATTTGCATTGTATTTCAATATGTGTTTGTGTGTAGTTTTTATATAATTCAGGAACTGATCATATCTATTACACATCATTGTTTCATATGCCATTTAAAAACATATTTCCAATGAATAATAATTTTGCTGAAAATATAAAAATGTCACAATATGACATTGTTTAAAAGAAACAAATCCAATTTCAATAATGCCAATATTAATGTGTGGTTAGGGGAGAATGCCTTAAAATCAATGAAGTGAAGCTTATACATTTGAAAGGAATAAATTAATAGTATTTTTGGCAAAATTTCACGTAAATTCATGTCTAACATGTGGTCTCTGTTTTCTTTTTGAAAAAATTTTTCAATCTCACAATTTTTTATGAAAAGATTTTGGGGGGTGCTCTTACATCTTTACAACAATCCATACATCAATTATATGAAGCATATTTGTACATATGTTGCCATAATTATTTTCTAAACATTTAGTTTCTATTGAACCCTTGGTATCAGCTCCTCTTTTTCCTTTCCCCCAACCCTGTGACACCTTGATAAATAATAAATTATTACCATTTTCATATCTTACGTTGACCGCTGTCTCCCTAGCCTACAGTTTCTGTTGTTCATGCCCCTGGGGGTGAGGATGTGGGGGTAGTTATGTGTCAATCATTACAATCAGTTGCTTCTTCATCCCCCCTCTCCCGACTTTCCCCTACACTTATTATACTGCTACTCCCTTCCTGTTCTTGGATTCCGTGTACTGTGCGATCTTATCTCTTTTCTGCACCTGTGCACATGCTTTTGTCTAACCCACAGTGAAAGGCACTACTGGGGCCATGGTATTGGGGGGTGAGGAACACTCGAGGAACCAGAAGAATATTGTGTGCTTCTTTGGTGCTTCCCTGAACCCTGGTAGACTCATCCCTTCCTTATGACACCTCTGTGAGGGGATGTACCATTGTCTACAGATGGGCTTTGGTTCTTTGCTCTGGCATCCTTTATTTTTAGCAATATGGTGGCTGGTTTGTTTGCTTGTTTGTGGTCTTCTGATTCCTGTTACTCAGTCCCAATGACACCTCAAGATTGCACAGGCTGGTGTGCTTCTTTCATGTGGGCTTATTGCTTCTCTGCTAGATGGCTACTTATTTAACTTCAAGCCTTTTAAGACTACAGATGCTATACCTTTTGATAGACAGGCGCCATCTGGTTTCTTTACCACATTTGCTTATGCACATTTTGTCTTCAGTGATTGTTCTGGGAGGGTGAGCATCACAGAATGCCAGTTTGTTAGAATAAAGTGTTCTTGCATTGAGGAGAGAATGACCTGAGGTTTGAAGTCCATCCACTGCCTCAGTGTATTGCCACATAAATATATATACGTAGGCCAATACCTTTGATCACATGAAGCACGTCATTTCACAGGTAGAGTTTGAGAAAATTATGCTAAGCAAAGTCAGCCAATCACAAAAGGGCAAGTAAAACATGAGTCCCCTGAGGTAGATATAATCAGCACAGTAGGTATACAAGAAATGCCACTGATTTCACACTATATGGGTGGAGACATAGGCAGTCAGGTGGAGGTCAGACCAAAATCAAGAGGTACATGTTATTCCAACACAAAGAGGGGAAAGGGAGGAAGGGGAAGGAAAAAAGGGAGAAAGAGGGGAGAGATAATAGCATGGGGGGAGCAGGGCACTAGCCCACCCAGGGGGAGAGTATTGGTTATGCCTCCAACAGATTTGGGAGTGTGCATGCAGACCCACCAAGGCACACCAAACCTTGAGGGCAATGTAACCACATGGAGAAATGCATAAACAAAGTGGGCTACATGCCTGGCCTCAATCAGAGCCCAACTGGCCTTCTCCATACAAGTATGTGCTTTAGAGAACAACATACAAGTTGGAGAGAGGGGCCCACATGGAAGCAAACCAAGTGTGGGGGCAACACCCACATGGAAGCAAACCAAGAAGGAAAAAGAGGAAGGGATGGTCTAGACCCCAGGTCAGCACACCATGCCTGGAGGATGCCTTTCATTGTAATCATTTAAAAGGGACCTCGGTAGCATAGAAATTACACATTGGGCTGTAATTGTCAAAGTACACAATTCAAAACCACCAGATGCTCAGCGGAGCTTTCTTCTCCTGTAAAGAGTTACCATCTCAGAAACCCAAGGGGCAGTTCTATCCTGTCCCAGAGGGTCGCCATTAGTCAGAATTGACTCAGTGGTACAGAGTTTGAATCATCTAAAACTAGCAATAAAGCAGACTAGCAGAAGAGTGTAAATTAAAAGTATAAATGTATTCATTCAGTAAATAAATATTAAGTCCTAACCTATAGGTTGGAGATCAAACCTTGCAGCCATTCCTTGGGAGAAAGATGAGGCTGTGTGTTCTCATGAAGATTTACTGCCTTGGAAACTCTCATAGGGTCATAGTGGATCTGGTATGGGTGTTATTCTCATTGGAACCGATAGGTAAAATATGATCTCGGCAGTCCATGACAGTGGTTCTCAACCTTCCTAATGTCATGACCCTTTAATATAGTTCCTCCTGTTGTGGTGACCCCAACCATAAAATTATTTTTGTTGCTACTTCATAACTATAATTTTGCTACTGTTATGAATTGGGCGACCCCTGTGAAAGGGTTGTCTGACCCCCAAAGGGGTTGCAACCCACAGGTTGACAAGTGTTGGTCTAAGAGAAAGCAAGTAGTGACCATACAGGATAACAGGAGCTGTGTTAGTCTGAGTGGATTAGAGAAACAAATCCAGGTTATGGTTTATGTTCTTGAATAGTTTTACTTCTAACCCTTGTTACGTCACAGAATCTGACCATGACATCAGTATCCATCAATGACATTAGAGGCACAGACAGCTCAATGATGAAGTCATTGGCTGCTACCTGTAAGTCGGCAATTCAAACCCACTGAATTCGTGCAAGAAAAGACCTAGTAATCCGTTGCCAAAACATATTTCCGCCTAGGAGACCCTGAAAGGCAGTCCTATTCCTCCATATTGGACCACAGCAAGCCAACATCCACTCGAAGACACACGGCAACTCCAACTGGATTGCCAAGTGAAGATGAGGATTTCAGCGGGCAAGAGCGCAAGGCTGTATGAACAGGACCCTCTTGGAAGGCCCTTAGAAAATATCTGTTGAATTAAATTTTACATATTTAAGTTCCTCAAAACTCCTACACACAAATCACCCAATTAGATTTTCTTGATAATCTAAGTGTTTAAATACAAAATCAGTGACTAGACCATAGCTGTTGAAGTAGTTAGTTTATTGTGCCAACCTGGCCGATGTACACATGTGGGGTTAATTGAAGGGTGGAGGGATAAATGACTCAGTGAGCCTAGTCTTTCTATTTCTTGGGTCTCTTGCTTTCTGATGGTTGGACCAGAGTGCAGCTGCCTTAGCCAGTTCCCTGTTTAAGCTAGCAAGGCTCACTTCTTGCAAAACATACTTGGGGAGAAGCCACATAGACCTACCCTGATGCAGCACTAGGTGCTGGAGCAGCCGTGTGGAGACCCCTGCCAGCGCTGAGATGCTTATACATTCACTGACTCAGCTTTCCTCCTGCAGTTAGCATCATTGTGTGTTTTGTGAGATGGAGGAGGACTTTATGGATTGGTGTGGGACATATGGGCTAATGTTGGACTTGTGGTCTTGGGCAGCACTGGGTTGGGATGTTTTCTTGATGTTCACTTAACCTTTATATAAAACTCTCACTTATACATGAGTTTCTGTGGATTTGTTTCTCTAAAGTACCCAGAGTAAAACAGCTGTCTTTCTAAAAAGACCTCGAGTGTCTTTGGTGAATTGATATTTTGTAATATGGCCCCTATGTCTATTTCTTTGTAACTCCCACCAAGTTCATGAAAATCGGCATTCATGGTATTGTTGTTGGGTGCCATTGCGTCAGTTCCAACTCATAGCGACTCCTAGATTCTACAGAAGGAAACACTGCCTAGGCCTGCGCCACCCTCACAATTGTTCCTATGCTTGAGCCCATGGTGGCAGCCACTGGGTCAATCCACCTGGTTCAGGAACTTCCTCTTTCTTCTTCCCCTGGTCTGTGCCAAGCGTGATGACCTCCTGACAATATGTCCAATGTACAGAAGATGGAGCCTTCCCTCTAAGCAGCACATCTTCCAAAATAGATTTGTTTGATCTTTTGGTAGTATTATTAATATTCTTTCAATAGTCTATAGCACTTTCACCAGCATACTTCAAATGAATTGATTCTTCTTCAGTCTTCCTTATTCAATGTCCAACTTTCACATGCTTATGAAGTAATTGAAAATGCTATGCCTTTGGTCAGGCATACCTTACTCTTCAAAGTAAAATCCTTGCTTTCCAACATTTTGAAGAGGTGAACACAGCAGATTTACCCAATACACTGTGTTTTTTTTTAATCTCTTGACTCCTACTTCCATGATCATTGATTTTGGATCCAAGCAAGATGAAATTTTGACAATAGCAATCTTTTCTCTATTTATCATCGTGTTATCTATTAGTCCAGTTGTGAGAACTTTAGTCTCCTAGACATAGAGTTGTAATCCATACTGAAGGCTGCTATCCTTCATGTCCTTTTCTGAACTCTGTCTGAACCTCCGACAACTCCTTTCAATACACTGCTACAACTTTTATTGGTATGTATTATCAATGATATTGTTCTATAATTGGAGTATTCTGCTGGGTCACATTTATTTGGGATAGGTACATATGGATCTCTTCCAGTCAGTTGGCATAGATGAGGGAGTGCTTCCAATGATTGTCATTGTGTTAAAACATTTAAGTCAATATTCCATCAGTGCCTGGAGGCTTCTTTTTGGCTAAAGCATATAGTGCAGCTTGAACTTCTTCCTTCAGTACCATTTGCAGCTTGAAATTCTTCTTTCAGTACCATCTGTCCTTGCTCATATTTTACCTCCTGGAATGGTGAGTTGTCAACTAGTTCTTTGTGGTACATTAACCCTGTGTTAGTCCAGGTTTACTAGAGAAATAAATCTAGGGACATTCATACATGTATAAGAAAGAACTTTATATCAAATCTAAATTGTATATGAAGAAAACATCCCAGTCCAGTCAAAATCAAGCCATATGTCTGATATTAGCCCATATGTTTGATACTAGTCTATAAATTCCTCTTGAAGCTCACATAGCACATGCAGAATGAAGGAAGATCACAGACCAGGGGGTGAAACGTCTTGTGGATCCAATGCCAGTGAAAGCATCTCAGCACTGCTGTGCGTCTCCATGTAGCTCTTCCAGCATAGAAGAAGAGATGGTAAGGCTAAGCTGAGCATACCCATTTCCTTCTTCCAAACTTAAAAAACACAGGACTCTCTTGTTCACAGATGTGGAAATAAGTATGGTGTTTAGGGAAAGGCCAGAAGGGTTTCCTCACGTGGAACTAGAACCATGAGACATTGTACTGAGTGTACCTGTTAGAAAAATCACACTCTAGATGAGCTGGCGCCTTATGCCCAAGCTGCAATAACCACTACCAAGAATCTGACGTTCACTCTGTCATGACCCTGGGTCTCATGATGTCTAGCAGCATGCTTTCACTCCTGCTTATTTCAGCAACCATAAGACGTCCATACCTCCCTGATGATCCCTCCTCACTTACACTCATCCAGATAGCTCTACCCTCTCTCCTTAAAACCCCTGGTAATCGTCTGCCATCAGCAAAAGACCTTCTCTCTAAATGTGCTCTTCACCCTCTTTTGCTGAACAAAATCTTGTTGTCCCTTGATAATTTAAGTTAATAGGTTGTTGGGTTTTGTTCAGATATCAAATGCATGGATCCTGGTAGTGGTTAATCATTTCATAAAACTTTATAGGAGCTAGAAGCTCATGCTCTCAGACCGTACTACCATGTGTTGTTCAATTACTCTCTCTCCCTCCATGTGATTCTGATCCCAATGTTGGAAAAGTACTGCCTAACCTAAGCTACCATTAACTGAAATCTAGACCGTACCCAAACGATTTCTGAGTCATTCTTGCTCCTAACGACTGTTCTGCACACAACAGTTGGAGTTTTAAAGATGGAAAGTGGGCTTTGGCACATGCGTGCGAAGGAAGAAGTTGGCAGCAGGCACCCTCTGCCAAGTAGCCCACTTGGGCGGCAGTTGAGGGTCGCCTAGAAGCTGTAACCTGCCTCTCTGCAGTGTTATAAAGCCTTGGTTTTATAGAAGTATGAAAATCATTATGATAAGTATTTCTAAACAATTGTCACAAACATGGCTATGACAAAACCCTTCTGACTACAACTGGTATCAAACTTTATATCCTATGATCCTTAAAAATGATATTGAAGAACTCTTTATTGCTTCAAATGTGGCATGCAACACTTGGTGAGGAAAATGAAGAATTGTACATGAATAGGAGCAAATGGAGGAAATTACGACTTTATTTGATCTTGGTAATTTTGTTTTACTGTAATTTTATGTAGAAAACACATGTCGAGCAATAAAGTCCTTTTTAGAAAAGTAATATGTAAGTCTGTTTATGTAACTTCCTCCCTTTAAACCCCTCTCAAAATATCCCATCTTGCTTAAAATACTATTTAAAGTCTTTACACAAAACCCTGTACCATCTAGCCTCTCTTAGCTTCTGTTACCTGCCTGATCTGATCTGCTCTTGCCCACTATCTTCTCAGGCTCAGAGCTTCCCATGAAGAAACTAATCACTTTCCCAGGTAGATCTTTTTTCTGGTTAGTCCTCCTGATTAGAACTCTCTTCTTCCAGATATACAAATGCTTATGCCCTACACTTCCTTTAGGAATTTATTCAGAAACATCTTCTGTAGGCTACTCTCATCCCATGTATTCCTACTCTTAAAACTACCTTCCACCACTAACCTTAATCCCTTAAGCTTTATGTTTATTCATAACATTTATCACCACCTGACTTGTAAAACCTTTGACTACTGCCTTATTTAGAATTTAGTCCATGAGAACAATGACTTTTTTATTACTATATTCCAGTATATAAGAGCAGTATAGAATCTTATAGTGTTATAAAGGAACATAATGCTATGGTTTGGGATAACTTTAAGGCTATGGCTCACTAAAAGTTCAAAGTACCAAGAAACAGAACCTGATTGGATAATCAAATCACGTGCCTACTCTTGGGCGTGATAGTGTGGAAATTACTATCTACCAGCAAAACTGATGACACGGGAAAGTCTTCAAGAGAGAGGTCAGCTTTTAACAGCAAGCTGGACAGCCGAAAACAACAGAGTAAGAATCGTTACTGCAAAAGACTCTCCCCTAAGAAACTGATCAATGAGGAAGTCAAAGTGTTTTCGGTGACTAAATTTGTGATAACTTTCTGTAGGTGTCTTAGGAAACTAATAAAACCTAAGTACCGAGTGAGGTCAGACTTGCTATCAAATGGGAATATAAATCACTGACACTCAGAGGACAAGTCTGTTTTTGACATATATGTGATTATAGATGAATAAGATATGCCTACTCGTTTAAAGCCTAGTCATTTAGTCCCTATGCTAAAATGTAGACTGAGGAAAGATATATTTGGTCCACTACTGGACAGCATCAATTACACAGCAAGGCCTTTCAAGGACCTATACCACGTCCTGACAGTTTATCATACAGTGGTGCTTTAAATATTGTCGTGATGCCGAAAACTATGTCAGAGGTCACCCACGTGGGACAGATTTTCATAGAGTTTCCAGATAAATACAGACTAGGAAGAAAGGTCTGGTGACTTACATAGGAAAACTAGCCAGTAGAAACCCTATGGAACACAACAGAATGTGGTTGCTGTTAGGTTCCATTGAGTCGATTCTAACCCATGGCCACCCAATGCACAACAGAACAAAACACTGACCAGCTCTGCACCATCCTTACAATTGTTCTAGGCTTGTTGCAGCCACTGTGTCAATCCATCTTGTAAGGACCATCCTCCTTGTCACTGCCCTTCAACTTTACTACACATGGTGTCTTTCTCCAGGGACTGGTCTTTTCTGACATGTCCAAAGTATATAAGATAAAGTTTGGTTCAACAGAATAGTGTTTGATATATAGTGTCCCAAGATGAATCCCATATAGACTTATATAGACCAAGATCCTGAAACTGGCTTGTGATTGGCAACCTTATTGTTCTGTTGTACAAGGGGTCACAATCTGTTGGAAATATCTCAACCGCAACTAACAACAACAAAGAAGTTGAAGTTTTTCCTGAATATCCTGTCTCACATTACTCACCCCTCCCCCACTCTAAAAAAAAGCGATTTTGATCAAGGACTCGATTCAGTGTTAAGAAAGTGTGCACATGTAAACACAATCAAGTTGAAACTGCTGAACACATCAGATGGCAGTGGTATCTTGGAGAAAATAAGCATGGCACACAATTCTGGTGTTCCACATCGGATTACACTGACTTCTAAGTAGAAAGATACTTCCATGAGTTTCGACAATTAGAGAAAAATTAAAATGTTTCCTCATGACTTTGGCAACTAGAGAAAAGAGTAATTCTCTTATTTTGCGTGACTTGAATAAGTAGTGCATTTCAGTAATACCTTCAGAATATTTGCTAGCTTGAAGCTTGGAGTGGCAAACTATTGTGATTTGGGAGAATTTTTACATTGTGAGGATGGCAGGCTAAAAAAAGAGACCACATTATGATATAAGTGGCTCAATCTAATACAAATCCATTCTTTCCTAACCCTTGATTACCCATTGGGGAAACTAGATTGTCACAGATTATTGAATGATAAGAGTCCAATCAAAGAGTGTAAGGAATATTGTAATGTAAGGCAATTGAAATCAAAGATGAAATATTCACCATTCTAAAAGATGAAACACTTTCTTTCTGCTTTCAAGACTTATGTGCTCACTTAATATTGGAGCAAAAGCTGAAAGCCCGTGATGGAATATCTCCCCATATTCTATCCAAGTAGCCCATGTGTTCCTGTGCATTAATCATTAGGCTGCTAAGCTCAAGGTCAGTGGTTGAACACACCAGCAGCTCCTCAGGAGAAAGATGAGGCTGTCTATTCCCACAAAGATATACAATCGCGGAAATCCTAAGGAGCAGTTCTACTCTATGCTGTAGGAATTGATGCAATAACCATGTTGGTTTTTGTTTTTTTATTTTTTTGTATTTTGTTTTTGTGTGGAGGAAGGGGTATATTCAGCTAAACTATTTGGCAGTTGATTTTTTTAATGACATGAAAAAGTGACGGTGTTTTCTAATGTAAAGGTATGAAAAGAGAGGAAATTACTTGGATGTGAGAGGTGACCTACGGTTTCAATAGCTGTGTCCAAGAATTAAATACACTATATTCAAAGATTAAAATGGCATCATCCTAATAAATTAACAGATCAAACTTATTATAATATTAAATTATATGCTTGGATTTTATTATGAACTTTAAAATTTTATATTGGTAATTGATGGTGATATATAAAAAAGATGACAAAGATTTGAATAGTATTACTTTAGAACCTAAATCAATTTTATAATTTTGCCCAAATTTGTTTATTGCCTGAGGAAGGAATTGCCAGCACAAATTTTTCCAGTATGGTGATATGATAAATGAAAAAAGAAAACAAACAAAAATATAAAATCTTATAAAATTTATTCCAAAATCTTCCATTTCATTTAAATCTCCTTATATTGGTTCATCACTTCCTGCCAGACATTCTCACTGGGATGGTATTTGCATGACTTTTCATGGTCACCTTCCCAGATTTAGGCTTTTATCTTTGTTCTCAGAATCTTAAAAGATCTTCTCCAGGGAAAGCATTCATCCAACAGTCAATTCCTGGACCAGCTCTGAATGTCCTACCCAGGAGCACTTTGTTGATGGAGCATCTCTATTTTAGATACTAAAGTACATGACCAATGTACTTTATAAGTACATGATCAATTATTACATGTAGACCACGGTTAAACAGTGATGCTATTTCAGACTCCATTCTTCCCCACATAGACGTCAGTGCATTGCCAAAGAGGACATTTCCACAAAACGATTACTGGCGAGCATGTACAAAATTTATTTGGAACTACAAGCCCAAAGGTGTGAGTACAGCCAGAAATAGAGATAACACATGTTCATCAAGTGTAGAAATAATTAAACGCAAAATCTAAGGTGATAAGAGAAAAGTGGAATGTGTAAATTGATTACCAAATGCGTGATAATGTTAAGAATATATTTTTAAGTAAGCAATCAGTAAAATGCTAGAGAGGAACGGGAGGACCAGAGGTAATGTTAAATTATTAATATGAAGAAAACTAGTATATAAAAACTAAGCTGTGGTTGATAGCTGCTGTCAGGATGACTCCAAATCATGGCGGTCACAGCAGAACAAAATATTGTGCCATCTGTCACCATCTTCAAATTATTTAATACAATTTCTCTAGTGCATTTTCCATATTATAAGTCAACACAGAGGGGACCTTTATAACAGTAAAGGTTGCAGTCTACAATGGCAGCATAACAGCTATGAATATTTGCATACCAAATAAACAGTCACTTCAGAAAACAAAATAAGTACAAGAAAAAATAAAACTGGACTAAAACTAATAGTCTAACATCACTCAGGTAATAAGATGATCAAATGAAAAATGTATCAACATAGATATTATGGATGTTCTTGAGACTTTATATACCATTGTTCAAGTACACATGAAAATTTATCTCAATAAATCCCATATGATATAAATAACATAAATGTTATTGTCTAGTCATCATATAATAATTCTATAACAAAATTAAATAATGAAGATGCCTTTCTATCTGGAAATCCAAAATGTATTTTAAAAATTAAAATTGTAGTCATAGAATTTCATAAGACTAATGATAATCTATTGGAAACAAAGCAGTATCAGAAGTAAACTTACAGGCTTAAATTTTCATATCAATAAAAATATAGACTTAAATTCCCAATTCAAAACATTAAGAGAAATAGTACATAAAACACAGATATTAATGAGGTAAAAACCTATTTGATTTATTAAAAAATATAAATAACTAAAACACTGTGGAAAGATATTTGCGATCAGTAGTCTTTTAGAGATGCAAATGAAAACTACAAGATATTATCTCACTTATGGCATAAAGAAAAACAACAAAAAGTGCTGGAGAGGATTGGGAAGACTGGAAGACTTTCCGCTGTTAGTGTGAATGTAACAGAGACCAGCCATTGTGGAAAACGCTCGCAGCTTCATCTGAAAGCTAAGCCTAGAACCACCTTATGATTCAACAGCCCTACTCGGAGGTGTCCACCCAAGAGACCTGTCACAAGGGACACCAACAGACATCTGCAAATCTCTGCCCATTGCAGTCCTATCCACAAGAGCAAAGGTAGAAACAGATCATCAATATGTGAGTGGATAAATAAAATAATGAATTCTACTATGAATGAACCTGGTGTACATTAGGATGAGTGAAATAAGTGAATCACAAAAGGCCAAATAATATAAGATCCTGCTCTTATAAAGAGACAAGGAGGCATGCATAGTGAAACCAATGTTCACGCGTGCTTACCAGGGATAAAAGAGAAGGGGACAAGGGAATCACCTAGTGAGTAGACATTTGTTATTTTAAAATGATGGGAAAGTGTGAGTGAAGTGTGTATACCTGAGTAAGGAAAATGGTGACATGAAGTACACAAAAATAAGGAATGCCTTTGATAAATGCTATAATGTATACAATTCTGTAATGACAGCATGAACAAACAAAATATGTGTATGGTTATATGAGTAAATATGTGTATAAGTAATATAGTTGTACACATATATTGTGTCTATAGATATATGATATGTATGCTTCATATACATTTATACTCATATACATATTAAGCATATAGGAGACAGAGTTCGAGATATGTCATATACATAACCAATTACCTTGAAATGTTAACATAATGGCTTTGAAGGCTTAGACACGTATACGTCATAAAGTGGATGCTCCATTTCCTAGTTTGGTGAGTAGCATTTGGGATCATGAAAGCTTGAAGGCAGCTAGCTTAGACTCGACTACTAATTTCTACCTTTCCTGAGCAAAGGAGAAAGACGGAAACCAAAAATGCAAAAGAGAAATTAGTATGCAGGACTAACAGTTTACATGAACCAATTCACTATTTTTTGTGTGCCTGTATATTTTTAATGCCATTTAACCCACTTAATTTGTTTTGCCATTTTCTTTCTTTATTGACTCAACCTCTGCCCTTTAATTATTTAATTTTTTCTATTGTTAATTTCTTCATATATATTTATTTATTTATTATACATCATATATGAGTGTCGATGGCTTTGTTTCCCTACACAACCCAGCTTAACACATGAAATGTATACTCAATTACTTTTCTTATATTTTTTTCCTTTTACATTTTCTTTTTAAAAAAATCATTTTATTGGGGCTTATACAACTCTTTTCTTCTATAGTTGACCATCTATTTTGTTAAGTATATAGTTTTGATGTACTTGCCTGTTAAATCAAATGTTTTTGTTATTTCTGAAATTTTCCTGTTGACTAATTGCTCTGCTCAGGATCCCTGGTGATATAGTGGCTACAGCGGGGCTGCTAACCTCAAGGTCAGCAGTTCAAATCTCCAGAAGCTCCACGGGAGAAAGACTGGGCTTTGGACTTCTATAAAGAGTTACAGTATTGGCAACTCACACGGCCAGTTCTACTACCTTATGGGGTCTCTGTGAGTCGGTATCAAATGTACGGCAGTGAGTTTGGGTTTGTTTTTGTTTTAGAGTTGTTCTGGATACATTTACAACTTACAAGTTCCTACTTTTTTGCATCTGTTTTTTTTAGTCACATAATTGTATCACTAAAATCACACAATTGGAAGTCTTAATGTTATGTTTTCCTATAAGTTATGCTGAATTTTGTACAAAAAAGTTGAACTTGATCTTTTGAAGCTTGATTTCACACTATTTGGACTGGCTTCAAGTAGGGCATACCTACTTCTAAGGCATGGGGTTCTGGTAACTCAGTCAATGAATCTCACTACCACTGCTGGTTGCAATTCCAACACTTCACAACCCTGGGTAACTTCTAGAAGTTGTACTTGGCTCACTGTTTTCTTGGATTCTCTAAGTCTCCTTTAGTCTCAGCTTGCACGTGTTCAGATTAGTGTTTGACCAGAATCAAAGAAATCCCAGGTAGCTGCTCAATTACTGTTCTAACCGCTTCCCTCCTCCCTGGTATTCTGCTCCATACATTCCAGATGTCCTAATTCAGATTTCTTTCTCACCAGATTACTATGATCACTAATTTTTCCTTTGACTCTACCTCCTTGTGCCAGTCCAGAATGAATGCTAAGCTCATCTGAGGTGATTATACCTTCTTAGGGATCAAAGCCTAAACAGTTTATGGCTATTGTCTTATACATTTTGGATATGTTGTCAGGAGAGACCGGTTCCTGGGGAAGGACGTCATGATTGGTAAAGCAGAGAGGCAGCAAAAAAGAGGAGAGCCCTCCACGACATAGATGACACAGTGGCTGCAACAGTGGGCTCAAGAATAGGAACAATTGTGAGGACGGTGCAGGACCAGGTGGCATTTCGTTCTGCAGTGCATAAGGTCATTGTGTGTCGGAACCCACTCAATGGCACTTAGCAACGGCACTATCTGAAAGCCACTGTTTCATGTCTTTGGTCCCATTTTATGGTTGTCTGTAGGAACAGATGTGCTGCCGGTTACACTTTATCACAGCTAATAATGTAAAACCATCAAAAGGTACCTTTTTTTTTCTTCTTCAAAAATCATTTTGTTGGGGGCTCTTACAGCTTTTATAACATTCCTTACATCAGTTGTATCAGGCGTATTTGCACATATGTTGCAATCATCATTTTCTAAACATTTAATTGCTATCTATTTGAGCCCTTGGTATCAGCTCCTCTTTTCCCCCTCCCTTTGCCCCTCATGACCCCTCAATAAATTGTAATTTATTATTGTTTTCATATCTCAACATGACTTCTGTCTTCCTTCATGCACACTTTTTTTTTTTAAGTTTCCAATTGGCTGTTGCCATTTTTCTTTTCTTTTTTTAAACATTTTATTAGGGGCTCATACTACTCTTATCACAATCCATACATATACATACATCAGTTGTGTAAAGCACATCTATACATTCATTGCTCTCATCATTTTCAGAGTATTTGCTCTCCACTTAAGCCCTTTTCTCAGGTCCTCTTTATTTTCCCCCTCCCTACTTGCTCCCCCCTCCCCCTTGAGCCCTTGATAATTTATAAATTATTATTTTGTCATATCTTGCCCTGACCGACATCTCCCTTCATCCCCTTTTCTGTTGTCCGTCCCCCAGGGAGGAGGTCACATGTAGATCAGTTCCCTCTTTATAACCCCCTCTCCCTTTACCCTCCCAGTATCGCCCCTCACAGCCCTGGTCCTGAAGGGATCCTCCGCACTGGATTCCCTGTGCCTCCAGCTCCTGTTTGCACCAGTGTACATCCTCTGCTCTATCCAGACTTGCAAGGTAGAACTCGGATCATGATAGTGGGGTGGGGGGGAGGGGAGAGGAAGCATTTAGGAGCTAAATGCTACATTGCACCCTGAGGGGCCTTTCTAATGATTATGTTTCATTTAATATTTAAATCACTAGTTCAAGCTTATAATTCAATATTTTCTACTGATTATAGTTCCTGGATGGCACAGAGAGTTCATTGCTTGACTACTAGTGAAAGCTTGGCAGTGTAAACCCTAGCCATCTGCTTCTGGGGTGACATAGCCTTAAAAACCCTATGAAGCAGTTATAATGTGCCCACATGGCATGACCATGAGTCAGAATCAACTGAAGAGCAATAATTACATCATGCAATGTTAGTGTGTTATTTCTAAATTTACAGATGCCTCTCTGCACATAAAAATTTATTTTATGGCCATGAACAAAAGATTGTTTCTATTGCCAAACTATGTCACAGATCAGGCTGGAAACATTGAGTCAGTTCTTCAGTAAACAGACACACAAAAACAATAAAATGCTGCACTATCCAATTATCACATAGCAAGAAGTAAAAAAAAGGGAGGGAAAAAATGGAGTTTATTGAATAAATTGGCTAAAGCCTCTCTGTGTTAGCCTGGCTAGACTGCAGAAACAAATCCATAGAGATTCATATGTGTATAAGAGAGAGTTTTATATAAAGGGTAATTGTACATTAAGAAAGCATCCCAACTCAATCCAGATCAAGTCCATAAATCTTATATTAGCTCATATGTCCAAGAACAATCTACAAAGTCCTCTTCTGACTCACGCAACACATGCAATGATGCCGAATGTGGGAAAATCACAAGCCATTTGGTGGAAGTCTTATAGATACAGTGGCATTGTAAGCATCTCAGTGCTGGCAGGGTTCACGTGGTGTCTCCAGGTTCAGGGTTCTGGCTGCATCACGGTAGGTCCATGTGACTTCTCAAGCACCCAGGGCTGCATCAAGGTAGGTCCATGTAGCTTCTCCTCAGGGATGTCTCACAGGGAGTCAGCCATGTTAGTAGAGACTCCAAGGGAGTGAGTAGAGAGAGAGGTGTCTCCCACCTCCAAGTAGGAAATACCTGATTTCCCAGAAATTTTAGGAGAAGGCGATGCCAACACAGAGGCCTCATTAGTTATATATTGATTGACAGACCAGACTCCACCCATTCACTTGTAGTCCTCTCAAATTGACACCAGATTATACAACTATCACACTCTCACAGTGCAAGATTAACTTGATCTGAGAATGTTCTTCATACAAATGTATTGACCCAAGAGCCACAACAAATTTAAAAAGTGTATTGCATTCATAAAATAATCAGGGAATGATCCAAGAGGTTTCTTGTCTGTCTTAAAAAGCTTCCATTACAGTTATTTGATATCAAGCTCTTATAAATATTGTTTTGTCTTATTATCCACAAACCAACACATCTAATGTCCTCAATCTAACCTACTATTGAATTCAAATGAAGGAATATGAATAAAAGGTCTTATTTAATCCTTTCTGAATAAGATCACACCACATGTTCTTCCCTGCTTACACTGTTATAAATTGCCATGTCAGAGAAATGACGACATCTCTATCCTCTAGCTGAAGATAGTAGGCAGACACTTTCACCATGAAGTGAATATACTAACAGTAACAACAAAACACTGGACAAAGAGGACTGCACAACTTCCTTAGAGGAGGGTCTTATCTCTTTTTCAGAAGCCAGCACTTCAAAAGGTGTACTGTGACCTTCCCCTGTAGTCAATGAATCATAACATTTCAGGCTACCCTGAACCAACAGTTTTTATAAATGAGTGAAAAAATTCATAGTGATACAGGCCAACATTCTATGTTTACCATGCACTGAACAATGCTAAGTTAAACTTAAGAGTATCGACATCTATTTTCTACCACAGTTTAACTAACTATTCCCTGTTGCGATAGTTTATTGTGCCAGCCTGGCCCATAAACACAAGCAGGATTAATTGAAGGGCAGAGAGATAAATGGCTCAGTAAGCCTTGCCTTGCTTGTCTCTCGCTCTTTAATCATTGGACCAGCGTGTGGCTGCCTTGCTTGTTCTGTGCCTCAATTTAAAGGGTAAACTATGTGTGGGACGCCTAGCCTGTGGACTGTGTCACTGTAAATTAAGGTCCCTTTAAGCACACATGATTGGAATGTTCATCTCTGGAACTGGGGGCCGACAGTTGGTGACAGTTGGTGACCTGCCTTGCTGTTTGCTGCCTGGGTATATAGCCCAGCTCTCTACAGAAGAGGAACTGGCAGCTCTCAAGACTTAAAGGAGTGCTAGTGTCTCGCTGCTTTATAATTTAACTGTTAATTTCTTGTATTATCTATATATCTGTATATAATTTAACGGTTCATTTCTTGTGTTTATCTATCTATCTAATCTATCTATAATTACTAGCAATCTGGTTTTGTCTCTCTAGAGAACCCTGTCTAACACACCTGTTAATCTGTTTTATAACATCTCTCCTTATATCCCAATCAAATAGAAGTTGCCAGTGAGTCATTCCTGAGTTGCTGATCGCCTCATCTGAAGTGGTTAACACCTTAAAGTGCACTGTGCTGGTGTACAACTGCGCTGGGGAGGGTTTTCACAGCTGATTTTTCAGAAGGAGATCTTCGGTGTTTCCTTGCAAGATACTTCTGGCTAGACTTAACCATCAGCCTTTGAGATAGCAGTCAGGCTATTTGTACTGCCCAGGGTCTCCTCATATATCCTAACAAAGTGACATTTTTCTGACACCAAATAGCCTGGGTCCCCAAACATAGAGGTAGTCTTGGGTTGGACCAAATTGAGTTGATCCAGAAAAACAAAAAATGCTTTCAGAGCTGATTCCTGCCAAAGTAGTACTGTGCTAAATTCATCATTAGAAAAATTATCCTATACTATTAGCATAATATTATCCACTTGACATGTGTTCCCGAAAACTATTTAAGGTAAACAACCACAATAAAGTAAGGTTCTCACAAATCTTGGGTCCATTATTAATTGAAACAAATAAATAGCAATCCAGAGTTTTACATTCCAATTTAGTCCCAAATCATTTTTTAATCCTGATAAATACTTATTAAATCCTAACAGAAGGGAATCAAACAAACTCTTTGAGCTAAATTGTAAACTATCCAGGAGATTTCTCCCTGAATCTGTTCTCAACAGAGGAGCATATAAATGTAGCAACATCTTCCTCAACCAGACCCAGACCACTAACCTTTGGAGATCAAGGCACACATCTTTGATGTTCCAGACAGCTTGTCCTTCTGGAAATAATGGAATGTTCTTATGGGCTTTTTAAACTCCCTGTGCATATCATTGCAAAAGAGGACTATTTAAACTCCCTGTGCATATTTTTCAAAAGAAGCCTTCCTATTAATATATTCAAACTGAAGACTTTCTCTCATAATGTTCACTGCCAAATGAGAATCTGATAATAGCAGTATAGTTATAAAATATCTTAACATAATGATAGCTGTTGTTTTAAATTAAACAAAAGGGGGAAGCATCTCGTGATGAGTTCCCTCCTGTTTTGATTTCTAAGTATGCATAAATAAGTCTTTATATCAAATATGCACACAGACAGATTAAAAGGAGAATCTGCAGGATGACGTTATAGAAAATCTCACTGTACAAATGTCAAAGCCATAATTGGAAATGCAACCCTAAAATTATATTACCTTTGTGACTGACCTCAATATCTTACATAAAAGTTTATGCATGCAAAAGCTCTAGGAAGTATCTTATCAAACTAAGATACTTGTAGTTGTAAAATAAGTAATCTGAACATGTTCGTACAGTTGTTTGGATAGACTCAGCTTAAGAGTCTCTTAAACAGAGACCACACTGAGCTTAGCTAAGTCTAGTAGTGTGATCTCTTCTGAAAAGATGGCAAATTACAAGTCCACATTGGCCTCTGGATGATCCTAGAAGGATCACCGAATGGAAACAATAACAATAATTTAAAGACTTGTATCAGGGTATGTAATCATGAATTATCAAGATCACAGGTATTAAAATAGTAGTCTAAGAGCTTCAAAGGGAAAGGAAAGTCACATGCACAAAAATTAGAACTAAAATGTATAAAGAAATTCAAGTGAGAACATTAGAAGCCAGGAAAACATGGAAAAGAACTTTTATTAATTGTGAGGAAGAGTATTTGCAATGCATTTTCATATTCAACAAAACCAGTGATAAAGTATGAATACAGAAAAAAATATTTTCAATTACTAAATGCAGTCCTCAAAAACTGGTCTCTATTCCTTCAAAAACTGGACGCCTTGTGCTGTTGACTAGGAAACTGCTACCATTCCTTTACCCTCACACACCTGTGCCTACCTGGGTGAGACCATCATAAGCACAAACAGATGAAGAAGAAAGAAAATAGGTACTGGATCTGGCCTGTGGGTAAGGGATGGGCTGGGGTGGGGAGATGTGAGAAGGCAGTGTGTGTGCATGGCTTCTGTCCATTTGGCTGCTGGCTCAGTCGGTGTGCTCTTGTTTTCATTTGTTCATGTCTGTTTGTTACTTCTTTCTGGCTCCATGCATCAGGTCAATTATACACAGCCACCCTCACACGTCCAACAGCTACAACTCGTTGGCAAGAACCATCATCCCTCCATGATCATTTTACTGACAAATAGAGGGGATACAAAATCAACACATTAGAGACAGCAGAAAATCTCAGTCCACACAAAGAAGCAAGTTAGAATAGTACAAACGAGTGACCAATAATCAAAGCCAAAACAGTTTTCTAAGGAAGAAAAGCTATTGGAGCTACCAGATAGAGAATTCAGAATGACTCCTAGATACTTTCAATGGAGAAGAGATCTGTGGTAAAATAAGAGGGAAAATATTGGAAGAACTCAGGAACATACTGCAAGACCAACTGGAAAATACAAAAAAGAAATAGAAACCATACAAAAACAGAAAATAGATATGCAAAATATTGATATCAATATTTTAGATATAGATAACACTTTAGAAAACAGCACTATTTTTTTTGAGTTAACCCCCGGGTTAAGGGAGGCTGTTATTTTACATTCCCAGAAGGGAGGCTAAGGGTGCGCCATGACAAGTCAAGGAGCTGGGACTCGAACCCAGCCAATCAGACCTACAGTACCATGGCTACTGTGCATCCAGCCGGAATCGAAAACAGCACTATTAAAGCAGGAGTCAGATGAAGTCATGAACTTGAAGACAAATCTCTCAATACAAGTTTGAGTAAAATAATCCATTCTTGAAAAAATAAAAAGCTTATGCACACATTTTTCTTTAGAAATCGCGTCGGGAAGGTGTGCATCCTGGAATGCCAATTTAATAGAACAAAGTGTTCTTGCATTGAGTAAGTGCTTGAGTGGAGGCCCAATGTCCATCTGCTGCCTTAATAGTAAACCAATAAATATGGGCACATAGATCTGTTTCCCCACACTCATATAAATATATTTACATATGTACATTCCAGTCTTTGGACCTCTATAAATACCCTTTGTCACCTAGTTCTTTCCTCTATTTCCTTTTACTTTCCTCTTGTCCAACTATCATGCTCAGCCTTTATTTGGGTTTTAGTAATTTCTCTCGGTTACCTTGCCCTTGTTGAATCCCTACCAGGCCTCTTACACCCTCCTTGCTACTGATATTGGATCATGTATTGTTCCCCTGTCCCTGGATTGGTCAGCACCATTTCCTTGCCCCCTCCTCCCCTTCTCCTGTGCATAAGCAAATGTGGTGAAGAAAGCTGATGTTGCCCAGCTATCAAAAGATATAGCATCTGGGGTCTTAAAGGCTCAAAGGATAAACAAGTGGCCATCTAGCTCAGAAGCAACAAACCCCACATGGAAGAAACACACCAGCTTGTGTGACCACGAGCTGTCGAAGGAATCATGTATCAAGCATCAAGGAACAAAATATATCATTGAAAATGTGGGTGAGTGCAGAGTGGAGACTCAAAGCCCATTGGTAGCCAACCAGACACCCCTTACAGAAGGGTTATGAGGAAGAGATGAACCAATCAGGGTACAGGGTAGCAACTATAAAACATATAACTTTCCTCTAGTTCTTAAATGTTTACTCCCCCTGCCCCACTATCATGATCCCAATTCTACCTTACAAATCTGGCTAGACCAGAGGATGTACACAGATACAGATAGCAACTGGAAACACAGGGAATCCAGGAGAGATGACTCATTCAGGACCAGTGTTGAGAGTGGTAATGCCTGGAGGGTGGAGAGAATGTGGGGTAAAAAGGGGGAACTGATTACAAGAAACTATGTATAGCCTCCTCCCTGGGGGAGGGGCAGCAGAGAAGAAGGCGGGGGGAGACATTGTACAGTGTAATATATGACAAAATAATAATAATTTATGAATGATGAAGGGTTCATGAGGCAGAAGGGAGTGGGGAAGGAGGGGGAAAATGAGCAGCAGATATTAAGGGCTCAAGTAGAAGGCAAGTGTTTTGAGAATGATGATGGCAACAAATGTACATATGTTCTTGACACAATGGATGTATGTATGGATTGTGATAAGAATTGTATGAGCCTCAATAAAATGATTAATGAATAAATAAACACCTAAGGAAAGTTTAAGAATTATGTGGGACACAATCAGGATGAATAATACATGGATGATAGGCAATGTAGAACAGGAGGAGAAAAAACTGGGGAAATGGACCAAGAACAAATGGATGAAAATTTCTCTAATATCATGAAGAGGAGAAAATAAGAATTGAAGAAGCTGATAGAATCCCAAACAGGATACCCCAAAAAAGTCACCATGACATATAATAATCAAATTTTACAATATCAATGAAAAGGAAAGAATCCAGAGAGAAGCAAGATAAAAAGCTACCTATAATGGGGGATAAATAAGGCTAAGCCCTGATTATTCAGAGCTTAAAGTATGCAAGCAAGAAGGTAATGGAAAAACATATATAAAACTCTGAAAGAAAAAATTACCAATCAGGAATCTTATATTCAGGAAAACTATCCCTTTAGTAGCCCTAGTAGGAGGGTTAAATAAGGGCATTTAGGGTTTGTTTGTTTTTTATCAGCCTTACAAAAAAATACTAAGGGGAGTAATTTGGACAGAGAATGAACAACAAACAATAATCAGAGACTATTATGCAACATACCATCAACCTGATGTCAATCCAGTTAAATAAATTAATTAATTAATAATTTAATAGGGGACTCATACAACTCTTATCACAATCCACACATACATCCATTGTGTCAAGCACATATGGACATTCATTGTCATCATCATTCTCAAAACATTTGTTCTCCATTTAAGCCCTTGATATCAGCTCATCATTTTCCCCCTCCCTCCCCACTCCCTATTGAACCATTGATAATTTATAAATTATTATTATTGTGTCATGTCTTACACTGTTCAATGTCTACCTCCCTTCACCCACTTTTCTATTGTCCATCTCTCAGGGAGGAGGTTTTATGTAGATCCTTATAAGTGATTCCCCCTTTCTTCCCACCTTCTCTCCACCCTCCAGTATCACCACTCTCACCACTAGTCCTGAAGGGATCATCTGTCCTGGATTCCCTGTGCTTCTGCTTCCTATCTGTACCAGTGTACATCCTCTGGTCTAGCTGGATTTGTAAAGTAGAATTGGGATCATGATAGTTGGGGGTTGGGGGTGTGTGAAGGAGGAAGCATTTAGGAACCAGAGCAACATTGTATGTTTCATCATTGCTACAGTGCACCCTGAATGGCTTGTCTCTTACCCATGACCCTTCTGTAAGGGGATGTCCCATTACCTACAGATGGGTCTGGGGTCCCGAATCTGCACTACCCCTCATTCACAATGATATGATTTTTTGTTCTTTGATGCCTGATACCTGAACCCTTTGACACCTCATGGTCACACAGGCTGTTGTGCTTCTTCCATGTGGACTTTAATTGCTTCTGAGCTAGATGACCATTTGTTTACCTTCAAGCCTCTATGACCCCAGCTACTATATTTTCTGACAGCCAGTCACCATTTGCTTATGCAATTTGTCTTCAGCAATCGTGTTGTGAAGGTGGGCACACAATGATATGGTTTTTTGTTCTTTGATGCAAATAAAAATTTTAGCTAAAAGATAGGAAATGATGAACTTAAGATATCATTCTCCAGAATAAAAATCATTAAAAAGTAAAAAGCAATCGTGTAGATACAAAATATTCTAATGGAGAGGAAGTCAAGCAATTTTCAAGAGAGAACAGATTATAAATGTAAACCCAGAACTGTACAGATCATCAATGAAAAAATAGGGACAAACTTAAGGTCCCTAATACATGGAATAAACACACTCAAACACTCACTGCCATGGAATCATTGCCAGCTCAGGACTCTCTAGGATTGGGTAGATCTGTCCCCGGGGAGGTCTGCCATTCTTTACAGAAACTGAAAGCCCCATCTTTCTCCCAAATAAATGCACTAGGAAATACAATTATAACATATACATAGCAGCAGACAAAATAGATGACTGAGACCTCCTAAAATAATATACTTAGGTACAATGAAATGTTGTGTAATTACATTTCTTCTCAAGCTTGTCCATATTTATTTATAGTCCACAAAGTTAACTTCCTTAGCACAATCAATAAAACACAAGTAAATATCCTCCTGCTACTCTCTGATTTCAGCCAAGATTCATCTGATATCAGCAATGATATTCCTTGTTCCATATCGTCTGAATCTGGCTTGAACCTCTTGGAAACTCCTTGTCAATGTACTACTACAATTGTTGGATGGTCTTCAGCAATATCTTACTTGCACATGCTCTAATTGATGTTGATCTATGATTTGAGCATCCTGTTTGGTCACCTTTCTTTGGAATGCGTGCAAATAGGGATCTCTTTCAGTCAGTTGACCAAGTAACTGCCTTCCAAATTTCTTGCCATAAGTTAGTAAGTGGATCCAGTGCTTCATCAACTTGTTGAAACATTTCCTGGACCCTTGTTTTAGGTCCATGCTTTCAATGCAGCTTGAAAATTTTCCTTCAAGATCATTGGTTCTTGCACATGTCCTGTCTCCTGAAATGATGGAATATTGGCTAGTTATTTTTGGTATAGTGACTCTGTGTATTATTTCCATATTCTTTTGATGCTTCCTGCATCATTCAGTACTTTTCCCATAGAATGTTTCAATATTGTAACCCATTTCTATACAGGTTCAAACACAGGAAGAGTTGTGAACATAGCTCAGGACTCACCAGTAGGTTGTTCTAATGTATATAGAGTTGGTTTGAATAGGAACTGACTGGATGGCACAAACAACAACTTAGTGGGATTGTTGCTGTTATTATGAGCTATTGAATCCATTCTAACACATAAGGACCCTATGTGATACAGTATAACTGGCCCGTAGAATCTTCTAGGTTATAAGCTTTATGGGAATAGATCACCAGTTTTTTTCCCCCCTAGCACGATAGTGAGCAAGTTTGAATCATCAATTGTTCAATTAGCAGCAGAACACTTAACCATTGTGCTACAAAGGCTCCTTATGGTGGGATTAGCCCAAATCATTTGTGTAACAATGCATGGCAGTTATTAAAAGTCTGACTGGCCCCTGAAATGACACAACATCTTCTGGTGATGAGGATGAGATCTTTTTAATAATAAAGCTCCTCTAGCCATGAAGTAATTGAAAATTGTATTGGTAACAGCATGAAATACAAAACTGTATCTACCCTATAATTACATCACACAAAGATTACACAGGAGGTGCACAAAAGCTGAAAGTAACATTAAAAGCATAAATATGTTAAAATGGCGAATGAAATCCATTTTTAAATCCTTATTGCTTTTATGATAGTGTTGGGGTAATAAATATTTTTAAAGACAATAAAACAGTAACTAAATAATTACAGCTGTAAGAAGTTTCTCTCAATTACCAGTATTACTTTATTGCAGGCTCCTATTTAATGCACCAATGTGTTGCTTTGAGGTACAGTGACCGACTTGTGTCAGCCACTTTTTGCTTTTTTTAACACCTTTTTGGCACTTTATCCACATGTCATACAATTCAACAATTCCATTATATCACGAAGAGTTTGTACCATTACCACCACATTCAATTCTAAGACATTTTCTTCTTCTGTCTACTCATTGTTATTAATGTATTTTTTTCTCTTTCTTTTAATTAATAATTTTATTGAGAACTCATACAGCTCTCTTCAAGATACATAATGCATCCATGTGTCAAGCACATTTGTATATTTGTTGCCGTTATCAATTTCAAAATATTTTCTTTCTACTTGAGCCCTTGGTATCAATTCCTCATTTTTTCTCTCCCTCCCCCACCCTCCTTTCCTCATGAACCAAAACTTATAATTTTTTATTATTTTTCACGTCTTACACTGACTGATGTCTCCCTTCACCCACTTTTCTGTTGTCCGGTCCCCAAGGGAGGGGGTAATGTGTAGATCATTGTGGTTGGTTCCCCTTTGGCCTCCCCACCTTATTCTTACCCTCCTGGTATGGCTACTCTCAATATTAGTCCTGAGGGGTTTATCTGTCCTGGATTCCCTGTGTTTCTAGCTTTAATCTATACCTGTGTGCATGCTCTGGTCTAGCCGGGGTTTGTAAGGTAAAATTGGGATCATGATAGTAGGGGACAGGGGCCATTAAAGAACTAGAGGAAAGTTGTATGATTCATGAGTGCTATACTGCACCCAGACTGGCTTGTCTCTTCTTGTGAACCTTCTATAAGGGGGTGTCCAATTTTCTACAAATTGACTTTTTTCTCCACTCCACACTCCCCCTCAGTCACATTGATAAGATTTTTTTGTTCTGGGTCTCTGATGCCTGATACCTGATCCAATCAACATCTCATGATCACATAGGCTGGTGTGTTTCTTCCATGTGGACTTTGGCAATTCTTTCAATTCATATGTTTTTATTCTACCCTGAAACAGACAGACAAAGAACTCTTGACTAACCAGTGGCACAAGTATGTTCAACAACATGTTTCAGAATGCATGTTCTTCAGCTATATCAAGGAAACGTGATGGAAGTTCAGAGTTATATGAACAGATATGTAAATTTTGCAAATAAGATCAATAGCTTGATGACAGCACCATTTTTTTAAACTGGAAATTTCTCCTTTCCTCAGAAGTACTATATTACTTCTTGGGCAACAAAAATTGCTTTTAAAGAGCTTTATCTTATATAAAGAGATAACCTATCAAAGGACAGTTTTTATAAATCCAAAAGTTTTATAATCATTTCTATGCATGGACTTTAACAAACCAATCACAATTCTCACCTTAAACACTCTTACTGAAGCTATGTCATTTCCTAAATAAAGTTAAAGAGGTTTAGTGGTTGTCCGCTGTTGAAGGTCAAAGGCTAGACTCTACCAGTCACTCGGAGGGTGAAAGGTGTATCTACTCCCATAAAGATTGCACATTTAGAAATTCTTTGGGGCAGTTGTATTCTCTCCTATGGGGTCATTATGTGTCAAAAACTCCTAGCTGAGACTATAGAAGGTTTATGAGGTTTTATAAATCTTCCTGGGAGCAGACAACCTTATCTCTCTCCTGTGGAGCTACTGGTGGGTTTGAACCGCTCACTTTGTGGTTAACAGTTTAAAGACCACTGCACTATATTTTCTTTTAACTTAAAAAAATAGTTTTATTGGCACTTCATCCATATATCATACTATTAAATAGTTTAATCATATCTAGAAGAGATGCACAATCATTACCACAATCAATTTTAGAATATTTTCTTCTTCCTCATACTCATTTTTGTGTAATTATTCTTTTAACTTTTAAATATAGTTTCATCATCATAAATTCTTTTATTTCTTTACAGATGAATTTTTTTAGTTCTTTAAGCAAATTGATAATAGCTGATTTAATAAGGTCTGTCTCTGAAATAAAAATTCTGGGTTCTCTCAATAGCCATTCTTGTTAGTTTCTTTTTTAAAAATCATTTTATTAGGGGCTCATACAACTATGTTTACAATCTGTACATACTTCATTTGTGTCCAGCACATTTGTACATATGTTGCCATCATCGTTCTCAAAATGCCCACTCTCCACCTGATTCTGGCATCAGCTCCTCATTTTCCCCTCCCTCCCTGCTCCCGCCTCCCCCGAACCCTTGATAATTTATAATTATTTTCTCAATTTATGTCATATTTTCCTATTTTATTGATTTTTCCTATTTCATGGATTTTTATTAAAATATATATTATACTTTAGATAATCCATTGTATCAACCCTGATATTGGAACAATTTACCTTCTGGGGTTTATTGTCATGTCTGGATTTATGTTTTTGTTATTGCTATTATTGTTTTTTTCTTCTTCTTAATTATTTAGGAACTTCTCTTTTACTCTGCTTTTTAGATGTGCCTTGATGGTTTGGATTTTCCCACTGAATGAAATTCTTGGATAAAATAAAATGGACATCAAACCAAAAACCAAGTGCATGGTCATCAAGTTGATGCTGACTCTTAGTAACCCTATAGGACAAAGTAGAACTGTCCCTACAGGTTTCTGAGAATGTACCTCTTTATGGGAACAGAAAACTTCTTTTTCATGAGGAGCTGCAGGTAGAGCCAAATTGCTGACTTTGTAGTTAGAAGCCCAAGACGTAGTACCCTAAAAAGACAGCCTTTGCATAGAACTTCAAGTTCATATTTTCTATACTCTGGGGGTAGGTCTTTAAATGAAGCTCTAAAAGATGTCTGTCCTTGTTAGTTGCAAGATTTTCATCAGCTACCATACATGGAACTGGGAAAAAAGAGGATTTAGAACTGGCATAAATCAAAACACCAAGAGTGTTATCCAAGTTTAGCAGTTTCTCTAGTATATAGAATTTTCCATTCATTCCATGTATTTGATTAATTCCCAGGGTTCTGAAATGATTGATTTTGATTTTTCTATTTTTTCTGCTTTGTAGAACAACAAATTTGCTGAGCCCCATAACTCCACTACTCTGGAAATTGATCTTTAGCTATGTTCTGCAACATGACTTACAAGAATGATATGTATACAACTATAAACCTGATAGTTATTTTGCTTTATTTTAGTTCATTTATATGTTACAAATTTTAGAATGGATCCAGGGCTATTTTTGTTCATTAATTAAACATATCTCCTAAAATATATATTCCCACATTCAAGAAAGGCGAAGTCTTTTTCAGAAAAAAGAACTTACATTTGCTGAGTATGTATTATTTGTCAATAGTATGTTAGTCTAATAAAGTGAGAGGACAATTTGGGGAGAATCTTCATCTAAAAGACAATAAAACAACAAAATCAAATAATATTAATAATCACTATATTGAATTGATGCTGACTTATAGTGACTCTATTGACCATGGTAGAATCGCCCCTCTAAGCTTTAGAGACTATAATTCCTTACCAGTATAGAAAGCCCCGTCTTTCTCTCACAGAGCTGACTGGTATTTTGGAACCGCTGATCTTCCAGATCTTCCACAGCCCAAGGCATGTGCCACCAGGGTTTCTTGCACTGTCCTAGACAACAACCTATATTACATCAGGAAGACTGATAGGAAAATGTCCAATGGAACAGAATACTAATACAGAATATTCCTAAATAGATAGAACAGGAACCTCAGCCAATGAAAGACAATGTTTCAACACAGAATTTTTGCTGAAAGCCTTATGGTTCCTGTCTTTAGTCTGAATTAACTCAACAAAATTGAGAGAGAACTCCCTATACGTTGATTAGATCCAATGTGTTTAAAAAGTAATGTGGGAAGAAGAAAATATAAGAAAATCTGTTTGGTTTTTATCTTCTTTTATGTACAATCTGAACTATTGTGTTAAGTGGACAAAGAAAGCAGCTATTGACCTGTCAGAATTGGAGAGGCTTCATGTGGGAGTTGAAAGGAAACAAATTAAATGCCAACTGTATCTTTGCCATCAGCTCTCATGTCATGATGAGCACTGCAGGCAAATAAACTAGATCGTGCAAACTGGCATTTGGACCAAGCTGTCTTTATTAAAAACCAATTAGAACCTACCTTTCACCAGACCAAATTCATGTTGTAATATTTTCAAGTGTTGTCGCTGCTATCACCTCTCATTTTTAATGCATGAAACTAATTCTAAAAGAAAAATCTCAAAGCATCCTAGTGCTTTCCACTAAAAAGTTGTTTTATCTTTGCTTATTGGACAAATATTAACCCAGGGTTGCTCCCAAAATCTTAGAGAAGAATCTCCAATGAAAATGAAAAATGCCTACTGTGCTAGTTAAGATGCCTTCAATGGCACGTAACAAGATACACAACTACATTAATCTTGAAGAATCAGGAAATTTACTGATTACATAACAAGCTGGAGATAGTTTGATGTAGAGTTAGTTAACTTCATGATACAATTTCATAACCAAACACTTCCTTCCCCCTAGTTTCTTTCTACTTTGTAACCTCTGGATATTATTTTCTTCTGCACATGTGTCTGTAATAGTACATATGTGGTTGCCATGACTGCAGGCATCAACCAACAAAGAACCACAAAATCCGGAAAGAGAGTCACTTTAAACAAGTTTCTAATTATTAGGGCGAGGCCCCCCACAACACTGTATGTACACATGTGGCATATGTCACAACTCCAGAGAAGGCAGGCGCACGAGCAACAATATGCATGCCGTTTGTGTCAGCAGCCCCAGGCAGAAACCCAAAGAAAACTTTCCCATAAACCTTGTAGCAGATTTTTCTTAGGATTGGGGCTTGGATTTGGCTTGTTGGAGAGTTTCAAAAAGGAAGCTTCTTGCATGCTCAGCCTCTTTTATAAAATACAGGTTCTGACAGGTTATGCACATCTCTCCTTCCCATGCATAGGATACAGTCATAGTGTGTAACAACCCCCCCCCCATTTTTATTGTTTTTTTGGCACATGATCCATACACCATACTATCCAATCATTCAATCATACCAAGAGGAAGTGTACAATCATTACCACAATCAATTTCAGATCATATTCCTTCTTCATCTCCCCATGCTGCATGATTAAATCGCCTTTAAAATGAGTTGTGTAATCACATTCAGTTCTAGTGTTCCCTCCAGTTTCTGTCTTCATTGTTTGCTCTCCAAATCCCCTCACTCTTTTCATCTCCCCACAGCCTAAGTCCACTACACACCCACTACACACCCTTATATCAGTTATTAGCTCTATGCATCCACTTCTGTGTTTCAAAAACTGGTAAACCCAATGAAAATAATAAAAAATGAAATAAAGTGTTAAGGATAAAACAATAGTAATATAAAGATAAAAATACAAACAATGGGTGAAAAAGTTTTTGTCGTGGAATGAGCAAAAAATCCTTGCACTTAAAACAATTTCAGGTTGAGTCTAGAGGGAGGTCAACTAACCAAGTATCAAGATTGATCCAGCATAGCCAGGCTTACATTGATCTATGTTTGATAGCAAGGCCGTTCAGGATGCTTACCTTGGGCCATGGATCTGTCAGTGGCTCAGTCTGACTAGATACTCTGCAGATGGGTTTTAGCTTTTGGGGTTCCACTGTCCTCCATGCTCTTCTCCTAATTTGGTGTTTGTAATTTTAGCTCTGCTACTTGTTTCTTCGCCATATTTGAATTGTGTAGTTGTCATCTTTGGATCACATAAGCTGGTGTGTTTCATCTATGTAGACTTGGTTGACTCCTTAATTAGATGGCTATTTGCTTGAATACAAGCCTTTTGTCTTTAAAATCCCAGACACTATTTCGATTGATAGCCACGCACTGTCTGCTCTCTTCACCATACTTTTCTGTAGCACCTTTATCTTCAGTGTTCATTTCATGAAGGCTAGCATTGAGCAGAGCCATGGTATCAGAACTAACTGTTCTTGGATTGTGGTTAGTTACGTAGGAACCAAAAATCCACTTGCTTGCCCATGGAGTACACATGACTGAGGTTTCCTTTGGTGGTCAAATTATGACAAAATCAGACCCCCATAGGACCAACTACACCAGCTCCAGCAACAAACCAACCAGCAAACAAGGCATGAAAGAAAGAAAAAATAAGCTAAAGGTTGGAAAACAAAAAACCCATATAAACAAAAAAGTATAACATTGTCAATCATCAAGGGCAATCTCCTCGATGATGTCATCAATTTTCCCAATACCACAGCACTCTGGACACTGCTGATACGAGGAGCTACGCACGTACAGGTCCACCTTGAGCCGCAGTCCTTGAGTTGTTGCTGTAATCAGTGTGATCTCCAGGTCTATTGAGCGTTGTCTACCCTATGTGTGGGGTTTGGTGCCTAGTTCTTCCTACCCAACAGATCAAAACCTGCCATGTGACAGCAAGCGATTCTGGGTCCCTTTCGATTGGACACCCACCAAGTCAAGATTTTACCCCAAGGCCCAAAGACTACTTCCCCTGTCGGGGAGTGGGAGCATTCTCTGCTTCCTTTCCCCTCTGAATACTTCATTCCTCAGTACAAGGATACAGGCAACTTTGAGGCAGGGCTCTCAGTTCATTCAGGAGGGCCTTTATGTTAAATCCTTCCTGTGTAGCCATTGCATTATGCCAGGGGGCCTGCCAAGGTCGGCATTCAAGGTCATCATGCTGTTTAGTCCATGGCATGGTTCACCAAGGCTTCTGTAGAAGCGTATTCCTAGAGTCCACCCAGGAATATAAAGTCTGGTCCATTGCCCCCCCTAGGTTTCCTATAATCATTTATCAACACCACTTCTAAAATTATAACAACTCTTTAGGCTTATCGAATATCCTCCTTTTGCCACAGTTTCTTCATTAGGGATTTTGGATGAAATCAGTTGCACATTTTGTAGACCTGCAAATTTGTATAAGCAGCTTAGTAAGATTCCATAAAAAATATAAAATTATACATATATTTTGGGCTGATATGGTAATATTACTATTGAAAAACAGATATGTGACATACTAACAATCTAGAAAGAGGGATAATAGGAAAGGGAAAAATAAAAATGAAACACCTGCCATTGAGTTGATTCTGACTTGTAACCACTCCATAGGACAGAGTAGAACTGTTCTTTATGGTTTCTAAGGATACACACACACACACACACACACACACACACACACACACTCACACACTAGACAATATAGTAAATAATTAAGCGGATAGATTTATTTTCCTCTTATGGAGTGGCTAGTGGGTAAAAACCACAAACCTTGAGGTTAGAAGTCCAACTCTGAGCCCACCACTCCTCTCCTCTAAAGACTGATATGCACCTAGCCTCAAAAGACTGAAGACTATTTGGGTAGATACAACCAACATTCAAGATGCAACTAATGATCACAGTGTGATACAAATACTGAAGGACTTGTTTTTAAAAGACAGAGATGAAAGCTGAAGCTTTAGGAATAAAATTATGAATCTCAGTCAAAGACCTTGAAGGTAGGAATTAATAAATATCAAAGTCTATTCACAATTCTTCTGCATGATGCTGTGCAATTTACAAAATGTATTCATATCAATGACTTCTAAGAGAAACATGTGATCCTTAATGTATAGATGCAGACACTATAGCTTAAAGAAATTGAGTAATCTAACCAATTTCAAAAGATTTGGAAAATTGACAAAATGAGATTCAAATATATACGTATGTAGTAGTTCAAGCCCACAAGCCATGAAACAATGTAACACATTTGTATAAACTGTGCATGAAAACCGATCTTTTCTTTGTAGCCATTTATGTTATTTTTATGCAGCTATCAGTGTTTTAGAAAGAAATAATCTTGTATCAGCCCCTAATAAAATGTTTTAAAAAAAGAAAGAAAGAATCTTTTACTTTCTGTATAACTTCTAACAGCTAGATAATTAAATAACAATAAAGGTCACAAGAGTAAGTGGGAAAAGTTTGGACCACACAGAAATTTAAAGGAAGATCTGTTTGCTCTTAATTTTATACTAATTCTATAATTGGAACTAGTGTGGGATTATTCTCCTTTCAATGACAGAAACCTTGATAGACGGTTCAACGTGTCCCATCTCACATCCTCAGTGGGGGGAAACATAATGTTCTACATTCTAATCCCAGACTTATTTTCCACAAAAGAATATAGTATTTGTTCAGATTAGTAAACAGACCTTATAGCTGTCTTCCATGATAAAATAATCATTTTCTATCAAAAAACAAGTTAGAGGGGCCTTAGTAAATGGTCACAGATCCTTCCTCAGACAAATCTTGCCACTCAGCCACCTTTGGAGCTACCACCTGTTTGTCTTCCACACGGCAAACTTTCATTGTCACCTCATCAATTCTGACTCATAACAATGTCAAGGAACAGGATAGAACAGCCCCTGTGGGGTTTCTGAGACTTGAACTTTGACAGGAGTAGATAGCCTCATCGTTTCCTTGCAGAGTTCCTAGCGGTTTTGAACCATGCTTAGCAACTCAACACACAACCTACTATGCCACCATGGTTCCAGGTAAGTACTATACCTTAAATGAAAGCATTTCATCGGTCAAATTTTTAAAATTAGAATGGCATTTATTATGTCCATTGTTTAGGGTGTTTGAGGAAGGGAGGCCTTCTATGAGAGAATACACACTTTCATAAAAATGATTTTCAGGGTCTCAGATGCTCATTTTATACATAAAGTAGTTTCCTTCCATATGCTATGTAATTCCAATCATGATCACCCAAAGTACTTAAACCCAAAGGGCACACACTGCTTCATAACATATAATTGTTAGATTTCAACAAGTCATGCAAACTTACTTAACAACGCGTAATAACAACTATGCTTAGTTATAACAACAAATATTAAACTTAGAATCCATACTTTAATTTTAGAAGACATTAATTAATTCCAGGGTTTTATGTGCATATTTCTGGCATTAACATATGACATAGGCTTCTGCAGCCAACCAAGAGAGAGTCTATGCAGGGTTTTGCTCTTTGTATGTTTGGTTGTTTCATTTGCCTTAATTAATACGAGATATAAATGGGTTTGGATACTCATTCTAGTGCTGGAATATCTACAGCTAGTAAAAGGGTTAGTGCATCACTCTGTAATAGGAAACCTGAAGTGATTAATGGAATAAATGAACTCAACCAACATATTATTACTTTATCATTCAGTAAAGACATTTTTGAGAAACTTTCCCACAAAATGCACACTAAAACTGGCATTCTTATTTATCTCCCTCCATCTTCTAAACAGGAGATCTACCATTTTAAAAAGAAATATGCATTGAGAAAACCTAAGGAAGTCTCTAGGATCATAAAATAATCTAACTGTGGCAATTGCCTGATTTTGAAAGGTCTTACTATACACTATTCTGTGTCACATAGCAGTCACATTGCTGTGTTGGTAAGAAGCCTTCTCAGAGATTAAATGTTTTTTGATAAAACATATTCATTTCTCTGAGCCACAAGGTCATAAATTACATTTTTCAAAGATTTTTCCACATACCCCTTCAAGACACCAGCAGCTTCTTTGAAACAAATCAATCAATGAGAATTGTGGTGGTTACATAATCTGTTGTCAACTTGAGACTTAAGCATGAAGGGGTGGAAGTTAGCCTATCAGTCATGTTGCTGCTTGATGACCTCATTTGAAGGAACTCAAGAGATAAATAGCTCACTGGAGATGTGACACACAGACACTCCCTGCAAGACATTCCTGTTGACAAACCACATGGCAGCACACTGATGGCACCTGATTCTTGGAGCCAGAGAAGCCACATGGAAACCCAGGCCTCCATGGAGATCCTTCCACCTGCATTGGGTACAAATGACTTTCCACCCAC
This sequence comes from Tenrec ecaudatus, assembly GCF_050624435.1. Classification (NCBI taxonomy): domain Eukaryota; kingdom Metazoa; phylum Chordata; class Mammalia; order Afrosoricida; family Tenrecidae; genus Tenrec; species Tenrec ecaudatus. The sequence continues at coordinate 46,717,569 of NC_134546.1, forward strand.
TGGCCTGTGATCTTCCTGCACTAGGCGTCATTGCATGTGTTGTGTGAGTCTGAAGAGGAATTTATAGACTGGTACTGGACATATGGGCTAATATCACACTTACCGACTTGATCTGGACTGGGGCTGGCATGTATTTTTAATGTACAATTACTCTTATATAGAGCTCTTTCCTATACACATATGAGTGTCTATGAATTTGTTTCTCTAGTCTACCTAAACTAACACGGGAATAAGAGTTGCTTGGTTTCTAACCAAACTCCAAATTTCACAAGCATTTGCTGATGATTTACTCACATGCAATAAACCTTGAAATGATGTCAAAGATTGCTGAGATCTTGGCCTGCTGTTAAAGCACGCTGGTTCTGTGTACCTCCTGAAGCAAAGCTTCAGTGTTTAATACCGTGTGGTGGGGTGGTGGGGCGGGCGGTGAAAGGGAGCTTACCTCAAGTCAGTTCTGATTATGGTGAGATATACTATGTCTGATTAAAGCCATGTTCCATAGAGTTTTCAGTGGTTAATGTTCAGGATGTAAAATGCCTGACCTTGCTTTTGAGGTATCCTAGAAGTGGACTTAACACTCCAGTCTTTCAGTTAACAGTCAAGTAAGATAACCATAGGCACTGAACAGCAACTTCTTGATATACAAAGCATTTGTATCAATGGGTCTCCTTGGTTTGCATATAAAAATTATGCGAAGGTGTCCCCATACAACCAGCAATGTAGCCCCGACTATCCCAACAACTTAGCGAGGAATGTTCCAGTGTCCCCACTATCTGTTAAAGTAGGCTCTGACCATCTGAAGACCCTACAATGAAGATGTAGCATACCTACTGAAGGTTACTACCTTTTACCTTCGTCAGTAAGTGCTTCCAGTCATTTTCTCTTTGACTAAATAAGGCTTTTTCATCTACATATCACAGTTTGTTGATAAGTCTCCCTCCAATTCTCATGGCATTTCTTCATATAAGTCGGTTTCTTGGATAATTTGTTCAGAATATAGATTGCATGTGTAAGGTGAAACGACACAACCCTGCTGCATAACTGTTAGCAGGTACACCATGCAATCCCCTTGTTTTAGTCTGCTCACTGCCCTTGGATTCATGAACATGTCCTGGGTGAAGGCAGTTCACTGCTCTAGAATAACCATTTTGCAAAATGTTTGAACACACATTAATCAAAATGTTATGATTCACACAGTCAAAGATCTTTGCATGGGAATAAAGCAGATCAAAATTCACCTGAACCCAGCAATGGTGTACCTCATTCCACATCCTCTTCTGAATCCAGCTTTAATTTCTTGAGGTTCCCTGTTGAGGTATGACTGTGGTCATTTCTTAATTATCTTCAGGAAAGCATTATACATCAAGATATTACCAATATGGAAAATTTGGGTAAAGTGTCCCCAAGACCTTCCTGAATCAATTTTGAAATTTCCTAGGCATTTCTAATTATTTCCAAGTAAAATGTTTAATAATATATTATTCTAGAATTTAAAGAAGATATAAATAAATGCCTGTGGATGGTATATTCTTAGATTTGAAGACTCAACATTGTGACAATATCAATGCTCCCTAAATTGATACATACATTCAGTGCACATCTCAAAGGATTTTGCATTTTGAAATGACATAAGATTATTACAAAACATTATATTAACAATAGTCAAAAGATTACTGAGGAATTAAACAAGGTTATTTTTAAGTTATAATCATTAAGGTGGTACAGGATAGCTATGAAATAAAATAAAACAATTAAATAACATAAAATTAAAATGTAAAACAATAGATGTATGAACTATGACTAAGGAGATTTGCAAAGCAATGGAAATTAGGTATCTGCCTAATAAATTGTACTGGAACAAATGGTTGTCAACTCACAATAAAGCCAAAATTAGTTAAAACATTGTTTATAAATATCAACTAAAAGGATAAAAGAGCATAGATTCTAGAAAATAATTTAGGAGAATACCTTCAAGACCTCAAGGTAAGAAAAAGAAAAACATTATAAATGAACTAAAGCAAGAATAAAAGATTAACCATCTGGGAAAAAATGATAAACCATACTGCATTAAAATTAAACACATATGTTCATCAAAATAAGAAATATTTTAGTACATATCACATTAAAGATTCTATATCCAGAAAAAAGAACTCCCTTAAAGCAAAAGAAAATAACAGCCAATACTTTCAACACAATAAAATGGGAAAGACACTTGAATGGGTACTTTACTAAAGACTGTCCAATCACCAATGAAAGTATAAAAAGAAGCTTATCCTCATTAATATTATTAAAGTTCTAATTAAAGCCACAATGAAATACCATTATTTACACACTGGGATGACTAAAATTAGTGACCATACCAATTACTCATGAGGTCATGAGGTCCTGGAAATATCGAGTGCCCTAGTTCCCTGCTAACATCTCAAGTCGAACAACCACATTCAAACACTCTGGTATTGTCAGCTAAAGGTGAAAAATAGCACCATCATAGGATCCATCGTTCCATTCCTATGTCATAGGATAATGTATCAGTCACCTTTAGCTGACAATACCAGAGAGTCATATATATCCAACAGGAAAGAGGGCTCAGCCGAACATCTCTAGAATATTCATAGATGTAATATTTCAAGTAACAAGTAAAAGCAAAGTGTTCATTAATAATATAATGCATTTTTAAATGGGGGTTAAAAAACCTGGTAGGTTCACAAACTGATGAGTTAAAACAATATGAAAAGTATTTATGAATCTTTTTAACACGTGGAGAGATAAATTCAGGCACACACACACATACACACAGCACTCAGTGTACTATTTAAGTTCTCAAAAATGTATAGTCACATGGTAAAAATACAAAGACAAGTACAGAGTTGATTATCATAAAGTTAATAGTAGGGTATTTCTTCTAGAGCAAGAAGGGTTATGTTCAAGAAGGAGAAGAAAAGTATTTCTAGTGTGCTAACATTGTCCTGTTTCTTAGCATGATAGTGCAAACCTAAGTATTTGAATTATATAAATTTATTAAAGATAAAGCTATCTTTCATGTAATTTTTACAAAACTAAAATGGAAAATAAATGGATGAATGAATGAACCAAGGTACTGTTAGTTTTCTGTGTTTGTGCAAGTTTTAAGCAATAATACTGACTATTCCAGTCTCTGAATTTTAAATCCCACTTTTGCAGTTATACTTGCACAAAGTAGCTTTGAGTGATGGAAATTAGAGTCTGAAAACACAAGACTTGAGAAGATCACAATGACGTAGGTAAAAACAATATGGAATGCAAGTCACAGAAACAAAAGAACATGCCAGTTAACCCTGCCTTTGCTGAGTTATCAACATTGCAGACTCTGTATTATGTATAGAAAATAGAGCTATAAATAAAACACAATCTTAGCATATAAGAGCTTTATGGTATAGTAAAACCCACTCCCATACGATCAATTCTGACCAAGCAACTCTAGAACAGAATAGCAATACTCCTGTTCTAAAGGGTTTATGATTCTGTAAATCTTTACTAAAGCTCTCTGCCTCAACTTTCTCCCAACGAGAAGTGGCTGAGTTCAGACCACCAAACTATCAGATTAGCAGCTCAATCCAGGGTACATTAGGGCCCCCTAATAGAGTATAGTACAGTATTAGTACAGTATGAAAGAATGTAGAGTGTGAGATTCAAATCTAGTGGCCACTCCATGCGAGAAGGATTTGACAGTCTGCTCCCGTAAAGAAGTATAACTGCATGTACCTTAGAAGTGAAGCATTTTCTAAAAGACCTTGGACATGTTACCAGACTCTGGAGAAGGACATCCTACTTGGTAAAAAGAGAGTCAGTGGAAAAAGAGAAAGGCCCTCAATGAGATAGATTGACACTGCACCAATAGGCTCGAGCATAATAATTGTGAGGATAGTCGAGAACAAGGCAGTATTTGATCCTGTTTTACATATGGGTATGATTAGTCAGAACTGACTTGATGGCATCTAATTACAATAATAACAAAGAAAAGTTAAAAGGACAAAATTAAAAAACATAACTTAAAATGTTAGACGCTTGTATGAATAAAAAAGAATAAATTCTATGTGCAAAGGGAATGAAATCTACATTCAAAATGTCTCAGATATAATATTTCATGAGCTCTTACTGTGTGGTAGTTACCTCATACATATTTTCTCATTTAATTCTTGACAGCCTCTTAAATTACCTTTATTGTCCTCATGTTATATAGGAAGTGTCTGAGTTCTCATAGGTTAAGAAAAACTTTAATATATTAAAAACTTACCTAAACTCCACAAAAAGAATGTAACAGACCAGTGCTGTATAGCGCTGTCTGTCCAAAACTCATCTTTTCTTAAAACGAATTTTTCCAGAAATATTTAAATACATTATGATTCTATATAGTTAAATGAAAATAGCATGCTATTTCTTCATAATTCACCTATTAAATCTACAAAAAATCTAATATTATTTTATTCAATTATATATAGTGTTTATGCTTCACTTTGCATCCCCAGAGAATGTGAAAGATACAAAAAGATAGCTTTTAGCCACTGAATTACTGTTTTACCCAAAATTATCTGCTCAGAATAAATGGAATTCTATTTATACATACCCAGAATATACCCAAAAAGCTTTTAAGCAGTCCAAATGCTTTTAAGTAATCATTCTAAGTTTATTCATGTGTTGAATAAGCATTGGAACACCAGTGGGGAAGGAAAAAGGATTACAGCAAGATTTAAAATAAGAGGGTCCTTAAAATATCAACTCACAAGGCAGCCACAGACACTAACAAATCCTGGTTCTCCAGGATTATTTCCAAGAAATAAAAATAGCAATCCTCAGGCGTTGGCTGTGGATACTGAACAAAAAAGCAATCATCAAATGAATAACAGAACTATTTCAATTCACAACCAGTGGCTCATAACTATGGGCTTTTTCTCTCTGATTTAGATATTTTTCCCTATAAGGAAATCACTTTAAGAATTGACTTTCCCCTAAATTAAACACACATTTAAATTTATGATGAGGCATTCAGATTCCTGGCTGTGGCAAAAAAATACATGTTGCCTTTCAAACCTAAACAAAAAAAAATCATTCCTAACATTGAACATGCACCAACATCCTGGAAGGCTTGCCAATGCTCAGAGAGCCAGATCTCACCGCTGGAGTTCTGAATCTGTAGGGCTGAGGTGAAGCCTGAGAATTTACATATCTATTTCTTTCCTAGGCGCTGCAATTCTAGAACCATTGGCTTATGATTCCTTTTTGAAGGGGAATTTCATGTACAACTCGTAGCCAGTAATTGTGTGGCTGCTGGCCATTGCCTTCAAATTGTTTCCAACTCAAAGCAGCATAATATTTAACAGGTCACTGTTCCTGTGACATCTTCATAAATATTGGTATATTTGAGACATTGTAATGACTGCTTATCCAGGAATTAGCTTTGTTGAATATAAATAACTATCCTTTAAGTCCATGAATGACAGCTAACAGATCTTCTAAGTAATCTTTTAAGAGTAAAATTAATCACACCTTAATGACTACTAAGATTAACTGAGACTGTTAAATTTGACCAGAATTCTAGGGCTTGATATTTTCTTCAAAACTGTAGTAAAATAACCACAGTCAGTATTTATTGATCGGTTCTGAAATTCCCGGAATCATAAATATGTCCTTTAAATAGAGCAGTTCATTCAATCACCATAAACTGTAAATGTCATTATCACTGTTTTTCCCAATTTATAATGGGAATGCTTTGTTGGTGGTGGTAGGTATTGCTGAGTCAGCTTTCTGTCAGAGAAACCCTATTACAACCGAACAAAATAGCGCCCAGTCTTGTGTCAATTTCACAACTGCTGTGCTGTTATACTTAGAGAGCATTATGTTCCTGTGCTTAAACCAAAAATTGCTGCTATCAGTTCTATAGTACATAGTAGAACTGCCCCCTAGAGTACCCAAAGCTATATATCTTTATAGGAGTACAGAAAGCTTCATCTTTCTCCCACAGAATGAAAACTTGTTTTGAACTACCAACCTTTCAGTTACTCATTCAAATACTTAACCAAGTGTGTTATTATGAGACTTCCAACTGTTATGCTCACAGAGATTATATCACTTCACCAAGTTTCGACTTAGCATAAGTAATAGAAACCAACTTTGACCCAGGTGACAAGACTCTAGATTTGGAGTTCTCTTACCCTGGCATGGTGTGGCCCCGATCCCTTGCAATATCAGAGGATATGGCAACAAATGATCCCAGAGTCCACGGCAGGGGCCACAGTAGGCATAATAGCTGACTGGCACCACCGGTGGAGGGGATATCAGGCAGTGATGACACCAGGATTGGTGTTACTTTTCACCCAGTGTGGTAACTCATCAACATGCCCTGCTGCCAGAGTGTAGTAAGATACACGGCAGCACCCACAACTGGGTGAGAAGGATTTCTTCTCGGGTCAATGGTAGAACAAAGATCTGTAGTGAGCCAGGAGGAGTAGAGACTTGTGATTGCATACTTGACCCTTGAGTGGGGTTTGGGTAGGGTAAGGCTGCTCTGCCAATGACAGGTACACAGACTGACCTTGTCAACAGTGGGGGACAAGTTACCACACTGGGTGACAACAGCCATAGTGACACTAATGCTCTATTGGCTCAAACTGTATTACCTCCTAAGTAAATGGCACTATGAATATCAATAATCAAAACTGTAATCTCCGTTTTTAAATTTAAAGTATGAAAAAGAAATTTCTGAGAATATCAGAACTTCTGGCACAAAGAATGTAATATGATTAGGCTGTTGAATATTTTCTCCTGGGAAACTTGATTTGGTGATAGACTTGATTTATTTATCCTTAATTAGATTTCTTGGCAATTTGTTCCCAATTTTCTAAACTTAAAACTCTATTTCAGATAAGTCTCAACTATGGGAGAAAACTGGAACAGAAAATTTTCAAAGGTCATGGAAACCTCTGTTATATTCAAGATACCCGAAAGCCTGCTAGGTTTCAAAGCAAAAGCAAGGTTCCAGCAGGTGGGTGTAGCACATAAATATGACATTCAGCGCTAGACATAATTAGGAGTCCCAGAAACAGATGGGCACCATCAGGGAGATAGATCCACATACATCATGTCTGGGTTGTGGCTAGGAAAGAATAAAAAAACAGCAAACTCAAAAAGAAATTCTGTCTTAGGAAATAGCAACAGAGCAATGGCATGACCTGTGACTGAGGGCAATGGGGTAGACATATTTCAGAGCCATAAAAGAAGGGGTGGAATTATAGATTTAGAGAAAAATCAATATTTCTAGAAATCTGAGTATTTATTCACCAGCACAAAAATCTAAAGTTAAAGTGTATAAAAACAATAACAAATTAGAGTCATCTAATTAGACTAGAGAGGCAAATCTGTCCGTTATAGCATCTTTCATTAAGGAGCCAACTTATAGGAGTTTAATTCGGGAATGAATTTTTCAGGCCAGTCTGTGAAAATTCATAGGGTGGCAGTCTAATGGCAGAGTTTAGGAAACATGATGCAGATGTTGTCATTCTATGCTTCCATGCTGTGATAAAGTTTTGTGTCAAATTGGTTGGGTCAGGATTCTCAGTGGTTTGACAATTAAGACTAGTAAACCCCTATAATCCAACACAATGTAATCACCTCCTTAATGGGATCTGCTAAGAGCAATCAAGCAGTTGAAAATTTACGCTAAGATCCAAAACAATTACTTAGATCACAACCCTAATCTAATCCATGTAAAGGATTTTCTTCAGGGGTATGGCCTGTTTCTAATATAAGTAGATACTGTGGGAAGGCTTGTTTGTTAAATTCCTACATCAGAGTCATGCTCAACTTCCAAGGTTTTTTCCTTGAGTCAACAGCCTGTTGCATAATCCTGGAAGACAAACCAGCCTGAAACTAATTTTCTGACCTACGAATCGTGGGGTCATTAGCCTCTGCAGCTACGCTAGTCAAAAGAAGCTTCTAGCTTGATAATCTGACCCAGGGATTAAAACCTGCCTGCTTCTACAAATGGGTGAGCCGTTTCTTTAATATAACCTTCTCATAAATATGATCTGTGTGTGTCACTAGTTTTGCTTATCTAAAGAACCAAAATTAAAACACAAAAGAGTAATTTTATTGAATTAAAATTCCAAATCTTCCAAATGAATTCTTCTCTAAATTTCAAGTGGTCAGCATTAGGTTTGCGGAAGGCTGTGGTTTACAGTGAGAGTCATAAATCCAATTTTGAGCGTCCCCATAGAGACAGCCTCCATTAAATTCTTTCTACTGATCTGCAACCTGAAAAGTTGGCCCTCATCAGAGTGTGTTTGAAAATGGCTTAATACCAATCACCTAGACAGCCTATGAAGAGCTAGCTTACTCTCAGGTACTTGTCTTTGTATGCCCTTGATGGATTTTGGGGTACTATGGTTGAAAGAATTATATCCTGATTGCCTTAGAACATGGAACTTCATTAATAAGTCATTAAATGTGAATTTTGTCTGTAGCTTCTGTGTACCCGTTGCAATTGATATTAGAAATCAGAGGAGTGACTTGCTGTTGCTGTTATTGTTGATGTTGTTGTTGTTAGGTGTCAATATATTAGTTCTGACCCATAGTGAACATATGCACAACCAAATGGAGCACTGCCTAATCCTATGCCAGACTCACAATTATAGAACATTAAGATGAATTAGAAAACATTAATTGGGAAATTATACTTTCCATCTTCACTTGATGTTCCCTGAATCATTCAATATTTTTCCATTGAGTCTTTCAATATTCTGACTCATGATTTTGAGTTTTTTCTTCAATTTTTCAGCTCCAGCATGTGATATCAGTGATATTGTTCTATAATTTGAACATTTTTGTTGGGTTACCTTTCTTTAGAACAAATCTATATCTCTTTCAGGTATAAATATAGATCTCGTCCAGCCAGTTGGACAAGTAGTTGTTTTCTAAATTCCCTGGCAAAAATGAGTGAGTACTTCAAGTGCTTCATCAGTTTGTTCAAACATTCCAATTGATATCCCAACAATAAATCTACCACTGTAATAATAAATACCAAGATGAAGGCTTCTACTCTCAGGTCATATAATCTTCAAATCCAGTCTCCCAAGCAATAAAGGAGAGAAGCTGCCTAATTCCATGAACCGTACATCACTCCTATCAGAGTAACAAGGGAACCATAATGGAAATTTGAGATGTAAAGAAGGGGGCATGCATGTGTCAGAGAAAACAATCACACCTCTGTTGGTGGTGAAACCGAGTGGAACAACCTCCTACTGGGGAAAAATGCTTCAAAATACTTACATAGATGCGATAGTTTATTGTGCCAGCCTGGCCGATAAACACAAGTAGGATTAACTGAAGGGCAGAGGGATAAATGGCTTGGTGAGCCTCACCTTGCTTGTTCTGTGACTCAGTTTAAAGGGGTACACTACCTGTGGGATGCCTAACCTATGGACTGTGTCGCTGTAAATTGAGGTCCCTTTAAGCCCACATGATTGGAATGTTCTTCTCTGGAGCTGGGGACTGAGAGTTGATGACAGTTGGGGACCTGCCTTGCTGTTTGCTGCCTGGGTATATATAGCCCAGCTCTCTCTACAGAAGGGGACTGGCACCTGGCAGCTCTCAAAACTTGAAGTACTGCTAGTGTCTCACTGCTTTATAATTTAACTGTTAATTTCTTGTATTTATCTGTATATTATTTAACGGTTTATTTCTTGAATTATATATCTATCTTTATAAATATATTTATATATAATTACTAGCAATCTGGTTTCTCTCTAGAGATCCCTGTCCAATACAATAGAACTGTTAGGTAGCTAGCATTGGGACTGGGATGTCCATTGACGCATGCCCAGGAGAGCCAGCATAGGACGAAGCTGGATTTTCCCGCCGGTGGGCACGGATGGGCGTTAAACCTGAATCAGCCCACCTGGGCCAGGTGATTGCAATTCAGCCAATGGGATAGACCTGGGATCGTTCACCATGCCTCCCCTGGGGAATCCTTGAAAAGATAGGAACTGAGAGGGAGAGGTAGTCTTGTTTTGGAGGAAAACTTGGGAGAGAGATCCTTGCGTGACCCTGAGCAGTCTCTGCCAGGGCGCATGGTCAAAGGAATCCTATGGGTGCCGCGAAAAACCTGGAACTTCTCTTAACTTTCATTAAACTCACTTGGATCATGAGCCAGGCTTCGGCGGAGCCAAGGACCAAGGTTTAAATCTAGTCCGGAGAGAGAGAGCTTACAGAACCCAAGGGGACTACTGGGACTTTAGACTCTGTGTTCTGGAGGAGCACAGCTTCTTTCCTAGACCAGTGTCCAGCCTCTTTACTGTTTAATCAGTATCAGTTAACAATTTGTCTTTTACAACCTGAAGCATCGTATATATGTATCACTTCCCTTTCTCAATAATGTATTAAATTCTATTCCATTGGCTAAAAATCACACTATCGCAGAATTACCTTGTGCCCTATAAGGATGATTTATAATGTTCCCCATCATAAAATAATAATCATGCTACTAAAGTGATAGATATGTATATGAATAGATTTGTGGCTCACCCTTAATTCTAACCTCAATCCCAGAAAAATAGTTTTTGTTACATAGCCCTACCCTAGACTCACCCTCATGAAGATATGGGTGCTATAGCAAAGTGTGATGAAGAAATCAGATAGTTCCAGGCAATTAGAAAGAATAGCATCTAGAGTCTTAATACAAACAACCAGGGGAGGTGTCAACTAAATTCACATGAAAGAAGCACATTAGCCTTTGTGATCCAAGGATTGTACATAATAAAATAAAATCTGGAGTGAACAGCATCAGAGCTTAAATTCTGAACATTCTGTTCACAGAAGGCTATGAATAACAGTGGAAGTCAGCAAATCTCCAGTGAATCCCCTCTCACCATAATCCAGAGATTTAAATGGCCTTGCTATCAGACAGATAGCATTGTAAAATCATCTATGGAAGATGTAGTTAGGTTAGAATGCAATCTAAATGGTAATGTCTTACCGTTTGATCTCCCTTTTACCCAGTTTAAAGTTGTTTCAATATTTAACATTTTCTGCTTCCTTTTCAATTGAGGTTTTTCCCAGTCATCATTGTTGTTTGGGGTTTTTGGGTTTTTTTTAATTTCTGTTTGTGTTTTGTATGATTTTCTGTTTAGGAAGGTCGGCATAGGTAAATCTATAGATAAAATAACTGGACTGATAAACACCTACGATTGTTGCAGAGAAGGTGAGGTGAAATGGGGAGCTAGCTAACAGCAATGAATGCAAGAAGGAAATGTTCTGGATTTGATTGCAATGATGACTCTACAGCTCTTTGTAATATGATTGAATGATTAAATTGTATAATATGTAAAGTGTATGCCAATAAGCTATTTTAAAGGTTATATGCATAACTGTAGTTAAAAATCTTTCATTCAATACCTGTTCATAACATTTTAGTGATGAGCTCTGAAAATTTTTGATGGACACTATCAAGGTAAAACTTTCTTCATACCAGTAAGTGATGAAAAATATTTAAAAGCTTTTTTTAAGTTCAAATGAATTATGAGCTCTTCCATTGAAAAATATAACTATAAGATTATAATCTCTTATGATAACATAAAGAAATTTTTAAATTCAAGGGAACTGTTTGTGCCAAGTATTTAAAATACTGGTGAAGCCTTTATTTGTATAACAAATATATTAGTAGAACAGAATTCTGAAACTATCTTGAACACAACTAAGAGCCTGTCATTGAAAAAGAGACAGAGTGTTGAATTTCTGACAAACAAGATTTTGGGATTACTGCCTGCAGGTACAATTACAAGGAGCCACCAGCCAACTTCCAATCTTTACTCCCATCCCAGGTGCCATTAGCATGGCCAGCCTCTGTGGTCAGTGCCATTGAGAGACCTGGTATATGGAATGACCCAGCAGTGCACACCTTCTGCACAATGGGGAGCAGGATGCTATAAAGAGCTCTGGCAAGAGGAAAAGTATCCCAATATAGCAATAAGTCAGTTAAAGAAGCTTTTCACCATTCTTAGCTATCTTGGCCTCTTTGTGCAGGACTTCAGATGGGACTATTCTCTCCAGTGACAGCTGTCTAGAACTAGAATAATTGATTTTGTTTATTCCCTATCTTAGGGCTTCCTGTTGAGTTTGCCAGGCCATGTTAAGATATTGATTCCTTCAAACCTTGAAGACCCAGTTGGAATGAACAAAATCAATTATTAATTAAGGATGATAAATAATGTTATTCTTTCAGTCAGTGTTTAGATATGCTGGTGTTGATTGCTATAGGCTATTCTTTTAATGTTCAATCTTTTCTCTGTTTGGAATTGGAAAATGTTAATTTTGAGTGAAACTAATCGTATTGTTCCACCACTTTTCTGTCAGTTTGTCATATTGTGGTGGTTTTTGTGTTGCTGTGATGCTAAAAAACTATGTCACCTACATTTCAAGGGCCGGTAGAGTCACCAGACGTGAACATATTTCAGTGGAGTTTCCAGAGTTTGAACCGAGTGCAATGAGGGCTATGCACTTCTGAGGAATTGGCCACTCAAAAACTTATGGAAAAAAATCAAAACATTGTCAGATACTGAAAACCTCATGGAAAAAATTCTAACCTTGCCAAAGATGGTGCCCAAATACGAGCCCCTCAAGTCAAAAGACATACAAAATATGACTGAAAAAGAGTTATTTTCTCAAAGTAGGGTTGACCATAGTGACATGAGTGAAGTGAAACCTGTGGAAGTAAAGTTTTTAGGACCTTTATTTGCTGATGGGACATGACTCAAAGTGGTAATAAGCAACTGCAAAAATCAATTAATAACTTGGAACTTGAATATACAAAGTATGAATCTAGTAAATTATAGAAAATGAAATGGAACACATAAAAATTAACATTCTAGGCATTAGTGAGTTGACCAGTATTGACCACTTTAAATCACAAAATCATATGGTTTATTATGCTAGGAATTAAATAATCAAGAAGATCAATGCTACATTTTTCCTCAAAAAGAACATTTCAGAATCTATCTTGAAATACAGTTCTGTCTGTGATACAGTACTATCTATCTGCAGATAAGAAAATCCAGTCAATACAGCTAGTATTCAAATTTATGCACCAACCACCAAAGCTAGTGATAAAGAAGTTGAAGAATTCCTCAGACTGAAATTGATCAACCATGCAAACAGGATAAATTGATCATTATTGGCTACTGGAATGCAAAAGTTGGGGGGGAAAGAGGAAGAAACAGTAGTTGGAAAATGTGGCCTTGGTGATAGAAATGGAGCTGAAGATTACATGATGCAAGACCTACAGCTTCTACAGAACAAATACTTTTTCCAGCAACACAAAAGGTGACTATACACGTATACTTCTCCAGATGCAATACTCAGTAATCAATTGACTGCATCTGTGGAAGAGAAGGTGGAGAAGCTCAATATTACCAGCTAAACCAAGGCAGAGTAAGACTGTGGAATGCGTCATAAATGCAAGTTCAAGTTGAAGCCAAATAAAATTTTGTGGGGAAGCCCACAAAGCAAAAATAAAATCTTAAACCTATCGTACTCGCATTTTAAGAACATCTAAAGAACAGATTTTACTTATTGAACTCTAATGACAAAACACCTGATGAGCTATGGGAGGACATCAAGAATACAACTCATGAAGAGAGCAAAGGTCGTTAAAAAGAAAACAAAGATTAAAGCGGATGTCAGAAGAGACTCTGAACCTTGCTCTTCATCATAGAGCAGCTAAGCACATGGAAGGAATGAAGATGTCAAAGAGCTGAAGAAAACTTTTCAAAAGGCAAGTCAAAGAGACAAAGGAAATATTTTATTTGGTTTTCTTTTTTTAAAAATCTTTTTATTGGGGCTCATAAGGCTCTTATCACAATCTGTACATACATCAATTGAGCAAAGCACCCTTATACACTCGTTGCACTCGTCACTCTCATAATTCACCTTCCACTTGGGTTCCTGGAATCAGCTCAGTTTCCCTTTTTTTGCCCCATCCCCCTCCCTCCCCGATCCCACCCCTGGTCCCTTGATAGTTTATAAATAATTATTATATCTTATCTTACACTCCCCGGCGTCTCCCCTCACCCACCTCCCCCTTGCCAATCTCCCAAAGAGGAGGTTACACATATATCTCCGAGATCGGTTCTCCCTTTCTACATGCCCTTCCCTCCTGGTGTAACTCTTGGTGTTTGCACATTATAATGAAATATATTAAATTGAAAGAACTCAAGATAAAAACCAAGCCTCAAGTTGCAATTTTGAAAAAAATTCTATGGGCAAACTACTGAATGATTCAGGTAGCGGTAGCATCCAAAGAAGGTGAAAGGGATACACAGTTACTGTACTATGTTGGACAGGGTTCTCTAGAGAGACAAGACCAGATTGCTAGTAATTATAAATAAATATATTCATAAAGATACATATATAATACAAGAAATGAACCATTAAATTATATACAGATAGATAATACAAGAAATTAACAGTTAAATTATAAAGCTGTCAGACACTAGCAGTCCTTTAAGGCTTGAGAGCCGCCAGTTGCCAGTCCCTTTCTGTAGAGAGAGCTGGGCTATATATACCCAGGCAGCAAACAGCAAGGCAGTTCACCAACTGTCATCAACTGTCGGTCCTAAGCTTGAGATGAACATTCCAATCTTGTGGGCTTAAAGGAACCTCAACTTACAGCGACACAGTCCACAGGCTAAGCATCCCACAGGTAGTGTACCCCTTTAAATTGAGGCACAGAACAAGCAAGGTGAGGCTCACAAAGTCATTTATCCCTCTGCCCTTCAGTTAATCCTACTTGTGTTTATTGGCCAGGCTGGCACAATAATCTCATTGTACCAATAAGAACTAGCTGACATTCAACCAGTTCAAGAGGTAGCATATGAGCAAGAACCAATGATACCTAGGAAGACATGTGTACTGCATTGAAAGAATTGGCCAAATACAAGGCTCCAGGAATTGATGGAATGCCAATTGACATGTTTTAAGAAGCTGATAAAGTACTGGAAACCCTAATGTGTCTATGTCAGGAAATTTGGAAGACAACTATTTGGTCAACTTATTGTAAGAGATCAATATTTGTCCCCACTCCAATGTGACCCAACAGAGTGCTCAGATTATAGACCAATATCATTATTATCATATACAAATAAATTTTTGATGATGATCTAACAACAGTTTTAGCAGTACATTTAAAGGAAATTGCTAGGGGTCCAGGCTGGGTTCAGAATAGGATGTCAGGCATAGGACACTGTTGCTGAAGTCAGATGAATCTTAACTGAAAACAGAGGATACCAGAAATTTTTACTTGTGTTTTATTGGACTATGTCAAGACACTTGACTGTCTGAAACATAACAAACTATGGATAATCTTGAGAAGAATAGGAATCCCAGAAAGCACCATTTGATCATGTTGAACCTGTGCAGAGATGAAGAGGTAGTTGTACAAACAAAACACAGATATGCTGGATGGTTTAAAATCAGGAAAGCTTTCCATCAGAGTTGTATCTCCTCACCATACTTATTCAATCTGTATGCTGAGCAAATAATTAAAGAAGCTGTATAGTACAAAGAAGAATGTGACATAAGGATTGGGAGAAGGCTTATTAGTAACCCACAATACACAGATCACACAACTTTGCTTGCTGTAAATGAAGAGGATCTGAAGCAATTCTGATGAAGCTCAAGGATTATACCGTTCAGTATATAGTAAAATCCGATGTAAAGAAAAGCAAACTCCTCACAAGTGGGCCAGTAGGTAACATTATGTTAAATGGAAAAAAGATTGAACTTGTCAAGAATTTTCTCTTGCTCGGGTCCACAATCCTCATAGTGGCAGCAGTCAAGAGATCAAATGATGCATCACAATGGGTAAATCTCCTGCACAGGACATCTTCAAAGTGATGAAAAGCAAGGCTGTTATTTTGAGCACCAAGGTGCTCCTGATTTAAGTCATGACCTATTTACTCAACAGCCTCAGCCTCATATATATAGAGATAGAGATAGATAGAGATATAGATGATGGTTGTACATTGGATAAGAAAGACTGAAGAAAAATCAATGCATTTGGATTATGGTGCTGGTGAAGAATATTGAAACTAGCATCGTTTGCCAGAAAAAAAGAAACAAATCTTTCTTGGAAAAAGTACAACCAGATTTCTCCTTAGAGGCAAGGACAGTGAGACTTCATCTGACATATTTTGGACATGTAATCGGAAGAGATCAGTCCCTGGAGAAGACCAGTCCCTCTACATCATGCTTAGTAAAGTAGTGGGGCATGAAAAAGAGGAAGACCTTCCATAAGATGGTTTGGCACAGTGGCTACTTTAATGAGCTCAAACACCACAAAAGTTGTGAGGATGGCACAGCATGGGCAATGTCTCATTCCATGGTTTACAGGGTCGCCATGGGATGGAACAGACTTGATGGTACCTAACAACAACAACAACAATGAGATTGTTCAATAATTCATTCTGTTGAATCATTTTTCTTTGGAATGGAATGCACATGTGGATTTCTCTCAGTCATTTGGTCAGATAGTTGTGTGTTTGTTTGATTAATATGGGACATAAAATGAGTGAGCAATTCTGGAGTTACATCCTTTCGCTGCAATATTTCTATTGGTCTTCCATCAATTCTTGGAGACTTGCTTTTGACCAATGCCTTCAGGGAAGCTTGAACTCCTTCCTTCAAAAAAAATTAATTCTTAATCACACAAAACCTCCTGGAATGGTTGCATGTCATTCAGCGCTTTTTGGAACATTACTTCTATGTTCTACCGCAGTTTTCTTTTGATGTTTTCTGTATGTTCAGGGAAGCAAGGCGACGGGGGAATTGCCCATAGAATACTTCACTATTTCAACTTGAGGCTTGAATTTTTTCTTTAGTTCTTTGAGGTTGAAAAATGCCAAGAGTTCTTTTCTCTTTTGGTTTTCTATCTCTGGATCTTTGCACATGATAATGCTTCATTTTATTTTCTTGAGCTTCCCTTTTACTTTCTCTTTTCTTCTTTATTCTTTAGCTTGTCTATATTCGGGAGGAATTTTCAGCATCTCTTGCGATCTTGTGACATCCACATTGGTATTTTTTTTAAACTACATTTTTAATGACATTTTGTTTTCTTCATGAATGATGTCTTTTATGTCATTCCAAAATTAATATGGTCTTCAGCCATTAGTATCCAATACATCAATTTTATTCTTGAAATGATCTCTAAATTCATGTAAGATATACTCTAGGTTGCATTTTTACTCTTTTGTATTTTTTTCCCAAATTTTCTTGATGTTAAACTTGAAGAAATAGAGAAATTGATGCTCTATTCTTTAGTCAGTCACTAGTCTTATTTTAACTGGTGATTATATTTAACATCACCATCGTTTTCATAGATGTAGAAAATTTGATTTCTGTGTATTCAATGCAGGAAGGTCTACATGTATAGTCAGCATTTATGTTGTTGAGAGAATTATAATTGCAATTGTGGGGGAATCCAGCCCCCCCAATAATCGTGGATTCAGTAGGCGCAATTGTACGGTTATGATATATAAAGATTATAGTAAAGTCACAGAGTAGTAGGATATAGGAGAGAGAGTAAAATGAAGTAATCAGACACATTTCATGGTATCGTGCTCACCTCCTAGATGGCCATGATCTCACCAGCCAGTTCTGTCCACAGCATGGCTGGAGAGGGCAGAAGGGAGTCTCTATTTCTGGTCAAGACCTATATATACTTAGGGGGGTGTGATTATAAGTAACCACACACGTCACAGGAAGGGGCTGTACAATAGGCATACCCATCTCAGGAAGGGATGTGCAATGAGAATAAGGGTGATAGGAAAGGAGTGAGCGATGGTTGTACATGTTATAGGAAGTGGGGGGAGCTACAGGTATACATGTGATGAGATGGGCAGATCCCAGATTCAATATGGCACCCTAACCTTGATCATCCTTGAGTGGGCTTGACTTCCCTGGGAAATCTTCTTCAGGAAACAATCTACTATCCTTATCAGAAGGGAGTGAGCCCTACTTAGGGTGAGACAAACTATACAGTCTGATTGCTGGAGATGGCTGACAACCCTTAGGGAGGATAACCTCTGACCCACTTTCATTGACCTCCATGTGTATACTGCCTTGCCATGTGTAGCAAGAAGCTAGGTTTGACATATATTTGGGGGAGACAACTTGAGAGAAATCTTTCTGTATCCCACATACAATGAATAAGTGGTTGGTCTTGTACGACTCTACTATCAGTTTGTCTCACTGCAGTGGCTTGCATTGCCATTGATATTTCAAATACCAGCAGGGTCACCCGTGGTTGACAGATATCAGCAGTTCTCCCAGATTACAACAGACAGCAAGAAGGAGTTCAAATTCTACTTTGTGGGTGGGGGGTGTGGTGGACTGTGGGTGGGAAAGGCCAGTAAAAATGATCTCATGTCCTGCTGAAAGTTGAGTCCATGGGATTGGAAGCCACTCAAAATATAACTAGGGAAGCAGGGCCTCCTCAAAGAACACCTGAATGAAGGAAAGCTTTCAGGAACTTCATTTGGCTCCAATTGAGATATAATATCTGTATACAAATAATAAGAAGAATGTAGAATGTACAAATCAAGAAAAATCATTAAAATGAAATGGGAAACATGAAGATCAATATCCTAGTCACTAATGAACTGACATAGACACGGGCCTTTTTGAATTGGACGATCCTGTTTTCAGCTACAGGGAATGACAGAGTCAAAAAGAACATTTCAAGATCTAATCTGAAGTCAAGCACTATCAGTGATAGGATACTATCCACATAAGGAAGACCAGTATATGTGACTATTATTCAAATGTACACACCAGTCATGAATGACAAAAGGAAGGGTTTGCCAATATCTGCAATCTGAAATTGATCAAACATGCACATTGTTAATTATTGGTGATTAGATCACAGAAGTTGGAAACAAATAAGTATTAGTGATAGAAACTTTTTCCAGACATTAAGACATGGATATTTTTGTGAGCATCATTTAGCCTACCACTGCCAGAACTATGGTTGTTTTACTTGGTCATTTACTCCTGATAATCAGGCATGAAAACCCTATGAGTTACAATGGTCTAATCCACAACCACTTCTAGGGATAACACAGAACTGCACTACATGGGGTTACCATCAGACAGAGGCCAATTGGACTGTAGTTAATAACAAGTACCAAGCCACTAGTAATGTGTCTGCCACATTTTAAGTATTTAGTTAACATTTGTTAATTAATAATACACTTGGTGTATTTTACACTTAATTACTTCATGAATGTATTCATAGAATAATGAAATTGTTTATCTTTTTCCTCTTATCGCATATAAACAAAAACATTTAATTTGATCCAATTCTTTGCTGAATAGTTTCTTTTGCTAGTATCTGATTTAATAAAATCTGTTAAACTAGAGAGAAGAAGGAAAGAAAAACATGAAAACGTTGGCTAGGTTCTTCAGATGAAATTCTGAGAAAGTCACTGGGGTTCTTATCAAATTTAATTCTGACTCTAAGCTTCTAATTGCCTTCCCAAAACTCAAATAATAAATCCTTGTGGGAGGAGCGGTACTTGTAAGACTGGTTAATGAGGGATGGTGTGGGGATTGAGTTACCAGAGGTGATTGAGGTCTTGGGAGTTCAGATCCCAAGGACAGAATGAGGCTTGATTTTCTCAGCTTTGTTTTCCCAAAGTGCCCCCATTCTTGTTAAGTTCCAGTGATTTTTTTTCATTTAATAGTTCAATTTTGTTAAGAAAGTATGTAAAGATAGTATAAAACAGAGTAAGGAATTTCAAAGAGTATGTCAGTAAGATATACCTTGGGCATATGATCACCCAGCATGAAGACATTCTCCATCTTCCCTCACAGTTAAGTGTAGCCAGATGACTGATAGTCAGACAATAGAATTTCAATGGAAGCTGTGTGTCCATTTCTAGTAAGGATTCTTAAAGAGCGATGATATGATCTTGTTTGCTCCCTTCTGCCTCCCTTATGGCTAGACAGTGAGTGTGATGACTAGAATTATAGCAGTTATCTTGGACCCTGAGTCAAAAGACCAAAGCAATTTACTGCCATCAAGTTGATTCTGACTCATAATGACCCTCGAGAGGGTTTTGGTTGATTCTGATTCATGATCCTTGAGAGGGTTTCAGAGACTATAACATTTTACATAAACAGACAGCTCTCCCAAGGACCAGGTGGTAGGTCGCCAATCTTGCCAATAGCAGCCCAATGTTTACCCAACCGTGCCAGTAGGACTCCTTCAGGCAATGAGAGAGTGGATTAAGAATTGTGAGAGTAAAACCCAGTGCACAAAGATAATGTTCTACATCCTACTAAGTAGTAACTAGGTTAAATAAAGCTTTCGAACGACCATCTAACATTCAACTATTGATCTATCTTTGTTTGAAACAAAGAAGAGGGAGACAACAGAGTCATGAAAATAATTCGCTCAAAGGACAGAAGGCTACACGAAGTCAAACTTCCATGACCCTGGAACTGGATGATGCCTGGTTACCTCTGGCAACAACTCTAAAAGAGACCTTATTAGAGATCCTGAGCAAAATCATAAAACAATGTGAAACAAAACTAAAAGTAATTTTAAAAGACCAGAATTACTGGAGTATAGAGACTAATGGAATCTCCAAGGTAATGACCCTTCATCACCTTTTAAGCTTGGAACTGAATTCACCCCTACGACTCAATTTTCAGCAAACAACAGACTGATAATGTCTAGCACAGCTAATCAGAAGAGATCAAAGAATTGCATTTGCTCAGGGGTAACGTTTGGAAAGCAGGAAGGAAAGCAAGACAAATGGAATTATCAACACAAGGAAGAATTGGGAAAAGTGCTTTACATTGTGGAAATTTCAATCTATGTCAAGTATCAAAAGCTGCATGAATTGCTAATGTAGAAAGTGTAAATAGTCATAGCAAACCATTAAGTTGCAGCAAATTAAATGGGCAGAATGTTGAAGATGAGATTCCTAGGCTCTTTATGAATGTTAAACTTACATAATAATCTAGAAATTCTTATCTCCAGATTGCTTTAAGTGAGAGAAAAACTTCTAGTTTTTTAAAAGGTTATTTAGGATTCTTCTTTTAATAATTGCAAACGTAAGCCTAATTGATGTAGGATATAAAGATTGGGGACGTGAGAAGTGGAAATAATATAATGTTAAGTAGATAATTTAGTTATTATATATGATTAATACCTGGGTTCACACAAGATGGACAAACACAATGTAGCTGGGAGATTTAAGAAAGACTTGTATTTAGCCACAAAAGATATACTTTCAAAAATATAAATCTGTCCTTTTTTTATTTTGCTAATTATTGGTTTGGATTTAATATAAATAACATATCATTCCCTACTTCAATCATGGCAAGTAGAATTATTCAATTACTACCACAATCAGTTTCCAGACACTCTTTCTACATGAATTCCTTGATAGCGTGTCTTCTACCACACCCCCACCACTGTACCCCACTGCCCTGAGCCCCTTATTCTATAGGTTCATATCCCCCAAAACAGAAAAGCATATTAACACAGCTTCAAGAGGGTGACCTTCACTGAAATAACACATTTGAGATACACTCGAATATGAACAAACAAAGAAATATAAACCAAAAGTACAGAAAATTTTGGAAACCAAATCAGGTCCAACATGCACCATACAAGGGATCTATTGACAAATATTTTAATTGTTCAGGTCAGATTTATTCCTTTGATCTACACTCCTCTCTCCCAAGCGCTCACTCTGTTTCGTGAGCACTTTTCTCCCATCACTCAATTTTCAATAGGGGAGTTTTATGGAGGCTGCTTTCCTATGTAGTTCCACAAATGAATCTGGGCTCCCACGGTCATGTACTGCCTTATGCACACCGATCCTTCCTTCCATAATTGGTGTTGGTGTGCTTCTTCCATGTGAACTTAGTTGACATCACACTAGATGGCTGCTTGTTTGGAGACAAGCTGTTAAGACCCCAGATGTTACTTTATCTGATAACCAGGCACCATCTAAATTCTGCACAGCATTTTGCTATAGCACATGTATTTTCTGTGTTCCTCTCCTGGAAATGAATATTGAGCAGGTCCATGATATAAAAACTAATTGTTCCTAAATTGAAGCTGGGATTTAATGCAAGCCCAAAACCCTGTCTTGGATATACAAGGGAATACCAAAAATACCCAGAAATTTTCTTCAAAGCTATGTATTCAATTTTTTTAATGAAACCTTATCACCTTGAAAGTGCTCTCCATTATACTTAATCCATTAATCAAATCTTCAATTCCATTCTGGGAAACATTTTTCAAATTCATCTGTTTGGATGGCTGATAGTACCTCCCTCCTTTTTTTTCCAGTCACCTCTTCTACCTTGTCAAATCGCTGTCCTTTCATGTAGCTCTTCATTCGCAGAAACAAAAAGAAGTTACATGGAGTGAGGTCAGCTGAATGAGATGCATGAGGCAAGAGAGGCATACTGATTTTTATCAAAAACTGGTGCACTGTGATGGTTGCATGAGCAGGTGCATTATCATGGTGGCGAAAGCAGTCCACTGTCAGGCACAAATCAGCCCTTTTTTGTTGTTGTTGAAACACTGTTACACAATGTTTTCAAAACCTCTAAATAGAAAGCTTGATTAACAGTCTGACCTGGTAGAATAGACTCCAAATGCACTATCCCCTTCACATCAAAAAACAAATGAGTATCATCTTGATCTTTGATTTCATTCAACAAGTTGTTTTGGTGAGGTTATGGCATCTTCTACTGGTTTGATTGAGGTTTCTTTCTGGGTTGTAAGAATAGCACCCCGGCTCTCCACCTTGGAAAAAATGTCTGGGTCGCTTAGGAGCTTTATTTTCAAAGCACGGCATTTGCCACTCGTCGCTCTTTTTGTTGGTCAGTCAGAACCCAAGGCACACTTTTTTTTAAAACATTTTCTTAGGGGCTCATACAACTCTTGTCACAATCCATACATATCCATACATCAATTGTATAAAGCACATCTGTACATTCTTTGCCCTCATCATTTTCTCTTTTTTTCCCCTTCTTCCCAATCTTCAGTTAACATTCACTGAACTGAGCTCCACGGTAGTTCAGATAACTTCCCTATCTCTTCAATGGTCCGTTGTTGGTCTTTGAGCACAAATGGATGAATTTTATCAATAGTTTCTTCCATTCAGGAAGTTGAAGGATGTCCAGGACAAGGTTTGTCACCAATCGACGTTTCACCTTTTTTGAAATGAGAAAATCGATGTTTCACCTTTTTTGAGTTTTTCCCATAGTGCTATCCTTGTAAGCTGTAGTCAACATCACAACAGTTTCTGTGGCATTTTTCCAGAGCAGGAAACAAAATTTCACAGCCCCACTTTGTTCTCTTCAATCAGTCATTTAAAAAAAGCAAGAAAATAAACCCCAAAATGCGCCCTCCCCTCCCTTAGAGGTTCAAGCGAAACTTCTTTTATGAAAAAATTCACTTTGACCAGAGAGAACCTTCCCAAGACACACCACTGGGTGCACTAACTCAGAGTGAATGGCTTGATGCTTGCCTAGAGGGGAAAATGCGTACTATAAAAGTTCCAATCAGAAGAGCTCTTCTGGTTTGGGGGAGGCACCCCCTCAAATACTTTTAATTTTTTTTCTTTCTTTTAACTTGCTGTAACTTGGGAGTTAATATGTGTCATATCACTTCATAGTTCAATCATGTCAAACAGAATTGCAAAATTCCATCCTAAATCAGTCTCCAAACATACTTTTCCTTCCTGAAATCCCTGATATCATCCCCCTTTTATCTCCCCCATAACTCCAGAACCCTCATAAAACCCTTGTTCTGCTTGTTTTTCCTATAGGCTCAGCACCCCTGGGTTTCATTTACCCAAAACCAAAAAAGACAAATAATACAACTTCATGAGGGTGATCTCCAATAGAACACACCTCTGATATATACCCTAACATGAATAAGCATAAGCAAAATAAATAGAATGTCCATAATACAGCTTATAGGATGTTCATGTAGAAAGACCTTGTCTGTCAAACAACAGTTTGCCACTTTCTGTACAGCTGTCTTCTGCTTCCTCAGACACCACGTATTTTCCAACTTAAGTCCTCAGGTTACAAGTACATCTGAGGTAGAGTCCAGTTCACCCAGTAGAGTATCACTGATGCAGCCAGGAAGCAAGCTGTTTGTCCCAAAGAAGCAGGATTCAATGTCCCAGCATTCCATGTTACAGGTCTGGGTTCCTGGGATGCCCCAGATGCCCTAATTCAATGTTGCCCACCTGCTGCACGCTACCAAAAACACCCCCGCTACTGTCCCCCAAAGCATCCTAGTCACCCCTTTCCACTACCTGGAGGTCAGCCCTCCCTCCCATCCCACCAACAGACATATACCTATGTTCCCCCAAAACCTGATCATTCCCTCTCCTGTGCTGCCTCCCATCAGTAAGCCTCATCTGTCTGCCAAGGCCACCTCCCTCTCCTGAGGACCTCACCACAGATCCACATAACAACCACTTGGTACACAGCTTCCCCCCACCACCCCTGCCCTGACCATTTGACTCCAGCTGTCATGGGGCACCCTCTGGTCAATTGACCTACGCTATACTTACCGGGAGCAGATGATGTTCAGTTCATTGGCCCTAGTTCCCTTCTTTATCACACTGCCTGGCCCCAGCCAGAAGACTTGTGCCCATTCTGCTGCCTGTTCCCACCACAGCCAATTCATCAGGTATTTATCCTTTTGTGCTCGAGTAGCTGCACTCAGAGTAATGTCTTTCAGGTCCCTCCCCTATTTGAGGTGTTTCACGGTTTCATTGCTGTTTTTCATGGAGGCATAATATTTCTTTGTGCATATGCACCACAGGTTTTTAACCACTCTTCTATTGATGGGCACTTAGGTTGTTTCTAGCTTCTTGCTATTGTGGACTGTGTTGTGATGAACATGGAGGAGTAAATGTCTGTTCATGATCTGTTTCTTACTTCCTTTGGATATTTGTAAAGTAATGGTATTGCTGGATCATATGGTATTTTGATTGCAATCTGTTTTAGGTATCACCATATTGTCTTCAACAGTGATTGTGAACTTATTCTTATCTGTTTATTTTTATATGTGACTGTTTTTTTCCCCTCTAGCTGCTCTCATGGTTCTCTACTTTTCCTTGAAGTTGGGTAATTTGACTACTATATGTTTTGATGTCTTGAGGTGTGTGTGTTTGTGTGTTGGCGGGGGGGAAATGTATTTGGTGTTCTCTCTGTTTCCTGAATGGTTATTGTCTCCTCCTTTGTGATACTGGGGAAATTTTCTTCCAAGAATTTCCTTACCATGTTAACAATAGGCTTAATTATTTCTTCTTGTTCAAGCACCCCAACAACTTGAAGATTGCTTTGCTTTATGGAGTCCCACATCACCCACCCAGATTCTTTTGCTCTTTTGTTTATTTCTCTTAGCTGAATTCTGCTTATCCTCAAAAATGCTGATTCAAGTTATTAATTCTGGTACATCATTCCTTAACTACTGGATTTCCCTTCAGTGTGATTATTCTAGTTTCTGTATTTTTTCATCAGTTTTCAGGATTGTTTCCCTTACATTTCAGACAGCCCTCCAGAGCATTCCTATGTATTCTTTCTCTGGCAACTGCATGGCTGCTTCTGTGTAATCCGTTGGGTTTGGGTCATATTCGGTAATTGACTTTTGTCTCTCTAGATGTTTTATGGTAGCTGATGATGCTAGCTGTTGTTTGCTTCATATCTTGGTTGAGCTGAAGGTCATGTGTAATTATCTTGGATGTGTAGCGGGGAGGGGCTGGTTCTTTAGGTCAGGGGAGGATCAGATAGGCACTGAAAAACATATTGTGTGTAGATGAGGAGGGTGTGTTAGTTGGGTGAGTAGGACTAGGGTATAGGTGCTCAAGAGTAGGTTTTAGGGGCTGGTATTACACATAGGAAATCTACATATGAAGTGTAACAAATTTCAATGAGTTGGAGAGGAGGGTTATGGGAGATGCAATTTTACTTAATAAGTGAAAGTAGACTGTGTGTTACTGAGGTAGAGGGAACAGGTTCCAGAGGTTATGGTGTTTGGGGTAAGTGAAGGGTATATTCAGTCTCCCAGAGTTCCTTATAGAGCCTGTATATTACGTAAGGAAATTGTCACCCTTATTGTGGTTGTACCTGTGGATTCATGCCCTTCTCAACTACCCACTCCTTATGTATTTTCCTAGGGTGGAAGTGGGCTGCTATAGTGGATGTCCCATGGAAGAGGGGCTTCTGATCAGGACTGTGGACCCTTGTCCTCAGGCAGGAAAGCCACCGAGAAACTCAGAAATGCAGGGTAAGGAATTTATTATTTCCTTTCTCAAAAGAAAGTAGGCACAAATCTATCAACCTCCCGGATCCCACTGTCCTGCAGATTCAAGCTGAACCTTTATTTCACTGGTGCTAGATTCCTCTCCATACAGCTGGAGATATCTACAGAGCCTAGTCATGCCCCTGCCATCAGAACAAGGATCTGTGCCTCATCTAGGGATTGTTCCCTATGAGAACTCTCCCCTGCACACTAACATGGGTTCTAGCATCCAGGGCCTCGAGGAGTCCACTGGAGTGTCCATGGGATTCCCCCAAGGGGTAGACTGTCCTGAGCCACCTCCCCACACTGGGGAACCATGGAATGGGGTGGAGCAGAAGGGGAAGAGATGGGGAGCTGTCACATCACTGAAAGCAAGGTGTAGGAGGGTACTGTGGAAGGGAATGTAAGGGAGGGCACTGCCAAAGGGCACACTTGCTTCATGAGCACCGCTGTACTCTCGGGACGGTGGGGGGTGGGGGTGGGGGGAGAATAACAAAAGAACCTGGGGTGCTGCAAGATCTTTAGGAGTGTTTTCCAAGGTAACTCTGAGTCTAAATCTCCTGCTTTCATCTAATCGTCAATAGTTTAACCATTTGTACTGCTATGACTTCTCCTTACATCCATCTCCTTAGCCTGATTATAATTCCCTGTGTGACTGGTTCCTTCTACCGCTCAACCCACACTTAGTCCCAGTTTCTCAGCCTTCTCTCTGAGTTCTGGCTACACGAATTTTTCAACCTCTGTTGCCCAGAACTGTAGCTGTTAGAAGTAAATTGTGCTATTCCTCCTCTGAGTACATTCTCCAAAATGGGTACCTTCTCAATTATCCTAAGGACCAATTTTATTACCATGACAGTTACTATAATTATTATCAAAGGAAACCTGGTGGAAGCACGGCCATGAAATGTATAAAACAAGGTGATCAAAATGGTCGCTTTCACATATCACCCCCTCCAATCCTGTCCCAGCTTCACTCTCCCTAATTTTAGAACCTAACTTTGCCCTTTGTGTTACACTGGGTTGTGTTGAAAAACAAAACCATTGACATTCATGTATAAATGCTCACTGCCATGGATTCAATGCTGACTCAGCGACCCGTGTGGATTTCCTAGATTGTAACTGCTGAGGGGAACAGAAAACTCAGTCTTTCTCCTTCCAGTCTGCTGCTTGTTTCGAACTGCCACCCGTGCAAATCACAGGCCACCAGGGTTCCCCATATGTATGTTAAAAGGAGCTGTATATTAAGAAGTAATTTTATATCCAGAAGTCAGCTCAACGCAGTACAACTCAAGTACAACGCAAGTTGATGGGTCCGATGCTAGTCAAAGCCTTGTCAAACTCGTGTACCTCAAAGCCGATGGCTCAGAAAGGTGAAGCAGGCTGCAGGGAGATCACAGGCGGACAGGAGCAGATTTTCCTGGATCCAGGGTCAGTGGGAACACGGTAGTGTGTCAATAGCTGGGATGTCAGCGACCTACCTGGGATCATCCCTGGAGACAAACACAGAGTCCCAGAAAGAGTCAGCCTTTCTGGGTGCAGGGCAAGAGAGGAAGGAGTTCTGTCTCTCCTAGATAAGGCCACGCCCCAAGGCGGTATCACTAGGCTGTGACATGACTAATAAGGTTGAAGTCTGCCTCTACACATTCTATTCAGTTCCACATAAAATCTCACAACCACACCTTGTTTATACTCACAGTGCATGCACTACTCCTCCCTTCAACCAAACCCTCTTCAGATGCCCTTTATTCATTCTGTAGATAGCAAATATCCCTGTCAAATTTCCCTATTAAAGTCTCTCATCATGCCATGTAACTGTGTGTGTTTGCTAAAATTTCAGCTTTTCATAGAACTATATGCTTTGTTCCTGAAAATATTTGACAGATGACAGTTTCTCCCTCACTAGACTGTAAGTTTCACAAGGGAGAAAGTACATTGACCTTTAGCTCACTAGTATCCTTAGAGCAGAGCACTGTGCTTGGCGATTTTATAAGCTTTGAATAAATATCTGTTGAGTGAATAACTCAGCTGACTGAGAATGGGTTCAAAACAATGTCAACATTAATGGGTTAAAAACAAAAGGCAGGCTTGAGTGACTAATAGAGTTGTGGCAGTATAAACATGGATGATAAGCTCAGGGAAGGGCAGGTAAGCAGTGTGGTGATTGGGCCTCCCCTCAAGTACTCCCTCAATGCAAGAATACTTTCTTCTATCAAATTGGCATTCTAGGATTCTCACCCTCCCGACACAACCGCTGAAGCCAAAGCAGGTGAACAAGCAAATATGGTGAAGAAAGCTGATGGTGCCCAGCTATCAAAATAGATAGTGTCTGGGGTCTTAAAGGCTTGAAGGTAAACAAGCGGCCATCTAGCTCAGAAGCAACAAAGCCACATGGAAGAAGCACACCAGCCTGTGCGATCATGCAGTGTTGAAGGGATCAGGTATAAGGCATCATCAGAAAAAATAAAATCTTACCATAGTGAAGGAAGGGGGCAGTGTATAGTGGAGACCAAAATCCCATTTGTCAGCCACTGGAGATCCCCTTGCAGAGGGGTCTAGGGGAGGAGATGCGTCAGTCAGGGTGCGATGTAGCACCGATGAAGAATACAGCTTTCCTCCAGTTCCTAAAGGCTTCCCACTGCACCCCTCAACCCCCCACTATCATGATCTGAATTCTCCCTTGCAAGTCTGGATAGAGCAGAGGATGTACACTGGTGCAGATAGGAGCTGGAGGCACAGGGAATCCAGGGCAGAGGATACCTTCAGGACCAGGGGTGTGAGGGGCGATACTGGGAGGGTAGAGGGAGAGGGGGTTGGAAAGAGGGAACTGATTACAAGGATTTACATGTGACCTCCTCCCTGGGGGACCGACAACAGAAAAGGGGGTGAAGGGAGACATCGAACAGGGCACAAGGTATGACAAAATAATAATTTATAAATTATCAAGTTCTCATGAGGGAGGGGGGAACGGGGATGGAGGGGGAAAAAAAGAGGACCTGATGCAAGGGGCTTAAGTGGAGAGCAAATGCTTTGAAAATGATGAGGGCAATGAATGTACAGATGTGCTTTACACAATTGATGTATGTATGGACTGTGATAAGAGTCTTATGAGCCCCTAATAAAATGTTTAAAGTAAAAAAGAAAAGAAAACACTGTCTGGGTCACAAGAGAAATGCAAAGATGCACGAGGTACTGTCCCTTTAAGAAATAAACAATTTGGGAAATGAACTTATGAAAAAAAGAGTCAACTAATTGACAGGAAAAATGTTTTAAGGGAGTGGCACTAGAAAACAACTTTTCATAATATTTTAATGTCAAGAAACATTAGCTCCAGAAATATTCAGGGGCAATAATACCATTATCAAGACACTTTATGTACTAAAAACAAAATACCTGACATACATTATGTATTTTTTTCTTCAAAATAACTCCCCCAAAATTATTAATATTCTTTTTTTAATGAAGAGTTTAAGCAGCTTAAATGTACTTGAGTTTTAATGCTTATATGTAGAATGTCATAATTTGAACCCTAGTTTTTTCAAATTTAAACCCAGCAAACTAATATACTCCCTATGCATAGTACCCCTTAAAGATAATTAAGAAATGACTCTTGTGTACTTATTTCTATTTATGCTACAAATAGATCCACGAGTGAGCCGGAACTCAGAGACTAAAGCCTTTAGTCACCTTTTTAAAAGGGAGGAGAAACAAAGGAGACCCAGACACCAGACCAGTCCAAACGACTATCTTCTTACACCTAACATCACCAATTGAAACTACGTAACTAGGAACTTCTAAAAACATTTCAAAGACCCTCTTCAATGTTACCTTCAAATTTTGTAATCTTGATTTTTTAAATTGAGTTTTATTTTCTTTAAGTGATTGCATTTTAAATAAGGACAAATCTTAATATTCTACTTGCACATGGAATTTTATTTTCTCCTTAAAAAGAGGATTTCAATAAACTGCTATTTTTCTACATTCTAGTTTAGATTTCAGCACAGAACAAGTGCCAATATATAACTAACATTCTAGGACATAGTAATTCCTTGTGAAGCCATCTCCCCTCCAATAGAAATCCTTCTTGAGAACCTGTTGGAAGCTCTGATGGCCTAATGGGGTTTGCATCTAGCTGCTAATCACAAGCTCAGTGATTGATCACTGTGACAGATGCTCTGAGGGAGAAAGATGAGCTTGTCAAAGATTTAAAGTCTTGGAAACCCAAAGGGGCAGTTCTACTCTCTGCGATGGGATTGCTGTGAGTCAGAATTGATTCAATGGTAGTGAGTTTTAAGCAGATTTTAATACAGGGAGGTCGGGGGGAGACTATTCTATTCTACATAGGCAGATGTGAAGGAGCTAAACTGTAAACTACCCCCTCTACAAAACCAAGACAAAGTGTAATGTCACCTAGACACTATATTAGGAAGAGAAGGAACAATGCAGAAGATGTGAGGGACCATATCTATTTTGTTTATACACTGCCTCACAAATGAATGCCAACTAGAGATGGCTATATATAGAGAAAAAAATGGTCTCAGGAAAACCAAACTCCCTGCCATAGAGTTGATGCTGACCTATAGGACCGGGTAGAACTTTCCGAGGGTTTCCAAGACAGTAACTTGCTGCACGGATCTAATGCCCAGGCTTGTAGTTCCATCTCCAGACTTTGTTAGTAAAGTCTGAGACTATTGGCACGTCAGCAGCTCATGCTCCTGTGATCAATCCTAACTGCAACACGGAAGTGGCGAAATCATCTGAATAGGCGCCCGACAACATCTCTGAATAGTCCCTTCATGATATCTTTATTAAAGAAGATGAAATGAAAGAAAACAGGCCTTTTTTTTTTTGAGCCTGAGCTTTCCAGTGTCAATTACATCAGCAAAGCAATATTTAGAAAGAAACACCACC
Source organism: Tenrec ecaudatus (assembly GCF_050624435.1). Classification (NCBI taxonomy): domain Eukaryota; kingdom Metazoa; phylum Chordata; class Mammalia; order Afrosoricida; family Tenrecidae; genus Tenrec; species Tenrec ecaudatus. Next base: position 46,748,851 of record NC_134546.1, read on the forward strand.
GTCTATTTTTAGTTAAGTTGATTTTGCATATTTAATAAGCTTGCTTTGAAGCATTTGTGATCAGTCGGAAACATTGTTGATTGATTCATTGCTTTCATTCAATATTTGCAAACGCCAAGCAATTAAGACTGTCGCAGAAAGACGCCGCATCTCTTGTTTATGTTTTGACTCTTCCTGGGCTGGAAACATAAGAACATTTTCGAAGGTCATGAATTAATGTCTCTTTGTATAAATTAAAGGAGGGGGTGTATAAATTAAATTTGGAGGCTGATTGTAGTTAGTGGTTTTTTTAACTCTTTTGTAAATATTCTTTTTTTTTTAATGATGAAAGCCTTTTCAATTAGTTCTAAGTTTCTGAAAGTAAACTCTGAAATGCCACTTTAGCATGTTAAATGCTAAATTTTTTTTGAGCAACTGCTTGATTCACTAAAGAATATGTATTTTTAAAATTCGCATTGATGTAGCATTTGCTCTAATTGAAGAACTAGCATTTATACTTATTTATAAAGATGAAACTTCAAAGAACATATTTATTTAAAAGAATATCCAGTTTTAATTATTTTCATTGCTCAGATTGTGGGTAAGTAGGAAGTAACAAGTTTAAGTTTGTCTCCTTTTGCTCTTTAATTTTCAAGAAACTGTAAGTGATATAGTAAAGCATGTTGATAGTGTACCTGCTTTGAATGTATTTTTCTCATTCACTATAGACTTCATACTATGAAACTTAATTTTTTTCTATTTTGTGGATAATCTCAGAATTGACATAAATGATAATTTTTCTACTAAATTCTGCACAAAAAACATGTAGGTCTTTCAGCACCCAAGTTAATTATGATGCTAAAAACAGAAAATAAAATAAGGATCAGGGTTGACAAAATTAGTGATTATCAGCAATATGAATTTATGTGTTATTTTTTAAAGATCTGGCAATTTACATAGGAAACACTAGTATTTACCTAAACAAACCTTCAGTGTTTCATAGTAAAGTTCTAAAGGAGCATTCTTTATGCTAATTTTATTTTGAAAAGGACCTGGGTTCATGATATATTGTATTAGGAGCTGGCAACTTTTCCTGAAAAATATTTTTGGCTTTTGGGTCATATCTGTGACAAATCGGTCTTGCCGCTGTAGTGTAAAACAGCAACAGACCACGCTTACACAATGGCCACGCCTCAGTGTGACCTGCACTTCGTTGAAATTTACATTAGAGCGCCTTTTCACTCCTTTATGGTGCCGAAGTCTATGTGAGTCCTAAGTTGTGCCTAAAATTGTTGGCTGCATTATGAAATTATAAGCATTTTATTTGGAAATATGTTTTAAAGTCTAAATAACTGTGCTTGAGTGCTATAAAAAGGTAGACAACTTTCAAGTTCAATACAAAAAATAGGGTAAGACCGGCAAGTTATAACATTATTGTTAATTTATTGAAATTGTTGCTAATAGACCATTTCTTATTCATTATTTTATAGTAAAGTGGAATTTTCTGGTTATAAAAGATTATCTGTATGTCTCAGTGAAAATTTCCTACAGGTAGTCGTTTATTTCATGTGATTAAGATGGAAAACCTCAAACACTCATGGTATATAGTGAGTCATATTGCTATTTTAATGCTATCTATAATTTTTACAAATCCCATTTTGAAAAAGTTTGTTCCTCTTAAGATTGGGTTTAATATTAGATTGCCATATTTGGGCTACGATTTTTATCCCTTGTATGATATTTACTTTTTTACCTTTGTTAATATCTGTCACTTGCTCATCTATATTAAATTGTATGGAAACTGTAATTTATACTGTATAAAGAATGCTTTTTATCTTTGAACATAGATAATCAAGTCAGCCAACTGAATTACCCGGTTATAGCTTTAAGACTAATATCACAGACTGAGAAACGTTATCAGTGTATTTACCTTATAAGGTGGACAGACTGTTCACCTTATGTTTTCAGATTCATATAAAGAAGATGGTGCAGAGGATTTGTATTTTATTAAAGAAAAAGAGCTATTATTAAAGATCTTTCTTGACATTTCCTCCTGAACCCACATGGAAACAATTCATCCAATGGCTAATAGGGCAGATAAGCTTCAGTCGCCTAATGATGAGACCAGAAGAATTAGATGTTGCCAACTTCCACTACCAACTGCTCTGAAAGGGCAGAGAGAATGCAGATAAAAGGTCATCGACTTTGAGAACAAATGTGGAACAAAATTCAGAATCATTCTGGTCGGATAAATTCTAGTGGAAATCCCCAGGCACTGGTGGCCCTTAGTCACCTTCAGGGCTGAAACTCAGTTCCATCTGTTGGCTTAAGAGTCAGGCAAACAATAGACAGGTCTAGACGGGAAGGGAATCACACTAGTGGGGCACACACACACCTTAGCATGATGAATCACTTGAGATTAGACAGGCAGTATTTACCCAAGGACAAAGTCCAGATGAGTTGGGAAGGAAAGAGGATTGGAAATAGGAAACTCAGGGAGGAGGTTGGACAACCAAGTTTACATTGTGGGGACTGCCATCAATGACATGAAACAAAATGTGCATGAATTGTTGAATAGAAAATCTATCTGCTCAGTAAACCTTTTCCTAACTCACAACAAGAAGGAAAATAAAATATAATCTGATATGCTAAGAATTATCCAGATTTAGTGCCGGAATTTTATGTATCAGGAGGCAGCCAAGCCTGATGAATGCAAGACAGGATGCTATGGAAAGTAATAAAAATCAAATACAGCTTGGTCTACATGCAAAACCAGGACTGATAAAAGGCAGTGAGCTGGACAGGAGCAGAAATTCATACCTGAGGTCTTCAGTGTGTTACATTACAAGGTTACAGGTAGACATTAGAATCACAAAATACAATTATATTTCTATATATGAATGTCATTGCTGTTAATTGTGTCAAGTGGGCGCTCCATCCCATTGCTAGGGTTACAATATCAGCAGTGCTATGCCTGAGTCCACTGCCACACATATTACATCAGTCTACTTCATTGAGGGTTCCCTTCATGTGTGCGTACCCTCTACTTCATGTATAGGACTAGTTATCCAGTGTCCAAGAAGTCACCTTCAACTCATGCAAAGTTCATGTATTTCAAAGAAGAACTGTGTTTTCAGTAACTTGATCTTTCTGAAGTAAACCAGCAGACCTTTCTTCCTGGCACCTCCGAATGGATACAAAGCACCGTTAGTGCCTCCGTGTGTCTCCATTTTTACCACCAAGGGTCTCCTACATGAGTGTTTGGTATTTATTTATTTATCTGTAATTCTAGAGTATGGGTTATCATACTGAACTTAATCTTATATCATTATAATGCCCTAAATTTAAGAATCCCTTAAAATAGTATTGACGTGAAGATAGCGGAATCAATAATACAGGACTATCAAAAGACTCCACAAGTCTAGTCTCACTTAAAAGGGGGCTCAAATGAATTTCTACCTTCCTAAGACTCAGCTTTCCATATACTTCCCTGAAGAGCCTATGGAAGTCACAAGAGTTGTGCAACAGAAGCATAATTCTAGAATTATCTCTGAAGCTTAAGGCCAACGATTCTCAAATGCAGCTCACAACAACCAAAGGCAAACCCCATAGAACAGAGTTGCCAGTCTCCCACTTACCCACAAAATGTTTAAATTCCTAACAACTCACTCTAAAAATGCAATATTAACTTTGTCATCAGATTCTATTATCCTATGAATATAGAGTACATGCAGATGAGGCTTCATAAAAAGAACCGTGATTATATATAAATTGATATTCTACAACACCATCTTCAGGTGGATAAAATTGTAAACATTCTTCAGATTAATGGGTAGCTCTGAAATAATCTATCTATTAGTTTACTTAAGATACATTATTGTTAATTAAGATGGACAATAAAACCACCTGCTAAACTAGCTAAGGAATGTATGAGCTTTTAAACAGCACTTAGGCATTTTTCAGTGGGTTAAGTCTAATCAGGGTGTCCTGACAGCCAACAGAAGCAACCATCTGAAACAACTCAATTTCCTTATACCTGTTGCTATAAATACTCCATATTCTAAACCTGTCAGTTCAGATAATTTATACAGTAACAACATTATTCTTTATTTAAATTCTCCTCCCTGCTATAACATCTCTATGTCCTAATCAACTTAGTTTTTAAAAGGAAGTATTTCCAAACCTATCATTTCAAAGATTGCTTTATACTGATTCTACACATAATTAGCATACCACATAATCATTTGTTTTCCTATTTCCATTGGTTTATTAGCTTGTACTTATTGATTTATATTTATCTGCATCAAGTTGAATATTTCAGTTATTATCTGGGAACCATAAAGAAAGCCTGAACTCTTGTGATCAGTTAGTCTTGTTCTTCTAAATCTCCTCTACTACATATTTCACTATGTGAAAAAATACATTCAGAGTCTCATGTTTCTAGTTCTCTTGGTTTCCTAAAGCAGTTTGACAGGAATACCACAAGTGGGTGATTTTAGTGAACAGAAATTTGCTTTCTTACAATTTAGAAAACTAGAACTCCAAAATCAGGGGAAGATTTTGGGGAAGATTTAGAGGGTTAGGCTTTACACTGCATGGGGTGTGTGTGTGTGTGTGTGTGTGTGTGTAAGGTATTGTGGTGAAGGGGTCACAACTGAACCCATAACATTCTCCATAAAAAAAACAGCCAACAGTGATCAATTTCTATTCAACTCATCCTTTACTGGCCAGCTCCTCTGCTAGCCACAAATTGTTGCTTACCCTTTTTCTTTCAGTTCTCAGAATGCTGAGTTCTGTAGACTTGCTTAACTACTTACCTAACATATTTACATACCGTTGCCAGTGAGTCAATTCAGACTCACAAAGACCCAATAGGATAGAGTAGAGCTGCCCCTTTGGGTTTCCGACATTGTTTATCTGTACCAAATTAGACTGCCTGGTCTTTGCGCCTCAGAGAGGCTAGTAGGTTCAAAATGCTGGCATTTTAGCTAGCCGCTCCATTCTTAAAGCCACAGTTCTTAAGCCACGTGCCACACTTACATCAACTGTTCCCGTATGAAACGTTTCTCCTTCCCCATACCATTAGCAAACAGTGCCTCATGGTGCGCCAGCGTTCTCCTCCTTCTCACACCGAGGAACTCAACGGCCTGTTGCAGGGAGCAGTCCACATGCAGCTGCAGTGAGCATAGCAGAAGCATCTTTAAACCCTGTAGGAGGCAATTGCATGAAAAGAATCAGAATGAAGCCATCCCCCCAAAAGTGGTAATGGATCCAGTCTTCACATCTCACATGCTCACATTTTAACTTCCCCATCCTTAGCTACTCTCCACAACGGTGATTATATAAAGCCCCAAGCACACATCTTTCCTGATTTTAAACCTGATTGTAGTTTGTTCTGTTCAAATGACTGCCACTTAGTCTATGTACAGGTTCTCCATGAACAAAGCCAAACATTCTGGAATTCCCATTCTTCACATGTTATGATTCACATAGTCTACTGACATTGCCCTCAGAGACAGAAAATATGAGTTTCTGGACATTTAGAAGGGAAATTAGAGGGCAGAAGGGTCCCAGTGCCACAGTGGATTCTTCATTGCTCAAGGTTAACAGTTCAAAATCACCAGTCCCTCCGCAAGAGAAAGATGAGGTTTTCTACACCTGTAAAGGTTTACAGCCTTCAATACCCACAGGAACAGTTCTACTCTGTCCAATAGGGTCTCTGTGAACCAGAATTCACTTGATGGCAGTGAATTTATTGGTTTTTTTTTGTTGTTTTTTGTTTTTTTTTAGAGAAAGGGGCAGTGAGTGGAAGTCCTATGTTAGCTAATAAAGACCCAATCCTGGGTCAGTTTAATGGCCTAGATTATGATCTAGTGACTAGACATGACAGTCTCTTTAAAAAATGCCATCCCATGGAAAGATAATCGAGGTCTATCACTATTTGGGAATCAGAAGCACTTTGTGTTTGTAAAGTGGAGCTCTGTTTTTATTTTAAAGTCTTGATATGAAGTCAAGAATCCATGTAGAATTTTAAAGTTGCCCTTTCTAGGGTGCTCTAACCTTCAGACTGACCTAACTATATGTTCTCCTGGAAGCCGGCTTAGCCCTGAGGTCTGACATGTGCAGGACACCAAGATCTAGTCCCATATGGTAGTTCCTCTGTGGTCACATAGATTCAAGATGTGTGAGCTTATTCCCAATGGTTCTTGGCATACAGCATTATTGACAAATCTATGCAATGGGTTCCCGGGAGACGACATGATTGGAGAAACAGTTTTTATAGCATGTTATCAGGGGGAAAAAAGTCCCACCACGGTTCTCTGACCATCCTATAATAAGAAACTAAAAACTACAGAGGTTTGTATAATTCTACTTTCATAGAGTGTGAGTTTTCATTCTAGGATGATGCTCTTGAGTCAAGCACCCAAACCTTCCTTATAAAAAAAAAGAAGTCAATGAACATGTGGAAATAGTATTTGATCATGTTTCAGAAAATAAGCTTCTAACAACAAATTATGCTTGTTAGCTTCTCACTGGAAGCTGATTCATCAGGGGGTTGTCCTTTGGTCTTCAGGCCACATCAGAGTGGGTTCCTAGGGTTTTGCCATGGCCTCTTCCGATGGGGTTCTGGCAACCGAGGCAAATCCCCGGTCTCAGCAGTTAGACTTTGAGAAAGCCCTTGAATTAATTGCACCTTTGAGAAACAAAAGGGAAATTTGTCAATTTTCCCATGCCATTGGTCTGTATCCATGTTTAACCTCTGCTATCAAAAATATTTTTAAACTAATCATTTCACATATTTTCATGATTTCTCAAGCTCCTTTTTTTTGTTTCAGTGATATCATACAGAATGGCGTATGCTTGTCTAAAACCACTTAATTTCCAATTCTCTAGGTCTCAGAAAAATATCTTTATCTTATCAAGGTAATTTATCTTTTGTAATTTTTAACTTTTATGAGCTTTTGAGACATTTTAACAAAGCACGCTAAGAATCTGAGACTGGTCTACCACATACCACAGCACTGAGCATGTAAGAGAGATCGGTTTGCTCAGCAGAACAGAGCCACAGTGGACCTGCCTTACAGATATGCTGATGTCCCTCCAACTTGGCTTTCTTTCCATCAATCTCCACTTGCATAAACACTGCAAGTGCGTCCTTAATTTTCTCCACCAACTTATCAGCAGCCCCATTAATATTCTAAATTATCCTCTCTTGAAGATGAATTGCTTTACTATTTGTCTTCTTTAAACATTTTCTGGTCATGCAATGTGGTCCCAAGTTTCCTGTTATTGAATTTTAGGGTAAAATATTTTCTCACTCTTCCATCAAAATTGGACCCTCCCACATTATCAAACCTAATAGTCACATAAGACCTGCGACTATGTGATCCTTTTTCTTTTTTCCACCGTATTTTTGTAGCTCAGAGATTCCGGAGTAATTCCGGAGTGATCTCAGAGATTCCGGAGTAATTCCAGACTCCCTGCCCTGATGAATCTTGCCATTTTAGCGGGTGGAGAATGTCATTGAATTAAATCTATACTATACCAGATGATGACAAATGCATTAGAGAAAAACCATGCAGGGCAAAGGGACGGGAAGGTGAGGCCAAGGAGACCACAGTGTTAAATGAGGCAGTCATTTAAATGAGGCAGTCATTCTTAGGTTTCACTAAGAAACCCGACAAATTCTGAAATGACCTACACAGTCACATGAGGAGAAATCATTTCAAACCAAGAGTTCACAATGTGTGGGAGCCCTGAAACAGGAGTCAGAAGTTGTGTAAACCAGGATTACACCCCATTTTAGTTGCTGATATCACTAGTGTCCTCTTAATTCTGTACCTGTCTCATGAGATCAGTAGTTCAAACCCAGCAGAGTCTCCTAGGGAGCAAGATTCGACTGTCTATCTACTCCATAAAGATTTTCCAGCAACCTTATACATGCACAGAGCCCCTGTGAGGCAGAACCCACGGAGGGTTCAGAAGTCACACTCTGGAAATTGTGAGCCTTCTGGGAGTTCCTGGGTAACAGAAATGTTCCTTCCCGGGGAGTGCGCTCAGCTGCTAATTGTAAAGTTAGAAGTTCTAGTAAGCCCATCCAGAAGCACCTCGAAGGCCTGGTGATTGCTGAAAAGTCAACTGTTGAAAATCTAATGGAGCAGGACTCTGATCAGCTTTGGAAGTGACTCGAGGGTAATTGTTTCATCTTGTATTGTTCTAATGGGTTTTATACCTTTTAAAGAAGTCCCTGGCAAGCGCAGTCCATCCGTTCATCTAATCACCCAATGATTGGCAGTTCCAACCCCCCAGGAGGTGCGTCAGAAGCAGACCTAGAAATCTACTTCCAGAGGTTGTAATGTTGAGAGCCCTCTAACATAGCTCTCCTCGGCATACATGGGATCATTGTGAGTCCAAATTGGCTTTATAGCCAACAACGTTTCATGAAGAAGCATTTCTTCATATGCACTCCATGCATAGGAAGGGTCAAATATAAGTATGTTCGACTGTGAGAAATAGGAAGGCAATTAAGCATCCCAAACCAAAGTCACTGCCATTGAGCCCATGCTGACTCATGGCGACCTCCCTGTGGGTTTAGAGAGTGTAACTCTTTATGGGAGTAGGAAGCCCAGTCTTTCTCCCAAGGAGCTGCTGGCAGTTTCAGATTGCTATAACTCAGATCAAAGATTCACATATAACCACTACACCACCAGGGATAAAAATGAAGTTCTTAGTTAGGGATTCTCCATGGTTTTCGTTTTTACAGTTAAAAATACTAGGACCCAGGGTAGATAAGAGGCATGCCCATGTCGCACAGTGTGACATAATCCTTGTTCGCACATGTGAAACCTGCACATGAATGGTAGCTAGCCTACTAATAGCAATGGCAGGGATAAGAGCCTGGCCTGTGAATCTTGAATTTGTCCATTGCTCCATGTTCCCTTTAAATCAATGTATGAACTGCACATCCGAGAGTCCCAGGAGTGGCCTAAAGATCCTCTAGCTTGACATGAGATTAGATTTCTTTCTACAGTGCAGTACTTAGTAAAGTCTTATTTAAAAACATCACCAAGCTCCAAATGAAAAGCCTTCCCGACAGGGCCAAGATGGAACATCTGCCCTCTTTTGCTTAATAGAAAGCTGCAGAGCTGCTCCTTGCTTGGAGAAATGCTATCTGGGTTTTCTTGATTTTTGAATGAGTTCTTAGTGTCGCTCTCTTGAGCACTCTCTCTCTTGATATTGCTATTGTCTTCTTGCCCAGAATTTTATGTGTAATCGTCTGTTCCACCATTGGCTTTTCTGAAAACAACCTTCTTTGTCTTTTGTAATTATGTAAAGCTGTTCTCTTTGCAGGCCACATGCTACAGATATCTTAAACCTGGAGAGAAAACACCCTCATTGTAATTATAATGGATTTCAAATTCCTATTATTCTTTTTGGAGAGAAAACATGCAGTCAGGTCTCATTATCCATTTTTTACAAAACCAAAAATTATATGACAATAATTGAACTTATTTTTGTTGGAGCAGGCAGTCTTTAATTAAAAAAAACCCTTAATTACTTCTTCTGGATTTTTAAACACAATTCTATTTTTAAATATATCTACCTGGACTAAAGAAAACAGAGGACTTTTCATCAGAACACCCACATCTAAGTAAAACCAACCAGAGCTACACCCAGCATCAACTAACTGACTTCCTCCCGTCAACAGACTGCTCTTCAAACACGCCATTATTCGGCTATCACTCCACTGGTAAGAAGACTACTAATTGTTGATTATTATGCAGGTCTTGCACTAATCTAATTAAGTAAAATGGAAATCCAATTTCAAGCATTGTTGTCCACATTTGCATATGACACAAGTATTCAAAAATCTGTCTGAAGTTAAATGAAGCACATGTATAGTCTCCTTGCCAATTTGAATTTGGATTTTCCATTCAGATTCATTGTGAAATATTGAATTCTCAAGTTCTGCAAACCATTCGTGGCACAAAAGCTATTGCTCATAGCTGCTTGCTTTAACGTGGCCTCCTCTCTTGATGAGCACTGGTCACAAGGGATTGGCACAGTCACAAGACTATATGTCCTAGCAAAGGTCCTCAGAGGATATCTCAGCAGAGTGAGACGCAAATAGATGTAACATTCACTGCCAAGTCAGTTGCTCTTAGACTTTAGATGCTGTGGACAGTGGGAAATGCATTTTTCTAAATATTCAAAGGTTGATATCAAAAAGAAATTCTAATCTGTGTAAGATCTATCAAAGACATTCCAGGAACTTTGTTTTCTTTAAAAAGGGAGTGTTCATGTGAAAATTTGTTCCCTAAAATTTCTCACAGAAGAGCCAAATGCCGACTTCCCCAGCTTATTGGAAGACCCAAAGTAGTCAGCAACCTGGCTCCTCCATCCGATGCCATAACTCAATCTAAGCACAGTAGGACAGGTATGGAGTGGATTATGAGCCCTTGACCCAGCACCAAGTTGTCTCAAAGCTCTGGGGGATGGAACGAAGTTCCTTTTTGTCTGCCAGCCTCTAAATTAGATGTAAAAAAAGGCTTTCTCTGGTTAAAGGGCATGCGTATAAAACAGAGGTAGTAAATATTTCACTCACATTCTATCTGTACTTCATGATTTATCAATGGTATCTAACAAAAACAAAATAAAGTATACGAGTGAGTTAAATGTGTAAGGAGAGAGAATAATGAGAGCAGATGCAATAAACAGCAAGCATTTATAAAAAGCCATCACAGTAGGAGGAAAAAAATGATTGCTTTTATACCAGAGGAGAATTCCAAATGAAGGGCTGGAGATACACTAGCATTTGAGGTTATATTTGCAAAATAGCAGCTGTGGTGGTTACATAATTTCATGTCTACTTGAAGATGTAGACAAGTGTAGGGGTATCAATCAACCTGCCAATCAGGGTGTAGTCTGAGGGTGCCTTCTGGTGGGTGTGGCCATCTCATGAGGAGAGTCCAGGGAACCTCCCTCTCTCTCTGCCTTCATTTTCCTACTTGCCTTCACTAGTGTGGCCATAGCCTTCCAAAGTTACCACCACCTATGGATGTGCATGGCTTTGGATTGGCCAGCCTGTGATCTGCCTGCATTCTGCATTGTTACATGAGTCTAAAGAGGTATTAATGTACAAGTATCAGACTTGTGGGATTTAGTTGGACTGGGCTGGGATGATTTCTTTATATGTAATTACTTCTTCACATAAAGATCTTTCTTAAATATATGTGAATGTCACTGGATTGGTTCAACCTGCCCTGACACCGCAGCTCAAAAGATAATGAATTCATTCAGAGAAATGTGATAAAAGCCACCAGAGAAGATTAGTGGACATGGACTGTTCTCAGCACTGCTCTAGGCACTTGGTTTTAAAATGAATAAGATGTGGTCATTTAACTTTTGACTCATTCACAACTGGTAAATTAGAGTTGTCCAGGGAATCAAAATAATCCTGTGTCGTGTGGTCAAAATCTAGAAAGCCAGGGTTTATGAAGCTCACAAATTCATCTACAAAGGCTCATTCTTATCTTTACTCTAGCTTGTAAATCATGTCAACTTGCAATAGTTAGTTGATGAAAGCCCATCCTATGAGTAAATATATCTACCATATCATTCATTACCACAGACTGGTTTGAAACTTAGACATCTTAATGCAACTGACTTAATTTTTGGACACAATATTTTAAGCTTCCAGCAAATATTTTTTAAAGGAAATCACTCACAACAGAGAAGTAGTTAAAGTAAATCCTACATTTTAAAATATTTTTCAATTTTTTATACACTTCCTTCCTGGCCTATAAAAGGAAAATAATGTAACGTCTCCCACCTTGTTTACCTCACAGGGTTTTGAAAGCCTTAAAGTATGAAAACTCAAGAGATATTTCTAAATGAAGAAGAGTCACTTGAACATTGTTGCTGCTTTGTGTGCTGTGGAGTTGATACGAACCAGTGATTCTGACAGGGCAGAGGAGAACTGCTCTCAAAGGAGTTCCTAGGCTATAACCTTTACAGAAGCAGGTCACCAGCTCTTTCCTCCTACAACCTGTGGTGTCCAGTTGTCTTCGAGTTTGCAGTCAAGTGCTTAACCATTAGGCCCCAGAGTTCCTTATATTAACCCTAATAGATCACACACTGACCATGACAACCCCCAGTGGATGTTGCCAATGGAATTCTCATTTACAGGCCAGCTGACAAGATGTGCACAAGAAAGACTATTGGAAAGCTCAGATGGAAAGGAGTCATCTAGTCACAGACCCAAGTGACCCCTGGAAAAGACAGCACAGAGGAGAGTACAGTGGACTGGAACCAAGACAATTGACTAGTAGTCTCAGATTGGCAGTCAGGAGAGCCAAATCATATATGGCTCATGCAAAAATAATCTTCATTTCCCAGCATGTTTTGAGCACTTTCTATGATAAGCCTGCTAAATGCAAAAGATGAAATTGTCCTTAAATTGCATTCATAATAGTAACTAGTCTATAATATTCAACCTCAGTAGGTGGGTTTAAGTTCCAAGATTCAATACACTCACAGTAGGCTTCGGGGGTTAAATAGATCAAGGGAACAATGAACCGTTCAATGTCACTGAGTCTATTCTGGCTCATGGGAACCCTACAGGGCAGGCTGGAATGGCGCCTGTGGGTTTTTAATACTGGAACTCTTTACAGGAGTAGAAAGCCTCATCTTTCTCCCATTAAACAGCTGGTGGTTTCAAACTATTCACCTTGTGGCTCAATGAGTCACCCACTCCACCACCAGGGCTTGACCAACGAAATAACGTAGGTGAGCCTTTTCATGAGAATCTAAATTATTTACCAATTATACCAATTTTGCCCTGACCAATGAACTCATCAGGAACCATGGTGACACAGTGGTTCCACATTGGGTTGCTCCCCATAAGATCAGCAGTCCAAAACACCAGCGGCTCTGTGGGAGAAAGCCAGGGTTTTCTCCTCTCAGGAAGATTTGTAGTCTCCAAAACTCACAGGCACAGTCTTACCCTGCACTAGAGGGTTGCTAAGAGTCAGAATCAACTCCATGGCAGTGAGTTGGAGTGAATGAAAGAATCTAAATTGTTGTGTTTAGTAAAGAATTTCAGATTCTCTAGAAAAGATTCACCTAACAATAAAGATATAAGGCCTAGTTTAATTCAAATATCTATCAATCTTTTAAGTCTCGTTCATAATAATTCTTTGCTATTGACCCACTGAATATGTATGTGTTTTAAAAACAAAAATCAATGACTCATTCCACTATAGAATGGCTAAAGAAATATGGATGGAGTCCTTACAATTTTAAAAGCCCCTTTTTATCAGAAATTAGAAATATAAAAGCAAATAAACACTAAAATGCAGAAAAATCTAAGATGGGCGTGAAATGTTTTTAATACCTATAGCAAATAATATTATCCATATGTGTTCAATGAAAGAAGCATTAACCGGGGAGAGAATGGTGCGCCCATTCCCCTGGCTCCCTTCGCTCTTTGGCTCCACAGGTTAGTCCGGTCACTTGCAGTCCCCGAGGCCATGGCTGCGAGTGGTGCGTCCATCTCCGAGCCCTGGGGGCCGTCCACTTCCCTGGGGCTGTGGCCCAATGCTGCGGCCGACGCTGGATTCCTAAGGCGCTGCAGTGAGATTAAAATTTTATTCAAGTGTATGGATTGAAGATGAATTCTTCCTCTTCCACCATGAATGAAGAACCTGATGCTCTATCAGTCGTTAACCAGCTATGAGATCTAGCCGCAGACCCGTTAAACAGAAGAGCCATTGTCCAGGATCAGGGATGTCCTCCTGCCCTTATTTTGTATATGGACCATCCCAACCCCTCTGTCGTTCACTCGGCTTTGCTCGCTCTTCGATACTTGGCAGAATGCCGTGCTAACAGAGAAAAGAAGAAAGGAGAACTGGCTATGATGTTAAGCCTACAAAATGTTACACAGAAGTAAGTACAGTATCTAGTGTCTCTTGATGCCGTAGAAAAATGGACCTTTTTGTTGTGTGTCCAGTTCATTAATAGACAGTTTTGCTAAAGCTTTCCTTCTTAATATAAAGAATGTGTGCTATGGTGTAAAAATATTCTAAAATGGTTAATTTCTGATTATCTCTAAACATTGGTGTTAATAATCTTATGAACACTGGTTAAACTTTACTTAAAATGTTTATCATCACTGTGAGGGGGTGCCCCCAAAACTCTGGAATTGTGGTGGGTGAAGTGGAGCTTTCGTAGTACGTATTTTTCTTGCTAGCTGAGCAGCCAGCAACTCACTCTGAGATAGTTCACCCAGTGGATTCTGTCTGTTCACAGTGAATTTTTTCATGAAAGCAGTTTTGCTTGAACCTTGTTTTTTGTGATAGCCGATTTAAGAGAACAGTGTGTGGCTGTGAAATTCTGTTTCCTGCTTGGGAAAAATGCCACAGAAACTGTTATGTTGAAGACAACATACAAGGACAATGCTGTGGGAAACACTCAAGTGTATAAGTGGTTTTCTCATTTCAAAAAAGGTGAAATAAATTATATCATTGTGTGTTCATCTTCCTGATAAGATCACTGGACAAATGAGTGCATGAGCAAATATGGTGAAGAAAGCTGATGGTGCCTGACTATCAAGAGATATAGCAGCTGGGGTCTTAAAGGCTTGAAGGTAAACAAGCAGCCATCTAGCTCAGAAGCAACAAGGCCCACATGCAAGAAGCACACCAGTCTGCGTGATCACAAGGTGCCAAAGGGATCAGTTATCAGGCATCAAAGAACAAAAAAGCATATCATTGTGTGCTCACCTCACCAATACAATTACTGAAGAAAAATGGCTTCATAAGCACATGTGGTGAAGAAAGCTGATGGTACCTGGCTATAGTGTCTGAGGTCTTAAAGACTTAAAGGTAAACAAGTGGCCATCTAGCTCAGAAGCAATGAAGCCCACATGGAAGAAGCACACCATCCTGTGTGATCACGAGGTGTCGAAGGGATCAGGTATCAGGCATCAAATAACAAAAAAATCCTATCACTGAGAACGAAAGGAAGTACAGATTGGGGACCCAAAGCCCATCTGTGGTGAACTGGACATCCCCTTATGGAAGGGTCGCGGGGAGGAGATGAGCCAGTCTGGGTGCAGTGTAGCAATAATGAAACATACAACTTTCCTCTATTTCCTAAATGCACCCCCCCACCACCACCATTATGCATAATCCCAATTCTGCCTTACAAATCTGGCTAGACCAGAGGATGTACACTGGTACAGATAGGAACTGGAAACACAGGGAATCCAGGATGGATGATCCCGTCAGAACAGTGGTGAGAGTGGCGATACTGGAGGGTGAAGGGAAGGTGGGGTAGAAAGGGGGAACCCATTACAGGAATCTACATATAATCTCCTCCTTGGGGGACGGACAACAGAAAAGTGGGTGAAGGGAGATGTCGGACAGTGTAAGATATGACAAAATAATAATTTCTAAATTATCAAGGGTTCATGGGGTGTGGGAATGGGGAGCTGATGCTAGGGGCTTACGTGGAGAGCAAATGTTTTGAGAATGATCAGGGTAATGAATGTACAAATATGCTTTATACAATTGATGTATGATGGATTGTGATAAGAGTTATATGAGACCCCAATAAAATGATTATTTTAAAGGTGAAAAAAAAAGAAAGAAGCATTAACCACTCTAAGATTTCAATCATAAGGAATTTTTAAAACAGCTTTATTAGCTCTCCATTCATATACACACAATTCAATAGTTGTATCATATCAAGAAGAGATGTACAATCTTAATCACAATCAACTTTAGAAGATTTTCCTTTTCCCTGTACTCGTTATTCATCTTTTTTTCCATTTTGATAAAAATATATGTAACAAATGTTCTCTAATTCAACAACATCCACATGTATAATTCAGTACCATTGATTATACTCCTTGTGTTGTAAAACTATTACTGATATCCCTCTCCAAAGTGTTCCACCACCATTAAAATAAATTCTTTTTTTCTTTTCAAATACATAGTGTTAGAGAAGTAACCATCAGACAGTAGTCACTCACTAGATATTTTTTGGTTCAAAGTCACACCCCTCCTTGTGAGTTAAAGTTTATTAAACTGTCGCTGCCCCACACCTACAAGTTGTTCCATGAAAATACCCTTATCCTTAGCTCTCCAGTCTGTCACCTGGTGCCTCTGTAAAAGGACATTGTCCACCTCCCTTCAGCATTCTCAAAGTATGTGCAGATCTGGTTCAAAAAAGAAAACCAACCCCCTGGTGTCTAGTCAATTCTGGTCCATAGACATCTTAGGGCATAGAGCAGGGCTGTTCCTTTGGGTTTCTAAGAGCTAAAGCTTTATGGGATTAGACAACCTCATCTTTCTCCTATAGAGCAACTGGTGTGTTTGAACTTCTGATCTTACAGTTAGCAGCTTATTGCTGAACTTAAGTCATATTCCATGATCCCAACTAGAAAGGCGCCAAATAAATAATGTCTAGTCTTCTATTCTTTCCTTCTGAGTTGGCAAATTTAAAAAATGGGAGTAAATAATAGGCATAATCCTATTTAGCCCAGTATGTATATGCAAAGCATGATTCTAAGTATATTGAAAAATTAAGAATATATAAGGTAAACATAGACAAGATAAGGGGCATATTTTTGAAGATAAGCGATTTATGTGAAGACAAGCATCAATCAAAGAGAATTTTTCTTACTCAACATATGGAAATGTAGTTGTGGTACTAGATTCATTCTACAGGTTCATGTGTGCCATGAGTAGTGAGAATATTGGTGGTTGTCCTATATATGGCATGCACTCCTGGCTTCTCTCTATTAACTCTTTTTTTTCAACAGTTTTACTGCAAATAATTCACATATCATACAACTCACAAAACAATCACATCAACAAGAGTTGTACAACCATTGTCTGCATTTTTTACTCATTGATATTAGTTCCTCTTTTCCCCACAACCTCCCTGCTACACTATCAAGAAACTATTAACCCAGTTACTGCCTCTATAGATTTACCTATCCTGGAATTAATATACAGAAAAACATGAAAAGGCAAGCACACAAAAACTAACAAGAAAAACAGATAAAAACCTCAATTGAAAAGAAAGCAAAAACTATTAAAAAGTAGAGCGAATTTAAATGGATCATAAAGGAGATCAAATGAAAGGGTGCTAATTTTGCATAACTGTATCTACAACAATCCACATTGTAATGCAGTCTGCATGAGAGCAAAACTATTCTCACCCTTGACCCATGGCCAGAGGTGAGTCACTAGGAGTTTAATTTATGTGTATTTCCCCTTCAGATTTTTAAAACTGGAAGATCTGTAAAATGGTTCAAAAATGGGGATAAAATGATAAGACACTTTGACATAACTACATCTGCCATAATTGACTGTACAATGCTCTCTGTCTGATAGCAGAGCTGTTCACATCCTTCAAGGATTATTGGAGGGAATTCACCAGAGGCTTAATCCATGTGTGGATCCTGCAAATGGATTTGGGGCTTCGATTGTCATCCATAGCCTCCCAACAAACCAGGTGTTTACAATAAGGTCTGGTTCTACCCCCTTCTTTAGATTTAGATGATATTATTTCAATCTCACATGCTGGTGTGCTTCCATCTGGGCTTAGTTGACCCCTCGCTTAGATGGCTGCTTGTTTGAGAACAAGCTGTTAAGACCTCAGATGCCCTTCTTTATAATAGCCAGACAACATCTAGCTTCTTCACTACACTTTGCTATAGAACCATAATTTCAGTGATCTCTTCATGAAGTTGAGCATCAAGCAATATTATTTCATAAGAACTAATTGTTCTTAGATTTGGGCTAGAACTAAGTGCAGACCCAAAATCCATTCATACATCATATATATATGTGTGTGTGTGTGTGTGTGTGTTTATTTCCTTAAAGACATCAAACATTGTCATTTTATATTAGAGAGCATTATCAATCAATCACCCCCCTAGGGATTCACTTACAGTGCCATCAATTCAATACTCACTTATAGGCACCCTATAGGGCAAGGTAGATCTGCCCCGCGAGTCTCCAAGCCTGTGAATCTTCCCACGTATTGACTCCTAAGTTCTTTCAGTAATAAAGGGATTGAGAGAAGATCCCAGCTTCTCCAAGGTCAAAGCAGATAAGCAACTTCAATTAGATCTACCTGTCTCTCAAACTACTTTCAGCAGCAATTGATTATGTAAATACATTCAACAATTACAAAGCAAATCCTCTCCCTTTCACGTGGGTTACAAGGCTATCAGCATGAAAAATAAATAATAAAAGTTAGATCAATTAGCAAACTGTCAAGCAAAATTAGAATTTTTGATACTTGAAAAATTACAGCATGGTTTCATAAGATAATAATATGATAAAAACTAATGGACTGCAAAGACCTCTTCAAAGTCTTCAAAAGGAAAGATCTAACCTTAAAATACACCTGACTCAACACATGGTTTAAATGAACTCAGCTCCATGTGAAAGCTAGATAGAGAGGAGACGATGTCTTTGCATTATGGTACTGGTGAAGAATATTGATTGACCCACGGACTGCAAGAAGAATGAGAAATTTTCAGTAGGGATTAATCCCTGGAGAAGGACATTGTGCTCATTAAATTATAAAATGCGGAAGCCCCTCTGAAAACAACCAATGTTGGTGCAACAATAAATTCAAACACAGCAACAACTGTAGGATGGCGCAGATTTGAGCAGTGTTTAATGGAGTAACTATGAGTAAGAATAAACTCAACAACATCTAACTACTATTTTGAAAACATCTTGTTGAGAATTAATTTCAAAGTCTAACACATTTTTATAGAAGGAACTACTGGACACATGTAGAAACTAAGTAGAAATGTGTTCAAATCCCAACATCTACTTTTTGTCAAATTATTTGTCTAAGCATCTCTTTATCCTATAAAACTGAAATAATAGTAATATCTATCGAATTGGGGCTATGGTGATCATTAAATAAATATAAAACAAAGTTTTTGGAAATTGTCCATTATCCTCTATTTCCATTTTTTCCCACACACTTTTGAAGCCCTCTCATCCATTTGATTCTGGAACATAAGAAATACTCAGAAAAGGTTAGCCTCGTTATCCTCCCATTCTTTTCTTTTTTTTTTACACACCAGGGTGTTTTATTGAGTTTGCTGAGAGATGGAGATACATGCACACACGGCTGTGGACAGGAGCGGCAGCAGGCAGGCCAGGGGTCAGGTCATCCAGCAGGTCCAGGACACAGCATGGTGCAATGGCTAGTGGCCTCGCTGGCCCATCATCTGTGACAGGGCTTGGAAACTCATTCCTGTGCCCGTGGTGAGAAGAATGACGAAGATGAGGATTCCCAGGAGGCCAAGGACCATAGAGACGATGTTCAAGTACTTGGCAGTGGACACGTGGCTCTGGGCCCCAATCATGTTGCCCACCATCTTCTGGTCCCTAGACTTCACGGAGTAGACATAGGCCACGAAGCCCAGGCAGCAGCAGTTGAGGAAGAGCGTGTTGAAGAGGGACCAGACGACGTGGTCAGGCACGTGGGGTTCACTCTGGATGTTGATCACGGTGGACTGCATGGGGGTGGCCTGGTATGGGGTCCGCAGCACCCCCATCTTGAGCTCCTCTTGAGCCATCTCCTGGGTGTGAGGACACAGAGACCTGCAGAATGGGAAAGGCCCCTCCCATTCTTAAACTGCTTCTTTTCCCTCAGTTAATGAAATTTATTCTTCATTTAATAATCTTCGTATTTTAGAAGTTTTAGGTGAACAAAACCACTGGGAAGCTAGTCCAGAGTTTCTACTCAGTTTCTCCTGTTTTAACATTTTAAATCAGTAGGGGAGCCCAGGTAACATAATGATTATGGATGTCGCTGTTCCCACAAATTCAGCAGTTCCAAACCACCAGCAGCTCAGAGAGAGAAAGACAGGGCTTTCTACTCCCATAAAATGTTAAACTCACAAAGGCAATTCCACCTGGTCCTATATGGTCATTTGAGTCCACATTGCCTCGATGGCAGTGAGTTTGGCTTGGTTTTTATATCAGTATGGTACATTTGTCACAGAGAAGGAACCAATATTGATACAGTATTAACTAAAACCCACTGTTGTTGAGTCAATGATATCTCCTAATAACCCTGTAGGACAGAGTAGAAATACCTCTGTGATTTTCCAGGATTGTCCATCTACCCGGGATCGGAATGCCGTAGCTTGCTCTCCCAGATTGGTTACTGAATTTGACCTACTGACCTTTGGTTAACACCGAATCCATAAACTACACCATCAGGGCTCTAAAGTCAGTACTTTATTCAACCATCCTCATTGTTCGCCACAGAGCCTTCTCTGATCCAACTTTTTCTTTTTTGAATAAGCAGCATCACTGGGCAACAAATGGGGTGAAATGATGAGTCCCGGCTTCATAGTGGGACTGCCAAGTGCAAGGTCAGCAGTTTGAATATACCACCACTCTTCAGAAGAAAGATTTCTCTTTTTATTGTTTTATTAGGGGCTCATACAACTCATATCACAATCCATACATCCATCCATTGTGTCAAGCACATTTGTACATTCATTGCCCTCATCATTCTCAAAACATTTGCTCTCCAACTAAGCCCCTGGGTATCAGCTCCTCATTTTTCCCCTCCCTCCTCACTCTCTGCTCCCTCATGAACCTTGATAATTTATAAATTATTATTTTGTCATATCTTGCCCTGTCCAACGTTGCCCTTCACCCACTTTTCCGTGTCCATCCCCCAGGGAGGAGGTCACATGTAGATCCCACTTCCCAACCGCTCTCCCTCTACCCTTCCAGTATCGCTACTCACACCACTGCTCCTGAAGGGATCATCCACCCTGGATTCCCTGCGTTTCCAGTTTCTATCTGTAACAGTCTAGCCAGATTTGTAAGGTAGAATTGGATCATAATCATAGGGGAGGAGGAAGCAGTTAGAAACTAGAGTAAGGTGACCAGATTTTAACATGGGTAAAGCGGGACACCTTTGACCGGGGACAAGTGGGGTGTTCTTGATTAAAATATGGTCTATATGGAGCAACAAAAGTTTTCATAGAACGCAAAAATAGTATTGTAATATATTTTTTAAATTTCAGCAAAAGTCAAATTTACAAATATAATGCATTAAAAATATGTATAGTATTATTTTATTCTTTGGCATATTTCTCATTTGGGTGAATTTGTTTTAGTAGATTGCTGTCATTGTTTAAAAGGTCATGAAAATTTTCACAAGAATTTGTTAAATTATATTTCACACATAAAATGGCTTTCAAAGTCTTCACACTTAATTGTGATTTTTCTGATGTCCACACTTTATTTACCGTAGAAAAAAAACGCATTCAGATCGCAGCATTAGTTCCTGGTAAGGACAGCACGTATTCCACAATTTTTAGTGCATTATTGTATGGAACATGGTTTGTTTCAAAATGATGACGTATTTCTAACCATTTGTTCTCTCTTGTGATTTTTGCTGATGCTCAAGATTTAACCTTTTCCTTATCAATATATGTTAATAATGATACCTCATTAAAAAGATCATTTTTGGAAATATTACTATATGGGAAATTTTGAGTAATATGATCGAATAACTTTTGCACATCATTCCAATTAAGTTCTTGTTTTAATGTAACCCAATGAAAATGTTCGATATCATTGTAATGTACCGTCCACTCTTCTAAATAATCTATGCAGTTACTATAGAACTTTTAAACATGATTCATGATGTCTGCACGATGTATTGCACCTTGTTCTTCTAGCTGGTTTATACTATTATGGATAATTAAGAGAAGAAAATTATTTTCTAACCACTCTTGGCACTGAAATTTTAAATTATTAACTTTATTTGCTACTTTGATTACAGAAATTTTGTCACCTATAAGTTTTATAGCATTTTGAAACAGAGCTACTCGATTGTGTACAAGCTCTAGCCAAATTTTTGAAGATTCTTTTTCAAAAACCTCTTCTAAAATTCTAGGATATTTATCCTGTGATAGAAAGTAGGATTTCAAAGGATTGTATATTTTCAAAATTCTTTGGGCAGCTGGCAAAGAGCTAACCAGTGCGTTTTACTGTATCCAAGTATTTTCTGATACTCGACTTCCTCAGTTTCACAAAATTCTTTATTTCAACGTGTACAGTGTATATACAGAAATAAGAGTATATTTTAATAACAATATTTTCCACATCTACGGGCAACAAATCAGCAGCTGTTTGAATGGCGTCATGTATTATGTATCTTCCCTTCCCATTCTCCCGCTGTTCCCTGCTTGTTGTGCATTCTTTCCCAAAATCAGGACTTTTAAAAAATTGGGACTGTCCCGCCAAGAGCGGGACATCTGGTCACTTTAAACTAGAGGAAAGTTGTATGTTTCATCAGTGCTACATCACACCCTGACTGGCTCATCTCCTCCCCAAGCCCCTTCTGTAAGGGGATGTCCAGTGGCCGACAAATGGGCTTTGGGTCTTCACTCCACACTCCCAACCTCATTCATGATGATAAGATATTTCATTCTGATGATGCCTGATACCTGATCCCTTCGATACCTCGTGATCACACAGGCTGGTGTGCTTCTTCCATGTGGGCTTTGTTGCTTCTGAGCTAGATGGCTGCTTGCTTACGTTTAAGCCTTTAAGACCCCAGACACTATATCTATTGATAGCCAGGCACCATCAGTTTTCTTCACCATATTTTCTATGCACCCATTTGTCTTCAGTGATCATATCATGGAGGTGAGCACACAATGATATGATTTTTTGCTCTTTGGTGCCTGATAAATGATCCCTTCGGAACCACGTGATCACACAGGCTGGTGTGTTTCTTCCATGTGGGCTTTGTTGCTTCTGAACTAGATGGCCGCTTGTTTACCTTCAAGCTTTAAAGACCCCAGATGCTACCTCTTTTGATAGCCGGGCACCATCAGCTTTCTTCATCACATTTGCTTATTCACCCACTTTGTCTTCAGCAGTTTTGTTGGGAAGGTGAGCATCATAGAATGCCAATTTAATAGAAGAAAGTATTCTTGCACTGAGAGAGTCCTTGAGTGGAGGCCCAATATCCTTCTGCTACCTTAATACTAAACCTATAAATATATGCACACAGATCTATTTCCTAATCCTCATATAAAAACATTTGCATATGCACACACCTTTATTTAGGCCTCTATAAATGCCCTTTGCCTCCTAGCTCTTTCCTCTTTTTCCTTTGACTTTCCTCTTGTCCCACTATCACACTCAGTCTTCATTTGGGTTTCAGTGATTCCTCTTGGTTACATTGCCCTGGATGACTCCCTACCAGACCTCCTACACCCTCCTCACCACTGATTTGGATCGCCTGTTGATCCCTTGTCCCTGGGTTTGTTAACACCACTACCTATCCCCCACCTCACCTTGTCCCATGTCCCCCCGAAACTGTCGGTCCCATTGGTTTCCCCTTCAGATTATTCATCCAGCCTGTCTTATTTAGATAGACCTGTAGAGATAATAACATACACAAAAACAAGACAGAGCAAAACCAAGCAGCAATATACAGAAAGCAACAACAAACCAATGGCAAAAGAAAAAACACAAAAAGAAAGAAAAGCTTGTAGTTAGTTCAAGAACTGTTTGTTGGCCTTTAGGAATGTTTGCCAGTCCAGTCTTTTGGGGCACCATGCCCTGACCCCAAAGTGGACCTTCAACATTCCCTGGAGACCTCGCCACTCCATTCCCTTGCTATTCTGTTGCACGCCCTTAGTGTTTTGCCTTGGTGCGACGGCATCAGATAGGGCACAATTCCCACCTGTGTCTCCGGTGTTGTTCCTTGTAGGGCTATGGGTCAGTGAGGGACATCATGTCTCATAGTGGGGCCGACCATATGGTCCTCTGTGGACTGGCTGCTGTAATCGGGAACATTGTCCTCACGGCCTGGTGGGCCAGGATGTGCTCCACTCTCTCTTCCTCCCCCTTCATTTGATCCTGTGTGCCCCAATCAGATATGTCCCTCCCCAGAGCTGCAGATTCAGTGCTGTCCTTTGAAATAAATTCTTCTGGAGGGAGGGGCAGAAGAAAGATTTCTACTCCCATAAACAATTACAGTCACAGAAACCCACAGGAGAGGCTTGGGTCTGTTTTACAGGGCCGCTATGAGTTGCAATCGACTCAATGGCAGCAAGTGAAGGTAAATGATAGGACTGGTTTTAAAAAGAACATACTGATAATGAAATAATGAAATTAGGGATGGTCTATAAACTGATCGTTAAAACCTTTTCCTAAGACAACTTCCAGAGTTCATTTCAACCACAGCAGACAGGGTTAGAAAAGTACCTCCCAAGTCACCTATGCTGAAGGAGAACATGCGTCAATAGAATTGCCGTGCAAACGCGTGTCGCATGTTCCTTTATAAGAATCCTTTCTGATGATTGTCACCTTCATCTACTGCAAACATGACTGTCAAGAAAGAACAACAGTGGGCACAGTAAGCGGACACTGGACCCTACACTGGGAGTTAGAATTCCCAAGCAATAATCTTTACTTGGATTTAGGAAATAAAGTTTAAGAAGATAAGTATCCCAGCGGATAGCACTTTTCTTTAACAGTAAATTTATTTCAGTCCTTCACATTTTTTAAATAAAATAAACTTAATAAGAAATATATCCAAAACCCATCACCAGTGATGGTTACATCCTAAGAGATTTATCAATGAATATTTAATTGTTTTGTTGGGAGTTTGTGGAGTTGTTTTGCCTAGACCGCAATCCATCCCTTATGGTTGAGACCATGTTTTGAAAAACATCCTCAAAGGTTTTCATTTGGCCTGTTGCATAGTTAATGTAACTGCAATATAGAATATGCATGTTGCTGACCATGAGACTGAGGTATTCAAATCACTCAAGCATGTTAGAGTTCAGGATTAACAAAATCTTCCTCTATGCTCCAAAGTAATTAAATATGCAGTTCTTGGCAAAACTGCAAATTGGGAATGTACCTGACATTTCATGGAGACTCATTAAACCATCCAACATAATCCTCAGCAGGACACACTCTGCTTATTCCCTTGGTTTTCCAGGAAGTGTTCGGTTGCCACATGCAGATGCAAAAGCTTCTGACTTCATTTTTATTTTAAAAAATACATAACTCCATTTGGATAAACATAGCCTTCAATTTATGAATGCTAAGAATCCATAACCTAAGAATATAGCAATGGTCAGTCTACAGAGTTATTAAAATCTGCCAGCAGACCTCAGAGAAGTGGAGCACATACAATGTCTACTGCTTTGTTTTATATAGCAAGTTCAGATTATAACTCAAAGTGCTTTTGTGGAAATAATAATCCATAACCTCAGTGCTCAGGCCTCTTACATTGCCTTTTATGGTAGGTTGCTAACCAGAGTAGAGTCACTTCTACAATACTCAGGCCATATTGCTTTCTGCCCGTACGATGCTTCACCTCAGCCACCAGCACATGTGGCAATGTAGTGGGCAAACCTGTAGGAAGGATGGGAAGGTCCGTCACACTTCTGTTGTTTGTCTTAATCGAGTTTTGGTGACTTTTTCCTAACTATGCTCAAAAACTTTATATTTAAAAGGAAAGAGACTGTGGTTAGAGAAAGCAAAAGGGAACACAAATGACACTTGCTCCAGTGGTGCTGTGAGATGGGCATTGGGCTGAAAGGTTGGTGGTTCAAATTTACCAGCCTCCCAATAGGAGAAAGATGAGGCTGTCTGCTCCCATAAAAAGTTAAGGTCTCAGAAACCCTAAATAGAGTCACTGTGATAAGAATTGATATAATACAAGTGGGTTAGTGAGGAAAACCAAGGAGACCATACTTTATAGAGGTTTATAAAATTCAAAACTTCACTGTCTTCTAATCAATGCCAACTCATGGCAACCCTATAGGTCAGGGTAGAACTGCTCTTGTGGGTTTCCCAGACTGCAACTCTTTGGAGGAGTGGAAAGCCCCATTCCCAGATGCCGCATGCATTTCCGTGCTAAACTGGAATAAGAATAGTGGGCCTAGTTTACCTGTTCTCCTTTGTGGCCACATTCATGAATGGATAGATCTTATAGTGCTGGGTTCACGAATCCTACTCCAAGTGGCTCTGTAATTCATTCAAGAAAGTGCAGGCTCGGTGGTACCTTAACTAATATAGGAATTGGGTGGCAGTCGAAATCTAGTAAATATAAATGTGTGCAGAACCCAAGGCAAATGCTTCAGGCTGGATTACCTCTTTGTGCCTTATTAAAATAATTTTTAGGTTCATTTGGAAGTTTCTGATGCCTACAACTAAGCACCCAGCTGCCAGGAAAAAAAGCGGTATTTAGCAGAGCTGTTATATAGAAAGTCACCAGAGCTCAGATAAGTAGCAGGAGTCTCACTTTATGATGATAGCGGATTGCTTTCAAAGGAAAGCGCTCGTGGTACATGCAGAATATGTTTGCCACGTTCATTATCTGTGTCAAGGGAGTGTGGCTTTGGCCAGATTTGTCTGATTACAGAGCTAATGAATCACCTTGCCATGGCTGACCTCTGAATTACAGCTGCTGGGTAGCTCCTGTCGGAGTCAGTGGCTTGAGAAAAGCAGCCACGTAGACAGTCAGTGCAATCAGCTATGTTTACTAAGAGCTTGGATCGGAATCTGTTAAAAAAATGAACCCAAAATGAACTGCTCTGCCTAGCTAATGAGCAATTGTACATCTGCAATTTACTTATAAATGAAGAATTTCATATAGAGAGCGTTTGACCCCAACATGTTGATTCATAGACATAGGGTTCTACTCTAAATAACAGCTCCATTTTTTCAACTGATCTATCATAATTTTTCTTTTCGTTTGCATGAGAGCTTGAATTCTGAAATGGTCGTGGATGGCTACAGTCTACAGCACGGTCTCTAGTTATATGTTGAGTCTTGAAAAGAGTCCATCATTTGAGTTCTTTATGCTGCTTTCACACTGCTTGCTAACAATTAGACCAGTAGCATGGCTGTGCTTCAGCAAGGGCAGGCAAGGCTGGCTAGGGGCAGTTCAGAAAAGTGTGGTTGAAATAGATTAGCTGTGACATAGACAGGGATCACATTTATAACTCAGAAAATTGTATCCGGGCACTTACCGATAACATGGTATCTAATTTAGGTTAGAGGTTAGGTATCCTGGTCTTGTGTCTGTGGCTATGGCTACGGTTCAGGGTTGCATGATCAAGAGTCATAGACCAAGAATCATAAAGGCAGGTGGTCAAAGTTCCAGACCAGTCCTAGAGCCTAGAAATAGTCCTAGAGCCTATTTTAACCTACGATTGGGTACATATCCCTATCATGATTCTCTTCCCACATTTGAAATCCTGCCAGTTACAGTCTGGATTGACCTGTCACCAATCAATCTTGTCATGATTTCCTTTGCTCTTTCTCAAATACGAGGAACACTGTAACTGTGAATCAATGGATCCCATTGGTCTCTGTCATGAGCACAAGATGACAGTTTGTCTTACCGAGATGGTTATGTCCTTGTCCTATTAAAGGCTTAACAAAAGGGTCTGTAAGGAAAATTTTGAATCTGGGGTCTTTTTCCCCTAACACACTTTAAAGAAAAGTAACTTTGGCATTAGATTCATCATATGAAGTCTTTAAAAATTATATTATAAGCATCTTGGCATCATAGTTATTTATTGATTTGATATTTAGAAGTCCAGTAATCATCTTGTGGTGATAAACCAATTAGAAAATAGAAAGGAGAATAGATTTCTCATCAGATATGTCCCCCTAGTGTGTCATAATCATAAAAGTTAAGAATTATACACTTTGTACCATAGAAATACAATAGTGGGCTCAGATTTATATAAATCTATAGCCATGCAATTTACATCGTTTCACAGTTTCAGGTATCTAAACAGTAAAATGAAGTAAAAAACTCATAGATTTGTTTCAAAGGTTGGGCTGAGCGGCCAGAGATGCACTGGACAGGACCTAGGCATGAGATGAGGGCAGAGAGCCTAAGTTTGAGCTGTTCTTTGAGACAGAGAGTCCGGCCCTTCTCCTTTGGCTATTGGTGGGCTTTTTCTGAAGTGCTGTGAGAGTCAACGTGGCAATGAGAAAAGAGGCTACAGTATTCAGTGAATATTGAATTGCTGAGAAAGTTGGGAACAGATATTAGCTGATGTGTCCATTCCATGGATCCCTTGAGCAGCCCTTCCCGATTTGTGGATGTGGACACACTACCACACTGGGGAGGACTCATGTGAAGATGCACTAAATACTTCTGAAGCTGAAACATTACAGGAAGAACTTATGAAATCATTTTCTCTTATAAGGATATCAATGGAAAAATGGTTCATTGGAAAGGAGAAATAACAATACTAAACTCTACAGTGATTGTGAGTACTGGCAATGAGAGTCTCCCAGATAAGAATCCTGGGTCAGAAGGTATATTCATGTTTGCAGGGCCTGATTTGAAATAGGACCTCCAGAAACTTAAAGGGTGTGAGACAGTTGAGGCTAAGTTGACTAAAGGATTCCATCTAGTTGGTCATTCACACGGTGGGACCTAAGAAGAGCCTGTCACTACTGCACAGCAATGCAGAGTCCCCTCGACAGCTACAAGAGTTGGCAAAAGAACAGTCAGTCTTCTGTTGGATTTTGTGTCATAAGCTCCCTAATATGAGCGAGTCTACCTTTCAATAAGAGTCTACCTTTCTACATATACCGCACTTTGCATTGTAAGGAGATTTCTAGAGATTCAGGGGGAAACCATTGAAAAGGTAGCATTTGCTGTCTCTAAACTTGAAGAGGGCAACCACCTACTGAAGGCTGCTACCTCTGCATTTCCAAAGGTCACTGCAGACGGAGAGCTGGTCCTTGCCAGTCCTTTTTGTGGATGTTCAAAATTCCGAAGGGGAGCCTGTCGTACCTGAATGGCAGGTAAAGCTTGGCGCTCCAGATGACCAAGAAGAGGCGCATGGAGGCGATGGAGTTGACTTCTCTTTCATTGACTCTCATGTGTTTGCTCAAATGGAAGGAGATGGTCCTAGTTATCACTGGCAGTCCTGTAATCACAGGTTATGGCAAGCAAGCCCTGAGGACCTGTCTGATATTGTTTCTCTACACAGGTGTGGATAAATGTGGTTGCACAGTGATGGTGGTAGTTGGAAGAAACACCTTGTAACACGAGTAGATATTGATAAGGTGCTCCTGTGTTTTATCCATGTAGTTAATGGATCACTTCACTGTGAAGGAATATGTATTAGTGTATTTCACACCCTAACCAGTGAGTACTATCACCTACACTGTGATTTCTTGAAGAAACTCTGTGATGTGGATGTCAAGAACAAGAGGAATTGACAGCCTGTATATTTTGTTCAGCCAACATTTCGTTCAAAGGTGTCAGCACGTTTTTTCACCACCTTCTCTATCTCAGGATTGAAAGATGAAACACACCGTGTGAATAGCTTCTACTAGATTTTTTCCGCCATATCTCCAGAATAGATTGACTTTCCTCCTTTTGTCCTTGAATATGCTGCTAGAGACAATGAACCTTACTATACATCAAAACGCCCATCACCAGACATGTGACCTGCCTTCTTTCAGTGCTGCTGCTTACCAAGAATGCCACTTTCTCCTCCACTCACTACTTACTGACATTTATTGTGATTATTTATTTTTGCTGTACAAATCCAGAAAGCCTTTTGTCTCCACCTCTCTCATATTTTTTTATTGACTGCGTGTTTTCTGGCACCTAAAGCAACCACAATATGGTAACAAATGTCTTCAGAGTTAAAATAGAAGTTTCCAAAATCAATTCATGTGATTTACTTGTGCCCCCAACACTGAAGTACATAAGACTCACACTGAGAAGTTTGTTGGTATAAAGGACTTAAGAATATCTAATCACTTTAATCCTCTGAACTTTAACTCTGAAATTAAGTAAGAGCCATTTCATGATGCTATGGAAAGACCAAATGGAAGAATGGAAAATATCTGAAATAGTAACTGTATTTTATGTGTCACTTGGTGTTATTTGAATAGTTAATTTGGCCTGTCCTAGCTATGTCCAAGTAACTAGTAAATTAACCAATAAACAGGCATTTCTTCCCCAAAACTTTCTATAAAACAAAAGGAGATTGTCAAATGCTAATGGTACAAATGAGTGATTTATACTATGTTCAGTCTTTCTTACATGAAAGTGTTATCACCTTATGCAGTCCTATACCCAACGCATATCAAGCTCTGTAAACTTCTCACCTGTGTGAGTTTAATGTCTCATTTTGTGACCAACATGAAACCCGACTGAATAACCAGCTACCTACACAATTCAATAAGAGCCCCTCTGTTAAGATAAACATTGCTAATGCCTCATCATGTTCTGTATTCAAATCAGTCTTTACTACTTTTCCGGAGTAAGAGAATAAAAACAGACCTGACAATTGAGAACAGTCTGTTCTGGGCAGCCTAGTCTCTTTTAAGCAAAACCCTCATGATTCATTTCTCTTTCCAGACACTGCCATTAAGTTTGACATAATACTCACATTACTTATTAGAATATTTCTGAGACACATGCTTTCACTGTGGTCTAGTCTTCAAAATATTTGTGTCCCTTTCCACTGCTATCAAGTTGACATTCAAAACCAGTCCCTTTGAAATTAGAATTCTCTATGCAGGAATATTAGCCAAAATAATTAACATCCTCAGCAGCAACCAGGCAAAGGTGAATTTGATCCCAGCACAAGAAAGAAAGAAAGAAAGAAAGAAAGAAAGAAAGAAAGAAAGAAAGAAAGAAAGAATAGTTTTTGGAGACACCCTGCTCTGTCATTGGTGAACTTAGTTCAGGGGCGTTTGGAGGGAAGGAGAACCAGGGCCAGGCCTGGATGACTTATGGTAATAGACATCACTCAGGAATCCCAAAACAATTACAAGCTTTGCACCAAGATTGCCCAAAAAATATGGCCATATTTCCATTTTCTAACAACCATAACAGTGTTTCCATCTAAATATATTCACTGAGTTATAGAAGGCCAAGGGGTAGCTACCTAACATGGTCACCATTAAAGACAGTTGGAAGACAGTATGGGAGTCTTGAAACACCTATTTCAATGCAAATCCTTACAGCATTAGGATCTATTATCACATGGGTGCCTCAAGTGAGAATAATTGGATGCTGAAAACTTGGGCAGAAACCAGAGGCGGCCAGGAGATGCTGGTCTAGAAGTCTGTAACTCTGAGAAAAGCAGAGAAGGATGGAGGCTTGGCTTGTGTCTTGAAGTCCTGAGCAGCAAAGCACACACACGTTGTGACCTCGCTGACAGCGCATTCTTTATCACCAAGGAATTCCCAAGAGCAGTGCTAACCCCCTCTGCAGTCCACTAGCTGACACTGCTTCTGCTTTAGATGCTTATTCTAATTAAAGATAACGTGAGCAGAATTAATTCATGGCTGTCAAACCTTCTCTAAACTTTTTGAAAGACATATCGATCAACAGTTACTTAGAGGTAGAGCTTTAAATAGCCAAAACCTCTTACAGAAATTTGTTTTCAAGATGATTGAGGAAGTGGCTTTAATGAATCATGTGAAATCACCACGGATGGATAAGAAAGGAGATGAACAGCCAACAGTCCAGCCCTTCAGAAGAGCATGTAAACACCTTACAACAAAAGCTGATGGTTTCCAGAAAGTGTAAAAAAGACAAAACATGAAATTTTCTTTAAAAAGAGATTTAGAGGATTCATAATGCTCTGACTTGAATCAACTCTACATTTTTGCAATGAATAAAAATGTTATAGGACCTCCACAGTTTGGTAAAGCATTTGAACATTTTGACCTTGTAAAGGTTTATCTGAACTAGAACATAATCTTTTCAAAACCACTCTAGCAATAAGTTTGAACATGCCAGTGGGGAAGTTTAGAAGGTGATTAAATTCTGTTTTATTGAAAAACATTTTTCTACTGCTTTTCAATGCATTCAATTCTTAACATTATATTACCAGTTCTGTAATATTGATTATGTTTCTAATGGAAGGATTGATTCTACCACCTAAGAATCATTCTTTACCTGCAACTAAGAAATGTAAAATCTTATAACTACATGAAGCCTAATACCCAATGTATATGTGTCTGTCGATATGCAATCTCTAAATAAAGTTGTGTGTACGTGTGTGCGTGTATCCGAGGTGGAAAATGATTCAGTGACTAACAAGAAAAACAGACAATGAAAGCAAAATTTTTAAATGTAGCTTTAATCTAATTGTCATCTAATTCAGTTCTGCTCTTTTTCTCCAATTCAAAGACCTTTATCAAAAAGAAAAAAAAATAGGAAGTGGGGTTGGGCCAGGGGAGATTTGCATTGGAGTCAATTCTGTCTCGTGTGACCAATATGTCTGAGTAGAAATGTGTTCCATTGGGTGTTACCCAGTTAATTTTTCAGAAATATTCTGCTGTGCCTTACTTCCAAGGCACCTTTGAGTAGACTTGAGCCTCCAACCTTTCCTTTAAAAGCTGGTTGTCTTATCTCTTTGTCCACCCAGAGACTATGGCTTGTGACAGGGCCTAATTATATCATTTCCAAATCACTAATTTGTTGTTGAGTAAAAAAGTCTAAAGTACCTAGGCGCTTAAGAGTTCATGAATATTCAAGAGGCAGGTCAATAGCAAAATAAAGGAGGGACAAGAAAGGGGGAGGGGAAGGAGGAAAGAGGAGATGAGGGGAGGAGAGAAGGGAAGGGGAGGTAGGGGAGAGGAGGAGAAGGGCAGGCAGGGGAAGAGGGAATGGGAGGAGAGGAAAGAGAAGAGAGGAGATGGAAGGATGGGAGAGGAGAGGGGAGGAATAGAGCAGGAAACTTCAAATCTTCCAATAACTCTCAATGGAACACATTAAGAGAACTTGCTGTTGCGGAGAATTCAGAGAGCTACACCTGAGTGGCTACCAGATTTGAATCATACCATCACCCTAGAAAGATATACTTGGAAGGCAAGAAGCTGGGGTTGAATGGGTAAAAATCAAGAGACAGGAACAAGATTCTGGTTCCTTCCAAGCATGCATTCCTACATTCTGATGAAAGAAACAGTGCTCATCAACCCAGGCACTGGATCCTGACATCCTGGGCTCAAACCCAGCTGTGTGGCCTTGAGAAAGTTTACTCAACAACCTTCATTACTGAAATTGTAATAATGAGAGGATCTACAACATCGGGTTGTTGTAAATATTGAGGAGTAAACTATGTGCAAGTGCTTTTAGAAATCCCTGGAATATATGTGAACTCTGTACAGCTATTATTTAATAAAATTAAAATAATGATTTATGGGATTTGTATGTAAATAGAGATCAATTAATGTCCCAGGCCCCATTCACATGAATACCACTTTCGAACATTTCATCAAACATATGCCTTCTTGGATCCTTGATTTAGACTCTTGTTCTGGTGTTAACAAAATGAAGGTCACATTCTGTAGACTCTCTGAGACTTTCCATGTACATACCTTCCAACTGTCGGGCATAGTCAGCCCAAACTCCAACCCTCCCAGGAAGCAACAGAAACAGGAGAACAGGAAATGTGATTAAATTAAGGTCCTGCCAGTACTTCCACATGCTTATTTTCAGAATGGTTTAATTAAAGTTTCTGACATGAAGAGAGCTATTTCTGTTCATCTATTCAGAGCTGGTTATGGAGGAGAGAAAAAACTGAAATAAGCTGTTTCAGTCAATTTGTAACAATATAGTTGTACAATTAAGCTGGAAGGGTCCAAAGAAAAATTTAGTCCATATAATTTTTCCTCTTATAGAGATATTCATTAGTGAACAAATTGAGGTCTCAGATAGCATGTTCGGACAAGCCACTCCGAGGAGAAAGCAGTCTCAAAGGTTAGATTTAGACGCTATGTCCAAAATTTTAACAATGTCCTTTTTAGCAGCAATTCATTCTAAGAAGTGACAGCGATTGTCAGACTGAATTAATAAACACACTGCTTATGAATGATTGGTGATGTTATGCTCAAACTATACTATAAACATACAAGAGAGTTTCGAAGTGCTCATTGAAATAGTCCTTTAAATTTTCATTCCATTTTTTAATGAATTAGTGGTAGAGCCCTGGTGTATATATTTTAAACTTTCCTCAAGTAACTAGATGAGAGAAATGAAATAATGCCATGCACATGCAAAGGATTTGGATGCTCCGTTCAGTGGTTACATCAATACCCAGAAACAGAAGCTGTGTATCCGGGAAATGTCTATGATCCATTCAGGCTTTCTGAAAGGAGCATCGATATTATTCTAAAAAGTTTTTCTCTCCGGTCTCAAAAAAATCCAGTCAGCTCACAGTCCTTGTGCGTCTTTTCCCACAGCCTGGAGTCAGAGATGGCCACAGAACAATTTATTCCTCCTGCAACGCGCCAAACCCATTTGTCAGCTGGCTGAAGCAGGTGAGAGATGGCAGGACTTGTCGGTCACCTAGAGGGGAGCAGCTGCTCAGGTTCTGCAGGGACGCAGAAGGGAGGTGGTGGCTACACCGTGTGCACTCGCACACGGTGTCATCCTGGACCAATCTGTATTCAGACTCCGCGCGCCTGGGCCGGGGCACTGGGCACCATCCATTATGCCGTGATCACACAGGCTCCAACTTCCTGGG
Source organism: Tenrec ecaudatus (assembly GCF_050624435.1). Taxonomy (NCBI): domain Eukaryota; kingdom Metazoa; phylum Chordata; class Mammalia; order Afrosoricida; family Tenrecidae; genus Tenrec; species Tenrec ecaudatus. Next base: position 46,783,406 of record NC_134546.1, read on the forward strand.
GAGTTAAGGTGAGGAACGCTTAATTTCTCTGCAAAATAGCTTTATGGGGAACAGATGCAGCAGTTTCCATTCTAGTGACTTGGGCAGGGGTAGGGAAAGGAAAAGAGAGGGAAGAGAAGGGATTGAGAAAGAGAAGAAAGTGGGGCAATGGGGGAGCAGAGGTACAAAACCTCCCAGTTTTGCATCTCACTTCTCAGCCGCCTGTCTATCACGCAGGCGGTGCCCAGAGGCTAGAGAAATGGACAGCAGGAGGTCTAGGCTTCTTGTGAAAACAAACGTTCTTTTCCAGGCTCAAAGAATGAAGGTAGTTTGTATCTTTTATTTTTTTCAGCTTTATTGAGGTCAAACTGACACGATAAAATACACATACCTCAAATGGACCATTTGATGGTTTTTCATTGAGGCACAAACCATGAATCCATCAACACAATCAAGATAATGAACATAAATAAATAAAATTAAAAAGATAATGAACATATTTATCACCCCCAAAGTCCTCCTAGACCCATTCCAGGCAAACATGATCTATACATTAACTAACGCTTTTTACAATTTTATTTGATATCGTTGCGTGATACCAACCATTAATGCATCTAGCTGCTAAGCAAAAGACTGGCATTTTGAGGCCACTGACAGGTACCTGGCGCTCTGGCCCTAAAACACTGGTCATTGAAAAGCCTGTGGCAAACAGCTCTACCAGGACCTACATGGGGCCACCATGAACTTGAATTGACTTGACTTTAGCGGGTAGCATTTTATATGTTGTTATTATTAGGTGCTAGTGAGTCCATTCAACCGTAACAAACACTGTCTGGCTCTTTGCCTAACTCACAGTTATTCTTCCTCGGGTTATTCTTATATTTTAGCCCCTACATGCAGCCACCTTGTCAATCCAACTTTTCAAAGGTCTTCTTTGAACTGTCCTGATGCCTTACCAGGCATGACATTTTCTCCAGGGATGATATCCCCTGACAACATGTCTTAAGTATGTTAGACAAAGTCTTGCTATTCTTGCCTCTAAAAGTATTCTGTTCATAATTCTTCCAAGATAGATTTGTTTGGTCTTTTGGGGTCCAAGGAACTTTCAGTATTCATTGCTAACACCATCATTTAAATAGTTCTTCTTTGGTTTTCCTTAGTCAATATCCAACTTTCAAATACATATAAAGCTATTGAAAACCCCACGGCTCAGTATACAGTACCATTGTGGGACACAGTACTTCTTCAAGTAACATCCTGGCTTCTCAGCATTTTGAAGAGGTCTTGGGCAGCATCTTTACGCAATGCAATGCACCCTTTGATCTCTCGACTGCTGCTTCTGTTAGCATTGATCGTGGACCCAAACCAGATGAAATCCTTGATAACTTTGATATTTTCTTTATTTACCTTGATGTTACCTAGTGATCCAATTGTGATGTTACCTGCTGATCCAGAATTTGGGTCTTTTTTTACATAATCCATACTGAAGGCTGTAATCTTTGATCTTTATCAACAAGTATGTCAAGTCCTCCTCACTTTCAGTAAGCAAGGTTGTCATCAGCATATTGCAGTCTGTTAATAAGCCTCCCTTCAATCCTGGAAGCTGCATTCTTGAAATAATTCATCTTCTCTAACTATTGGTTCAGCATACAGATTAAATTAAGTATGGTGAGATGATGCAATCTGATGCACAATTTCCCAAGATAAAGCCATGTGTATATCCTTGTTCTGTTCACACAATTAATCATTTATTTCTGTAAAGGTTCCACAGGAGCACAATGTTGTCTTCTGGGATTCCAATTCTTCTCAAGGCTCTCCATAGTTCGTTGTGATCCACACAGTTGAATGCCTAAATATAGTCAATAAAACACAAGTATACATCTTTCTAGTATCCTTTGCACTCCTCAATATCCATCTGACATCAACAATGGTATCTTTTGTTCAATGTCCTCTTCTGAACCTAGCTACCTCTAGCAGTTCCATGTCAATGTACTGCTGCATGACCTTCAGCAAAAGCTTACTTGCATGCGATATTAACAATCTTATCCTATAATTTGAGCATCCTGTGGGGTTACCTTTCTTTGAAAAGAGTACAAATATGGATCTCTACTAGTCAATAGATCAAGTAAGTGTCTTCCAAATTTCCTGACATAGACAAGAGAATTTTTTATACATAGGATCTTTCTTTGACTGGCTTTGAAGGTGGCATATACTTCTTAAATAAATGTTTCATATCTACCCTCTCTTGCCCTTTCCGCTGTCATCTTTCTCTTCCCTTACATTTATCTTTAAATCACTTCGAATTCTAGCACTCATGGGCATGTAAAAATGTATTTTAACCTACTTGAAGACATATATTTAGTTAATAATGGGTGTGATGCCCTGATAATCCATATAGATCAGTACCCAAAGCTTTCCTCACACAGAACTCCTGGGAGGCCCTGGTCAGTTTGAGAGAGCATGCTTTCATATGGCCTAGACTCTAGAAATTATGTATTCAACATGCCAATTAGAGTCCATCTTGAGAATTTTTCAGAGTACATGTATTTTTACCCTTAGCGCTTCAATCCTTGGAACCTTAGAAGATCCCATTTTCTGATGTGTTAGGGTAAGTAACATATTAGTCACTTATCCTAATAGACATTTCTTCCTTGCTCAAAGAACGTTCAAATTGAAGATCAAGAGCAGCAGAGATCCAGAAACCTAGATCCTTACACCTAGTGGTGCAGCCTCCTCAGGAATTGGGAATCTTTGAGAATTTTCATATGCCAGGTTGTTTGGGGGGGGATATTATTTTTATTTTTTATTTGAGATAGTTAAGATTTATTGTGCCAACCTAGATGAAAAACACATGTGGGATTAATTGAAGGGCGGAGGGATAAATGGTTCGGTGAGCCTCGCCTTTCAGGTTTCTTGCTTTGTGATGTTCGGCACCAGGGTACAGCTACCTTAGTTCCCCGCTTCAGCTGACAAGGCTCACTTTCTGCAAGACATCCCCAAGGAGAAGGCACATGGACCTACCCTGATGCAGTCCTGGGTGCTGGAGCAGCTGTGTGGAGACCTCTGCCAGGGCTGAGATGCTTACACATTCACTGACTCGGCTTTCCTCCTGCAGTTGGCATCATTGCGTCTGTTTTGTGTGATGGAGGAGGACTTTATGGATTGGCAGCACTGGGTTGGGATGTTTTCTTGATGAGAACTTGCCTTTTATATCAAACTCTGTCTGATACACATGAGTTTCTGTAGATTTGTTTCTCTGAAAAAGCAGACTAACACAATATCTATGAGATAGGCATAGGTGTGCTGAGCATCACTCCAACTCCAAAATACACCTGCAAGCCACAGACATACTTGCAAAGAAACAGAGAAATGCAATTTATGCAACCATCAAGAAACAGTATAAGATTGGTGTACATATAGCCAGTGTTTGCTACAGTAGATGCCCTAGTAATATATTTTTAATTCATTCTTCAAAATCTCCAACACACTTTAAATTCTTAATGTTGGAAACAATTCTCTGCAGAGGTCTCCTGGGAACTACCTTTAATTTAGTGGCTGTTTTCCTGTTTCTTGCTAACTCTACATGTCACCATCCTTGAAGACTTAAATGTCTACATGGATGAGCCACTCAGCAGCTTGGCCTCTTAGTTCTTTGAACGCCTAAACTTCAGTCACCTCCAGTAGTAAGTTTTTTTATCTCACCTCAACCCCCAGTACCAGGATGTTAGCTGAACTGCTTCCCAAAATGTGTAAGGTCTATTTGCTAACTACCATGATTGATCATTGTAGCACACATTTATTATCATTTATTATATTATCATATCACATATATTATCATTAATTAACTTACAGAAAATCCATTGACTTCAACAATGTTCACCATCCTCATCCCCCTTCCGTTTCACTCTTTTGCTTACTAGCTCCCACCAAAACAAACCCATTTATGCCAATTTTTCTGACACAGTGACACTATAGAATGAAGTATAATTACCCCATATGGTTTTCTAAATCTGCAAATCTTTATGATAGCAGACTGTCACATTTCCCCCTCAAAGAGGAATGGTAGGTTCCAGCCACTGATCTTTGGGGTAGGGACCACATGCTTACCCTCTCTGCTACCAGGGCTCTTTTGAGCAAGTTTAAAGTCCAAGTAGTCACCCCTTTAACAAGGTAATCAATTCTCAACCTTATTCATCCTCATTCACTCACTCACTCACTCACTGCCATCTAGCAGATTCCACTCACAGTGACCCTATAGGGTAGAGTCCAGCTGTCCCTGTGGGGTTCTGAAACTGTAAACCTTTACAGGAGTCAAGAGCTTCATCTTTCCCCTGAGGATCAGCTTTCGGGTTAGATCTGCAGGCCTGTGGTTAGCAGCCCATTCTGTACCTCCCTCACTGTGCCGCTACAGCTCTGTATCCATTACTCATATGAAAACCGCTAAAGAAGGTTCAAGTTCACCAGCTACCTTCCACTGCTTTTACTCAAGCAAGGAAATATGAATCTTCACAAAATGCCGGTTCCTCTTCTCCCATGAAAATGGTTTCATTTCATTCCTTTATACCCAGATGGGTCAGAGGTTGAAATAATATTTCCCATGAGCCAAACTCCACTGCACACATTTTTATATATAGTTTTTATCATAATGTAGTCATATCTGTTTATTAGTCTTTTGTCTGTGGTATAGTTTCAGTTCTGACAGTATTTGTATATCATATGAGGGGGTACTTAAAACATAAAATAAAAAGGCTTTTTTTTTTTAAACCTATGCATTTTTTTTTTTTACTAAACAACCTTATGACCTTCAAAGTACTCTCCATTACACTTCATGCATTTGTCAAATCTGTGATTCCATTCTTGGAATCATTTTTCAAACTCATCTGTTTGGATGCCTGACAGTAACTTTCTGTGTTTTACTTTTTTCTCTTTTTTAATTAATAAATCTTTTTATTGGGGTTCATAAAGCTCTTATCACAATCCGGACATACATCAATTGAGCAAAGCACCCTTATACATTCGTTGCACTCATCATTCTCATAATTCACCTTCCACTTGGGTTCCTGGAATCAGCTAGGTTTCCCTTTCCCCCCCCCCTCTCCCTCCCTCCCCGCTCCCACCCCTGGTCCCTTGATAGTTTATAAATAATTATTATATCTTATCTTACACTCCCCGGCGTCTCCCCTCACCCACCTCTTCTATGCCATCACATTGCTGTCCTTTCATGTCCCTCTGCATTAGTAGAAACAAAAAGAAGTCACAGAGTGAGGTCAGGTGAGTCAGGTGCATGGGGCAAGAGAAACATGCTGTCTTTTGCCAAAAACTGGTGCACTGACATGGCTGCCTGAGCAGGCACCTTGTTGTGGTGGCAAAACCCGTCCCCCGTCTACCACAAATCAGGCCTCTTTTTTTTTTTTTTGGTCACACACTGTTAATGCTATCTTTTCAGAACCTATAAATAGAAAGCTTTACTAACAGTCCGACCTGATGGAACGACCTCCAAATGCAGTAGCAGTCAACATTTTCGTCCATTGGGAAGTTGACAAACGTCCAGAATGCGGTTTGTCATCACTCACCACTTCACCTTTTTTGAAACAAGAAAACCACCTGCACACGAGTTTTTCCCACCGCACTGTCCTTGTAAACCGGGTTCAACATCACACCAGGTTCTGTGCATTTTTCCTGAGTGGGAAACAAAATTTCCCAGCTGAAGGCTGTTCTCTTTAATTGGCAATCACCAGTGAGGTTGGAGTGAAACTGCTTTTACAAAAAATTCACTGTGACCAAAGAACCTTCCCAGGTGATGCCATTTGGCTCACTAACTCAGAGCCAGTTGCTCAAAAGGTGATCAGATTTTAACATTGGTAAAGCAGAACACCGTGATAAAACAGATATCCTGGCGAAATAGCCACATGGCAGCCGAAAACCATATACCCTAGCTTGTCGTGCATTCTTTCCAAAAATCGGGACTTTTTGAAAATGCCACGGGATGCGGGGAAAATTGTTAAAAATCAGGACTGTCCCACCAAAAACTGGACGTCTGGTTACCTCTGACAAGCACAATTTCTGTTTTGGGGGGTACCCCTTGTACAAAGCCTATATTACAGTGGTTCTCAACTTTCCTTATGCCGTGACCCTTTAGTAAAGTCCCTTATGTTGTTGTGACCCTGAACCACAAATTATTTTCTTTGCTACTTCATAACTGTAATTTTGCTACTGTTTTGAATCATAATGTAAATATCTGATATGCAGGATGTATTTTCATTGTTACAAATAGAACATAATTAAAGCATCGTGATTAATCACAAAAACAATATGTAATTGTATATTGTGAAATATTTATTTCTAATGACAAATAAATGAAAGCATGGTGTAGCATAGGTAACAGTCTTCACATCGGATACTCATATGTGGGTGTATCTGCATGTGGGTGGACCCGTTTGGAGACAGATAGAGGAGCGGTATCTCGATTCCTAAGATCATTGGAAAGATGTGTTTTCCGATGCTCTTGGGCGACTCCTGTGAAAGGGTTGTTCGACCCCCAAAGACGTAGCAACCCACAGGTTGAGGACCACTGCTATAGCACTTCCTTTCTGGCCTTTAACGAAAAAGTCTTCCAATGTGTGGATCAGATTACCACATTCGTTATCAACTGGGTGTTCATAGCAGTCTGATGCAAAAAATCTCTTTAAAAATCTTTTTTTTAAATTATAACTTTGATACGATGATGCACTGGACCCACTCTATGGCCTTTTTATTCACCACACATGAATGTAAAAGCTGGACAACTGAAAAAGCTACAAGAGGAATAAATGCAGCCAAACTGTGATGCTGGGAAAGAGTGTTGACCATCCTGTGGACTGCCAAAAAATGATCAGATCCATCTTAAAGGAAATGCAACCAAAATGCTTCTTAAAAGCAAGGCTCAAGAGACTTCAACTAGCATAATTTGTAACAGTCATTAGGAGAGACTGAAAAAAAATAATAAAGCACATATTTGGTAAAGGATCACCAAAAAATGAGAGAAATCTTTAATGAGATGATTGACAAAATAACCACAGCAATGGACTCAAGCATGAGTGGTCACGAAGGTGGCACAATGCCAGGCAATAGTTTGTTGTGACACAGAATGCTGTAAGTCAAAGCCAGCAACACTTAACAATGACAACAAAGGTGTAATACATGTAAGCCTCTCCATGAAATGCGGGTAACATTTAAATACTTGGATTAAAGCTAGCTTTTCCCTATAGGCTATAATAAATAGAACATTAGTGCTGTAATATTATATGACTGGGGAATAAACAGCTTGAAGAGTAGTGACAGCAGTCACACCCAAATGAGCTGAGACAAAAGCACCAGTTTCTGGCTCTCAGCTAGGCTTTTCCTTTGTCTTTGCTGCCCCTCCCAGGGAGAGAGGATGCTTAGGCGTCATAGAAACACTGGTCCTACATCCCATCATCACTTTAGGACATGACTTTCAGAAAATGCTGGCTCCTGCCTGAGGGCAGCACACCAACTCTTGCAACCACAGAGGCCCTGGAGCAAATGCTGAAACAAAGCATCACAATGGAGAGAGTTTCAGTATCATTTCCCTTTATGGGAAAGTAAGATGCCATTGTCAAGGCAACAGGACAGACCGTGAACCCTGCATATGAAGGTAAACTAGCTTTGCAGTTTGCCTTGCCTCCTGAATCCTCATCACATATCCCCATATATCTTTCTGCAAAGTGGGAAGAAAGCTGACTTTCTGGGAAACAGGCTGTCCCCATATTATGAACATCTGAAGGGAATTGCTCCTACTTACAGGTCACCCAAACCCATCAAACCAGACTTACTGCCATTGAGTCCAACACATAGTAAACCTACATAGGGTTTCCAAGACTCTAAATCTTAATGGGAGCAGACAGCCTGGTCTGTATCCATCAGAGCACTCCTCCTGCCACCCCTACATTATGATTGGCAATAATTTATCCTCATTTTGAGACAGTTCGACCATCTCCAACTTGCAACAAATTCTTCATCACAATCCCCTTCATTATTAGCATGTGCAACTTTTAAATCTTTAAAGGCTTTAAGTGATTTTTTTTTTCTCTAAAGAAACAAGCAAAGAGAAAACCTCACTGCTGTCAAATTGATTTCACCTCTTGTGAGCTGTGGAGGACAGGATAGAACTGTTCCATCAGATTTCCCAGGTCACACGTGTTTATGGAAGCTGATTGTCACATCTCTCTCTTCCATGGAGCAGTGGGTAGCTTCAAACTGCCAACCTTTAGAGCTTAACAACTGTGCAACCCGGATTTCTTTTCTTGCACTAAAAAATCACTTCCACTGAGTTGATTCAACTACAACGAGCCTGACGACAGAGTAGAACTGCTCCTTATGGTTTCTGAAGCTATAAATCTTTAAAGAAACAGACTGCCTTGTCTTTCTCCTGTAGAGTGGCTAGGGGGATAGAATTGATGAGTTTTAAGGTTAGTAGCCCAATGTTTAACCCACTACACTACCAGAGCTCATTTTTCCTACACAAAAGAATAAGGCTAAATAATAAAAATATGAGCTTATTCATACTTAACCTACAAATTGGACTTAACATTTAGGAAAGGTTTCATTCATAGTCTGAGGACTGCCTGCATTCATGGCTCACCTTGTATCATTGCAGTTGAAGACTATTCCTAATTGCTTTGAATGTGAAAAATTAGACTTTGTTGCTCCCCAGCTAGATGGCTGTGTGTTTATCTTCAAGCTTTTAAGACTCCAGATGCGATATCTCTTGATAGCCGGGCACTATCAGCTTTCTTCACCATATTTGCTTATGCACCCATTTTGTCTTCAGCAATCTTGTCAGGGAAGGTGAGCATCACAGAATGCCAGGTTATTAGAAGAGGGTTTTTATGTTGAGGGAAACTTGAGTAGAAGTCCAATGCCCATCTGTTATCTTAATAATTAACACATATGTACATAGATCTATGTCCCTATTGTTATATATATGTATATATATATACATATATTTATCTATGTGTGTGCCTGTATTTAGACCTCTATAAATGTCCTTTGCCTCCTAGTTATTTCCTCTATTTCCTTTTACATTCCTTTTGTCCCACTATCATTTTTTGGCATTCATTTTGGTCTCAGTAATTCCTCTCTGCTACACTGCATATGATCAAGCCCCACCAGGCATTCTATGACCTCCTCGCCATCGATTTTAGGTCACTTGTTGTTCCTTGGTTCCTCCTCTAGTTCTTTAATGCTTCCTCTCCTCCCCCCCTCCACTATCATGGCCCCAATTCTATCTTACCAATCTGGCTAGACCAGGCCATGTACACCGGTACAGATAAGAGCTCACACACACAAAATCCAAGAGAAATAAGCCCCTCAGGAACAATAAACGAAGTAGTGATACCATGAGGCAAAGGAAAGGTGAGGGGAAGAGAGGGAAACTGATCACAATGATCAACGTATAGCCACTCCCCCCACTCCCCCCTGCCTCCTAGGGGGATAAACAACAGAAATGTGGGTGAAGGGAGACACCAGTCAGTGTAAGATATGAAAATAAAAATAATCTGTACATTATCAAGGGTTCATGAGGGAGAGAAGATGGTGGAGGGAGGAAAAATGAGGAGCTGATACCAATGGCTCAAGTAGAAAGAAAAATGTTTTGAAAAGGATGATGGCAAGATATGTACAAATATGCTTGACACATAGCTATATGGATTATTTTAAGAGCTGTAACCCCCCACATAAAATGATTTTTAAGAAAGGGGTAAATAAAACTAGATGATAAGAGTTTTTAAACTTTAGTGAAAATATTAAATAATACCTGACAAAAACAATAAAGCTGCTGTTTAAGATTTTTAAAAGTCTTCTCTGTCTTTAACAGCATCGACTACAAAAATAAATAAAAACTATTACATAAAAAACAAAAGAAAGAAAGTTGGAGCTTGAACTGGGATTATGTGTTATGTTTAACAGAAGTAGATGTTACACAGGGAAGTGCATATGTGGACACCCATGAAAGATCATTTGGCTACTCTAAATCTGGCTTCAGAGCCAGCCACTGCACCAAGCCCCCAAGGTCTCTGCTACTTTCGGGAATGAATAATCTTCATGGGTCTACTCTGATCCCAAATCAATAGGAACCCATCCAGCTGTGCGTGATGGCCTGATCTGTCAACTCACTGATCCATGCACTTAGCAGAAATGGCAGACCTTCCCGGGAGAGTTGGCCTGTGGAAATCAATAAGCAGATGATTCTTAGCCTCTTGTCACATTTGGATTATGGCAAAGGCACAATCTGAGAGTAGCTCCCACAAATCAGTCACAGATCACCCACATAATCTCTCTCCTCAGCCTTTGTTCCTATACGCTTTCTGCCACAAGCCTCAACCCCTTTATTACCAAGACCAACCACAGCAGAGTCCTCCAGAGAGTTATAAGCAGATTTCCCAAGGCCAGCTGGATCGGCCCTCCTACATGACTCTAAATGAAACTGCTGCATTCAACAGAGTTGCAGTGAACCCTGGCTCCACACCAGAGTGAGTACAAGAACATGGCAATTGTTAAATTGCTTCAAATCCCTCTTCTCTTTGCTGTGCAGTTCCTCCTTGGTGCAGTTACGGCACTCAGCATCTAAAAGAGAAAGGCTCAGAGGCACTGCATAAGAAAGGCCTGGTGATCAACTTAGAAAAAGCAAACATTGGAATCACTATGCTAGAGCATGTTTTTACCTGGACCCATGGTGGTGCTGCCAGGTAAGCATTGGACTGCTAAGGGTAAGATCATTGGGTCACACTTACCAACCACTCCATGGAAGGAAGATGAGGCTATCTGCCACAGTAAAGATTTCCAACCTTGGAAACCCTCTGTAGGCAATGGGGACGGGTCACCAGGAGCAGGAACCCTAAGCAACGGATTCTAATGTAACGGATTCTCCCCTCCAGTAAGTTCTGACCTTCTTGAAAACAGGCCTGGATCTTGTATTTAAAGGTAGCTCAGGACCCTGGCATAAGCACCAACACATAAGTGGCACTCCACACTAAAAAAAATTAATATAGCTGAATTGCAGAGCGCCTTGGGATGGCATTAATTACCCTTGTGCAACTGGGCTAGAGGGCACCTGCTAGACAATATAAGTTTTACCTCGATAGATAGATTGTCCCGACCACAAGTTCGATGAATCACAACACCTTCATTTCAGCTCAAAGATCCCTTGGAGTAGCTATCATACTTACAAAAATCTCCCCAAAGAAGTATGTTGGTAACTGTTTTTTGTTTGATTGTCTGTGTTTTATACAGGACATGGCTGGAAATACAAGGCGCTTCAAAAAGTTGATGGGAAATTTTCCGAGTGAAAAGATATTGGCATTTTTCCGTGAGCATTTGAAATCCCTTTCTAGGCCCCTTCTGTATTGTGGAGGAGGCGGTCCATTGACTTAGTGCATGAGCACTCAGCTGCTTACCCGAAAAGTTTGGCTGTCAGCAGTTCCAATCCACCAGCTGCCCTATCAATATAAGATGTGGCGGTTGGCTTGTGTGGAGATCACAGCCTTGGGAACTATATGAGCAGTCCGACTGTGTCCTGTAAGGTTGCTGTGAGTCGGAACCAGTTCAATGACAATGAACTTGAGTCTTCTGTCCTTTTTACCTCGGAGCTGGATTTTCACTCATCTTGACTGGCAGACACCAGCCATTCACAGGCGATTCTTATTGCTAGCTCACGTGCAGACTTTGAAGACAGACGCCAACTCAGGCCCCCAAGTCATTGGATAGCCAGCTTGCAAATGGAAATCAGAATTCTTCTGTTGGTGGCGTGCCAGATTTGCATGCTACAGGATCCTCTGTTCTGATCTGTTCCTTTTAAAGATAGCATTTTTGGGGACTCTACTTTTGTCCTCGGGGGGGAAAATGGGCTTTTCCTGAAGTCTCTGTTAACAATCTTGGCAAAAATCCTGAGGTGTCTACTTCACTAATACATCTTACAAATGGACACATCTTATGAATAAATAATATATATGACTAGTTTCTCTGATTTAGGATATAAGCCACAGATTAAAGGTCAGTAGCAATGCATACCTGAAAAATGGTTTTCACCCCAAAAACCATCATCTAGGGCAAAAAGTCAGCTGTTATCAGCACAAAGCCTTTTTATAGGGCTGCGGTCAGAAAAGATGCTAGAATTGACTGTGTTTCTGGAAAGATTTTGAGTCTTTTGCAAGCATCTGCACATACTTTAGAGATATAATTCCTTTTGGACCAGGTTTCTACTTAAACTGTGTGGTTGCTTGGGAGTATGCAGATATATTGAAGGCGGGAAGTTACAGTCGTCTCTATGGAATCTTTCATCAAATTTTTCACAGAATGAGGGATCCAGAGGTGATCTGATTTCTTCATAAAGTAGACAGACAGCTCTGTTTCAATTAAGACCTCAGTCTCAGAGAACACTGCATACTCAGAAAGAAAGAAAGAGAGAGAGAGAGAGAGAGAGAGAGAGAGAGAGAGAGAGAGAGAAAGAAAGAAAGAACAACATTTTAAGGAGTTTTTTTTGCAGATTAGAAAAATGAAACTTGGTAATTAAAGATTAAAAATACTCTGAAATCCTAATGTGGCAGTATAAACATGCCTCATGGTGCCATGGCAACCTTCTCTCTTTTTAATGAAATTGATTAATTAGCCTGTGTGCTCAGAAAATGTCAGTGCAGAAGGATTGAGAATGCCTCTGTCCACGGCTAACGCCTTACCTCATCTCTTTCCTCCGGAGCTTGTCAGTTGGAAACACCAGAGGTCGATTGGATGGAGAAATCTCAAAGTATAGCTTTGTTTTAAATGCATGAGCAATATGGAAGTCTAGATAGCATGCATTCTAAATCAGCTCTGAAGATCCTGAGAGGAGAACAGTCTCCCATACATACAGCTTAAACTAATCACAACCTCATTTGACTGGGAACCAGGGTAGAAGGAGAGACTTAGGAAGTAGTTTTATAAATTGAACCAGTTAAAAACAAATGCTGTGTGTGTGTGTGTGTGTGTGAGAGAGAGAGAGAGAGAGAGAGAGAGAGAGAGAGAGAGAGAGAGAGAGAGAGAGCGAGAGAAAGAGAGAGAGAGACAGAGAGACAGAGAGACAGAGACAGAGAAGGAGCTATGAAGTAGAGATCACTGTCACAATTCATACATGGGAATTTCATGTTATATATCATATCTCATATGTAGGCATAATGATAAATAATTGTTATCTAATGAAACTCTAAACTTGCCTTTCTCTTCAGGAAATAAGGGATATATACTTTTCCCCTGCAAAAGAAAAAAAAAGCAAGAGCTATCTTTGGTGCAAGAATATGAGTATAGTCAGACTGGGTATAATGTGCAGGCCTCTTCTCATGTCTTTATATTAATACAGTGGTTCTAATCTTCCTAATGCCATGACCCTTTAATATAGTTACTGATGTGGTGGTGACCCCCAGCCATAAAATTATTTTCGTTGCTACTTCATAACTGTAATTTTGCTATTGTTATGAATTGGGCCAACCCTGTGAAAAAGTCATTTAACTCCCAAAGAGGTTTCCATCCACAGGTTGAGAACCATTGTGTTAATAATTCTGTCCCACCCATGGGGAGCCCTGGGGCATCGCGGTTACTTGTTAGCCTGTGATCCAAAGATTGGCACTTCAAAATCACCAGCTCTCTTAGGGGAAAGATGGGGTTATCTACTTGTGTAAATTGTTAGAGTCTCAGAAACTCGCAGGACCAGTTCCATCCCATCCTGTAGGTTCACTCTGAGTTGCCATCGACTCAGTGACAGTGAGTTTGGCTTGGTGTGGTCCCACCCCCACAACAAGACCAACACCTTTGTACTGCATGGGAAACAGGAAAGGGGTTTCTCATTATCAGCACTACTGGTCTTTGGGCCCAGATCATTCTTTGTTATGGGTGGCTGTCGTGTGTACTGCAGGCTGTCTAGCCATACCCTTGATCTCTACCCTCTAGATGCTGGTAAACCCTGACACATGTCTTCAAGCCAAACGAGGCATGGGCCATTGCCACATTTCCCTCTAGGGAAGGGGAACAAACTCACCCCCAACTGAGAATCACTCCATTAGGGTAATCAGGGAGTGAGAAAATTCAGTTTTAAAAGAGAGTAGATCACCCGTATCTCCAGAAATCAGTGAAGTTCACCAAAATGCAGAGAATCAAAGGTTATATGTTCTGAGCCAACATCACTTGCATTTGGCAAAGATTCAAAGGCTGATGAGGGAGCAGGAAACGTTCCCAGTCAGAGGGAAAGGATGGCTTTGCTTGTGCGCTGTTCAGAGACTGTCACATGAGGATGGTATAACGGGGATAGCTGGATGCAGGGCACTTCAAGTAATTACTTTTCCCGGCACGCTTGTCTTTCCCTTGTTGGTCCTCAGTTGGAAGCAGGAACTAAGGAAGCCAGTTGTTTGGCATTGACCAAATCTGGATATGTTAGGCATTTGTATCAGTTTCCATGACTATTTTCATAACACAAACAGAGGCATAACGCCACACAAATGCATTGTCTTCTAGTCCCATAGCTGAGAAGACCATTACAATGGACTGTCCTGAAACTGAGGCATCAACAGCAAGGCTGTGCTACTTTTGCAGGCTTTAAGATAACATACATTTTCTTGACTTTTCTAGCTCATCCACTTTGAACATGTTATCAAGAAAGATAAAAACAAACAAAAACTCACAGTGGATACATAGACATGGTAGAACTTCCCACCTTTGAGTTTCCAAGAAGCAGAAAGCTTTGTAGAAGTAGAAAACACTCTCCCGAGGAGTGCTGGGTGGTTTTGAACTACTGACTTCTTGGTTCCTAGTCCAATAGGTAACCACTACTCCACCAGGGCTCCCTCAAGAAAGACCAGTCCCTGTACAAGAATGAAGCAGGTGGTCAGCGAAAAAGAAGACCTTCAATGAGATGGATTGACACAATGACTGCACAACGGGCTCAAACCTAACGATTGTGAGGATGGGGCCGGACCAGGCAGTGTTTAGTTTGGCTCTGTTGTGTATGAAGCTGCAATTAGTCAGAATCCACCATGGCACCTAACCACTAACCACCAAGAGCCTCCCACACTCCTTGACTCATGACTCCAGTCTTTTATCTTCTTACTTGCACCGGTGTTCAATAGTCACAGCTTCCTCTGCTTCTCCGCTTCGACCTCCCTCTTCCACTTTAAAAAAAAAACATTTTATTAGGGACTCATACAACTCTTACCACAATCCATACATACATCAACTGTATAAAGCACATCTGTACATTCTTTGCCCTCATCATTTTCAAAGCATTTGCTCTCCACTTAAGCCCTTTGCATCAAGTCCTCTTTTTCCCCCTCCCTCCCCGCTACCGCCTCCCTCATGAGCCCTTGATAATTTATAAATTATTATTTTTGTCATATCTTGCCCTGTCTGGCGTCTCCCTTCACCCCCTTTTCTGTTGTCTGTCCCCCAGGGAGGAGGTCACATGTAGATTCTTGTAATCGGTTCCCTCTTTCCAACCCACTTTGAAGAACTCTGTGTTTACACTAAACTACTTGCATTGTCTCCCTGTTTTAAGGTCCATGAATTAGCATTAATTCCATCTGGAACCTTGTTTTTCTTTGCCATTTGGCATAATAGTTACAGGTTTAGGGCATGCAAATTGTCCAAAGTCTTTCAACCACTCACGGCCATCGATGCTGACTCTACACAACAGAGTAGGGCCGCCCTGTTGGGTTTCCAAGATGATAACTTCTTTATGGGAAAAGAAAGTCATACCTTTCTCCTGAAGGGTGGTTGTTGGTTTCAAACTGCTGACCTTGTGGATGGCAGGACAAGGCATAACCACTACATCACCAAGGCTCCTTATTTCAACCACAGCCTTCACTAAATGGTTTTGTAGTGGTTACACAATGGACTACGATCCACATGGTCAGCAGTTCAAAGCTAACAGCAGCTCCGAGGGAGAAAAACTGGACATTCTACCTTGTAAACAATTACGCTCTCAGAAACCAAAGGGTTTGCTGAGTCAACATTGGCTCGATGGCAATGAGTTTTGGTTGATTCGCTAAATGCACTGTGGATCCTGGTCCAGCAGTATCAGTGTATCCTGAAAATATGTTAGAAATGCCTTAAATCTGATCCAGGAAGATTAGGAATAAAGGCCAGCAACCTCTGCCTTAATAAATCCACCACCACATACAAGTGTTTGAAAAGTTTTTGCCACTCTGAAAGTGTGCATAACCACACAAAACATTAATCCCTTAGGAATCCTCATTGCATTTTGCAAAGTTACAAAGGAAAATTAATAAAGTCAGCACAGCTACTTTCCAGGGTGACTTTTCCAAGATGCAAATGATTCCTCTGTGCATAATAGTTAGATGCAACCCTGGTCCATTCTCTAAGAAGGAAGTCTAAACTCTTCAGCGTGGCACCAAAGCTCTTTCATCATCTCCCCTCTGCAAGCTTTTCTGACCTTATCTATCCTCCCCTGCCCTCAGTAAGAGGACCTGTTAGATCTTTCATGGGAGAGATACCTCAGTCCTTGGCTTCTTGTGTGAAAGAATTCACGCCCGAACCTGGTTTGTGATCAAGTGAGTTTATAGCTAGAAGTGGCACAAATGTGGGGGACCATGGCTCTGTTGCTTGGGCTGCAACGCAGCCACTTCCACACTGCACTGTGTGTCTGAGCTCGAAGGTACTGGTTAACCCCATTGGCTGAATTAAATTCAATGGCCCAGATGGGTCAATCCAAGTGTAACGCCCACCTAGGTGTACCACCCCTTCCTGGCCGGAAGCTTGAACCTCTGAGTATGTGTCATGGACACCCAGTCCCTGTGCTAACTACCTAACATACCCTCTTGCAGCTCTTTATAGCTTTCATACTCTGTGCATCTGTTTCCTGGAAAGCTCAAGCTCATTTCCTGGCAAACTCTGTCTCCTTCTTAAAAACATGACCACCTCTGAGAACCTGCCCTGACCTCTGCAGGAAGTTGGAGTTGCATGTTCTGTGGCCCACAATACCCTGTATCAACCTCTCCATAGCACTTAGCTGGGCATAACTGTGCATGTCTTTCTCTTCCCCCGTAGTCTGACACTTTCAGGTGCCTGGAAGTAATGTCCCAGAACAGAGCAGATGGCTTAGAAGACTCTCTGTAAATGTTGGGTAGGTGATTAGACAAGCGATAACCTCTCATGGACATCATCCTTCGAGGCTACCTGGGAAGCTGCTCCCATAAGATAAGTTTGTCCAGAAAAGGGGTTTTCTTAAGAAATAGCAATACTTAAGTCACTCGATGTGTAATCACTTTAATCTTCCATGACAACAAGTCCTTCAAAGACATGTAATATTATAAAATTCCTCCTTCCACTTCCCAAATCTAGCTCTCCACTCCTTTCTCCCAACTGCTTCCCCAAGAATAGCCTTCAGGAACCAAAAAAAAAAAAAAAAAGTAACTGAATATGAATGTGGGTTCTATTGCTCTCTCTTATTTGTGTCACGCCAGCGGCCATTAGCCACTCCTCATGGTAGAAAATTAAGTCCTAGAATTGCTGGAGGAGCATTTCTTCTATGCAGACACTAAAAGCTGGCCCTGTCATTCCACTGTAAGACTGCTGGCAATTGCATTACCTTCCTGTAGGGGGTGAGGAGGTGGGGGGGTGAGGCTATGGAGATGAAGAGACTGTCGCACAGCACAATGGGGAGTAGCTGCAGGATTGTAAGTTAGGCCTCTGAGGAAGTATTTTTCACCTGTAGGTGGTAATCCATTTATGAGTCACTTAGCAATTTACTGAGGCTGCAATCAGCATTGTTTCTTGTGCTTTAATATAATATGTTGACTAGAATTCAAAAGCAAAGAAGAGCAAAGATGGGATATAAACAAAAAGGAAAGGGGAAAGGGTGGGATGGCACAGTTGTGGGGAACAGAACAGAGGAGAATAGAAAACACCAAAGTGCATAGGACAGCAAGAGTGAGGGACTGGGTTGTGGCACTTCAGTTCCAGTGGCCACACGCAGTCCCTTAGATGTGTAAGGAATGTGATAGGAATATACTTTTCTTGCTGTGACTGAGGCCAATAAAGTTTGAAAAACACTGCCCAAAGAATCAAAGTGAGTTTATACTTTAATTTCTGTGGATAATTCCCTGCCTCCTCGATTGGAAGCTATTCTTCCTATAAGGACCGCTTACTCCCTACAGGCCAGTGGCCGTCAGCCCTCAGGGCTGGTGAGGGTTACCCGTGGCTGTTCATATGTGTCCTGAACTCTCAATCAGACTCGAGATTCTCTGTGAACAAGGACACGTTTCATCCTAACTTATACCTTCCTCAGAAGCACTGTGGGGCAGGCCTACAAAATATACTCAGTGAAAATTGTTTTCTTGGCTGAATTTTACAAACTGGCAACTTTGTTAAGAAAATCAGGTAAATTATTTACCGGGGGGGGTGGGAATCAAATAGCCTCTATAAACTTTTCACCCAAATCACAACAAAAAATTGAACAAGTAAAACAAAGCAGATTGCTGGACCCCTTTAAAAAAAGAACAAATACAAGTTATCCCTCTGAAAATGGCAATTGAACAGCAGTCCACAGAAATACATTATGCAGTCAATAGGAAAAGACATATGAGACCCCTGGGTGGTATAGTTTGTGCAAAACTAATAACGTAAAGGTTCACAGTTCAGACTCACTCAAGAGTTCCATGGAAGAATTGCCTGGCCATTTACTTCTGTAATAATTACAACCAACAAACCCTATGGATAAATTCCACTCTTTAACTCAGGAGGCTGCTGAGTGAGAGTTGGCTGTCTGGTAACAGGTTTGGATTCAGAAGGGGTCTCGTGTGTGTGTGTGTGTGTGTGTGTGTGTGTGTGTGTGTTTTAGTATGAGACAGGAACAGAGCTTCAACCCTGCATTGATTAGAAGGACGAGGAGTGCAAAAATCAAAGGAGCAAGGTGCGTACTGCCTGGAAATCTAGGATCTTTCCCAACCATCAAAATTGAGTGAAAAATTTGCAGTAGATGCGATCAGCACCTGTTTATTATCAACATTTCACAGCGAGCATTAATAATACATCTGATATTTATAAAGCTTTTGTTTTCCAGCTCTCCCTGAAATGAATCAAGCTAGAAAGATTTGAGAATGTTGAGGGATTCAACTTTTGTAAGTAAAAGGAGAATCTCAAGGAGATAGGGGGATATAAAAATGCATAACTATTTTAAATTTTAAGCATCCATGTGGAATTGTTCAATTATGCTACTGTTTTATGATTTATCTGATGCAAGGCATTATAATAAAACACAAAAAAAATCCCCACATAAAAACATAAAGCAAGAAGAACTACCAAATTCATGCCTTGGTATGGACAGATCTTACTGCCTTTGTGCATAATTTATACTGTCTATAAACCAACACCTGGGAGCTGCTAATTTAATTAGTATTGAACATTTCATTGTCGTAAGCCCAGGTTTCAGACTAGTTTGACAGCTGTTTTCATTACTTCTAATTAATCTGTGGTCTTGGGTTCTCTTTTCAACCTTGTATGGATGTTAAAGTTCATGGATTTTGTTTGGTCGAAGGAATCAGTTCACTAAATGATATCATGACAATGTTAGAATCCATAATTTTTCAGAATTCTGGCAATTTATGGCATGACACTTGAGAGTCGTGCCTGCTTGAGAACATGCCATCCAGGTGCAGTGGCTGTGCCCATCCTGCCATCCAACCCAAAGAATAAATATATACACTGAGCATCCCCCCTGGAAAGTTCTCCCTGATTGTCCCACCCTAACGTATACACAAGTCATTTATGCCTGACACTGCATTGAACAATGGAGTTATGAGAACAAAGAAGACTCAAGGAGTTTCCAGTAGAGGATGGAGAGAAGAAGAAGAAGAAAAAAAAAAAAATATATATATATGTATATATATATATATATATATATATATATATATATTCAGACATTTAATCTGAGCATTTGCAAGCCTGGACCAAGGGAGCAAATCAAGATATCAGAATATCTAAGTGGTCTAAATCAAGCTAGCACATGGTTAAATCAAATATACTCTCTCCCACTGTCATAAAAAGTGCACCTTCAAAATGATTGAGAAGGCAGGTTCCATTGCAGAATGAGCCATACAGAGAAAGCCTCCGGCTCACTGATCTCCCCTTCCTGATCCCGGCTCCATGCTCTCACAGATGTGCGTGAATGCCTTGCATGCCCAAGTCTGTCCATAGCTGCCAACAAATAACTGTCACTTGGGGAACTTGAGGAAGAAGCCCACTGAGATAGTGATATAGTTAAAGTTTATTGTGCCAACCTGACAGATAAACACATGTTTATCAGGAGTTTATTGAAGGGCGGAGAAAGAAATGGCTCAGTGAGCCTCGCCTTTCCAGTTCTCAGGTCTCTTGCTTTGTGATGGTCACACCAGGGTGCAGTTGCCTTAGTCAGTTCACTACTTCAACTGGCAAGGATCACTTCCTGTAAGACATCCCTGAGGAGAAGCCACATGGACCTACCCTGATGCAGCCCTGGGTGCTGGAGCACCTACCAGCGCTGAGCTGTTTACACTCTCATTGACTCGGCTTTCCTCCTCCAGTCGACGTCATTGCATCTGTTTTGTGAGATGCAGGAGTACTTTGTGGATTGGTGTTGGACATATGGGTTAATGTTGGACTTGTGGGCTTGGGCAGCACTGGGTAGGGATGTTTTCTTGATGTGCACTTAACCTTTATATAAAACTCTCTTTTATATATGAATTTCTGTGGATTTGTTTCTCTAAAGTGCCCAGACTAACCCACAGAGGTCGTGGAAACAGAGGTCTGGGCAGACAGTTCCAAAACCTGGGCATGAAGCTTGCTCAAGAACTGGGCATCCCCTCAAGAGGCATTGCAGAAGCACAGAGAAAGGCCCTTTATAGCTGCCATTCTCAAGCATTCATGTGCTTAAGAGCCCCCTGGGGTGTATGTGAGAACTCAAATTACTGGGCCTTGCCTCCAGGTATGACACTTCAGTACCACAATCTGCATGAAACAGATGCCACACAATGAATAGGATGTCTAAAGCACAGGGCCAAGGGAGGGGCCTCTCTGTCAGTGGAAGGGCAGCACTGACTAAGTGAGGCAGGCACTGCCAACAAGTCTGTGCACAGTGCTGAAGCAGCACAGTTACAGTAACCATGGGTGCAGACTGAGAGCTGACTTTGTGCCAGGTTCTATATTTGCTGCTTCATTCATGCAATTCTCCAAAAGCTACTGAATAAGAATCTTTCTGTGTGTATTCAGTCATAGAAATATACAGCTCAGGCATCAAAGACCCAGAACAAAAATTGTATCATTGTAAATGAGGGGGAATGTAGAGTGGAGACCCAAAGCCCATCCATAGGCAACTGGACATCCCTTACAGAAGGTTCACAGGGAGGAAATGAGCCAGTCAGGGTGCAGTATAGCACCAATGAAACATATAACTTTCCTCTAGTTCTTTAATGCTTCTTCCCCCCACACTATCATAACCCCAATTCTACCTTACAAGTCTGGCTAGACCAGAGCATGTACACAGGTAAAGATAAGAGCTGGAAACACAAGGAATCCAGGACAGATAAACCCCTCGGATTCAATATTGAGAGTAGCTATACCAAGAGGGGAAGGTGTGGGGAGATGGGGGGAACTGATCACAATGATCTACCTATAACCCCCTCCCAGGAGGATGGACAACAGAAAAGTGGGTGAAGGGAGACATTGGTCAAAGTAAGCCATGAAAAAAATAATAGTAATTTATAAATTATCAAGGGTTCATGAGGGAGAGAGGTGGATGAGGGAAGGAAAATGAAGAGCTGATACCAAGGGCTCAAGTAGAAAGAAAATGCTTTGAAAATTATGACAACAAATGTACAAATGTGCTTGACATAATGGACAGATTGATGGATGGATGGATGGATTGTGATGAGTTGTATGAGTCTCCAATAAAATGATTTTTTTAATGCACAGCTTAAAAAGTTCATTTTAAAAGAAATTTTATTGAGTGTGTATCTTTGTGTGCTTCAAAAAGTTCATGGGAAAATGAATTCTCAATGTAGATATAGCTATGGAAATGGACATATCGAGAGATTGAGATAGACATACATATAGAGATAGAGAGCTAACTCCTAGAGACTTCCAGCTCTTCTAATGGGAGAGTAACATATCTGAGTAACACTTCTCCCCAATACGAAGTCTGGTCAAAATAGTTGTAAGTTTTCTCCCTGAAAGCCCTGAGGAACAATCTCTGGTGTTCTAGAGAAAGTTTTCAGCATGGCTGTTCAAACCCACTGCTGTCAAGTCGGCTCCAATTCCTAGTGACCCCATAGGTCAGAGTCCGACTGCACCACAGGGTTTCCAGGACAGCGGACTTTACAGAGGAGCTGCAGAGTGGTCGGCTAGCTGTTCACTGAAAGATTCCTGATTGGAACTTCACAACCACTCTGCAAGAGAAAGATGTGGGAGTATAAAGATTGTAGCCTTAGAAAGTCTGGGGTCAGTTCCACGCTGATGTCCACCTAAGCCCGCTGCCAGTGAGTGGGTTCTGATTCATAGGGACCCTGTAGGGTCACTTTACTCAGACGCTTCTTGGTAGAAATTGTTTCAGTTTGGAATCTTCATGGAAACCGACAGCCACATCTTCCTCCCACAGAATGACTGGTGAGTTTGAACCCGGACTTTTCCATTGGCAGTCGGAGGCTTTGCCTACTTCACCGCCAGACCTTTTTTTTCCATGACTAAATCCTAGTGGCCAAAAGAAGCAAACACACCTAAATTCCTTGCCAGAGTTTTCATGTGCATAGCCACTGTCCTCATAGTATCAGATGTTAATTACATATCTCCCCCCTTTTTTAGATAAGGAAATAGTTTCTCTGAGAAGTTAAGAAATCTGTGACACAGTCAGAACAAGCTGAGCAAGCATTTGTTCTCAGGTCCTCCCATCACTGCACCCTCCAGCTGTCTCCTCCGTGCAACCCAGAGGGAGAGACTGGGGTGGGCAAAGATTCCTAAGTACACCTTCCCAAAAGATGAATGAGTTTTAAGGAAGTTAGGAAGCCAGAGGGAGCAGGTGGGTAACGATCTCAGGGCATTCCAGCGTAAACAGAAGCCTAAGTGTGATACAGGATGGTGCGTTGGGGGAATTGAGAAGTGATGCATTTATCTGGAGTGGAGAGTGGAGTTGGGAAAGCAGATAAGAGAGGAAAGGCAGGAGCACTAAGAAATATTGATCGATGCATGTGGTAAGCAAATGAGAGTGAAAGAAAGCACACTTGGAGGAACTAAATACTCAACTTTGTACATGTTCTTTCGTTCTCGCATCTCCTATAGGAAGGAATGCTGTAAAAATCATTGTGTAATGAATACAGATGTCAAGATGAAACCTCTGTTGGTATTCTGAAATGTAGTTAAGTAGTCCATCATTATTTCACCATCTGCAAGTATCTATCTTGTCTCTTCAGCAGTCCGAGTTGTTTGAGACAAAAAACTGTGTGGGTGGGTTTCCACTGAACAAGTACTCATTATTTGTTGATTTGGTTCGAAAATGACTAAGGTGTCCATGTAATTTGTAAGAGACTTATTAGCAATAAAAATGTCAAGTTACTTCTGCCCGGTGACAAGCAGAGCAAACAACATGCTCTGTTCCTCATGGAGGTGCTCAGGAAGCACCCATGCTTCCAGGACGCACTGGATAGGCAAGGAGAAACAACGAAGCTCGTTCGGAGTTGGACAGGGCTTTATTGTGCCTTAATCTGATCAGAACAAATAATCCCAGCCATAATTCATCATGTGGAACTTAATAATTCATATAGAACATGGAATTAGTCTCAAATCTGAAAGCCTAGTAAATTCTGCCAGCTCCCTCATATGTTTCTTTTACCACCGAATAAGAACAAATGAAGACACATCGCAATGCATTTTAAACTCACAGCAATAGGAAATGATAGCGCAGTGACTTCTAAGGAGGTAAACGCTCCTTCAGTTACTGAGCTGGATAGAAGTACGGAGAGTGCATTGGTTCTGGTTAGAAAGTAACAGACAGACTTGTAAAGAAAGGAAGCGCAGTGCATTGGTAACATACTGGTTTATGCGCTGGACTGCTACTAATCACAAGGTCTGCAGTTCCAGCCCGCTGCTCTGAGGAAGAAGTACGAGACTAACTCCTCCCATAAAGATTGATAGTCTCCAGAGAGGACACCCACAACCCGTTTGTTGGCCCCTGGACATCCCCTTGCAGAGGAGTCTCGGGGAAGAGACGAGCCAGTCAAGGTGTGATGTAGCAACGATGAAAAATACAACTTTCCTCTAGTTCCGAAAGGCTTCCTCCCTGCCCACCCTCATGATCCCAATTCTACCTTGCAAGTCTGGCTAGACCAGAGGATGTACACTGGTACAGATAGGAACTGGAAACACAGGGAATCCAGGGCGGATGATCCCCTCAGGACCAGTGGTGAGAGTGGTGAAAATGGGAAGGTAGAAGGAGGGTGGGTTGGAAAGAGGGAATGGATTATAAGGATCTCCATGTGACCTCCTCCCTGGGGGACGGACAACAGAAAAGTGCGTGATGGGAGGTGTCAGACAGGGAAAGATATGACAAAATAATAATTTATAAATTATCAAGGTCTCATGAGGGAGGGGGGAGCAGGCAGGGAGGGGAAAAATGAGGACCTGATCCTGGGGGCTTAAGTGGAGAGCAAATGTTTTGAGAATGATGAGGACAGTGAATGTACAGATGTGCTTTACACAATTGATGTATGTATGGATTGTGATAAGAGTTGTATGAGCCCCTAATAAAATTATTTTTAAAAAGATTTATAGTCTCAGAAACCCTAGGAAAAAGTTCTATTTTGTCCTATAGGCTAGGAAAAAGTTCTATTTTGTCCTATAGGTTTGCTATGAATCATAACAGACTCTGTGGCATTTGGTCTGGTTGAATGTATTTATAAAAATCCACTGTTATCAAGTGGAATTCCAATTCATAATGATCCTCTAAGACAGAGAAGAATTGGCCCATAGGGTTTCAAGGCTATACATCTACAAAGAAGCAGACTGTCATATATTTTTTCCTGCAGAGAGAGTGGATTAGAATTGTTGACAAATTAGTTCATCTTAACAACTAGTCTCCCAAGCTCCTCAGCATCTTCTTAAGGGGTTAATGGCTAACGCCCTTAAACACAAAGCATTATACTCCTTATATGAAGTATCTCCTCCTGCAAAAAGAACCACTATCTAAAGGTCATGCTGTGATTTATTACATGACAGAGTTTGCTATAAGGTAGACCTGTGTCAGACACTGCCAAAGAAATCTCTGTAAATACAAGGCAGCGGCACTTCACTGGGATGGGATGCGGCAGGCAGGTGTCTGAGCAAATGTGTTGCAATATTTTGTGATTTTTGTGGAAGCCACTACTCCTTAATATCAGTTATAAGACAGACTCTGAAGGATCCAGGTCTTTCCATTTGAACCTCAGAGAGCTGAGAGGAGGGAAAGAGAAATACTGCACTGACATCCCTCCATGCTCCTCGAGATCCAAGACAGTGACACAGAATGACAAAATAAAATCACCTTGAGAAAAGGGAGAGTCTAGGCTGGTGAATTAGGCTCAAAGATGAAAATACAGGACTTGTGGGATGGGCGGTTCAGGGAGGTCTGGTCTAGCAGAGCATAAGTCTATGTCTTGTGCCTTGGGGACCCATGGCCATGGTTGGGAGAGGGGAGTAGAAAACGTCACTTGCTATGGAGTCATTGTGAGTCATGGTTACCCCATATGTATTAGAAGAGAAATGTGCATTATAGTTTCCAATACTTCGTGAGATAGTTGACGTTTATTGTGCCCACATGGCCAATGACCACATGTGGGATTAATGGAAGGGTAGAGAGATAAATGGCTCGGCGAGCCTTGCCTTTTTTGTCTCTTGCTCTTTGATCATCAGACCACTGTGTGGCTGCCTTGCTTGTTCTGTGCATCAATTTGCAAGCTACACTACCTGTGGGACACCTAACCCATGGACTTTGTCACTGTAATTTGAGGTTCCTTCAAGACCTGCTTCGCCACACTATTGGAACTTACATCTCTTGAGCTAGAGACTATCAGACCCTGTCATCAGGCTGACTGTTGGTGACCTGCCTTGCTGTTTGCTGCCTGTGGCTGGATAGCCTGAATTGCTCTACAGAGAACTACCAGGCGGCCCTCAAGACTTGAAGGACTGCCAGTGTCTCACAGCTGTCTCACGGGAGTGAGTTGCACTGAGCCATTGGT
Source organism: Tenrec ecaudatus (assembly GCF_050624435.1). Classification (NCBI taxonomy): domain Eukaryota; kingdom Metazoa; phylum Chordata; class Mammalia; order Afrosoricida; family Tenrecidae; genus Tenrec; species Tenrec ecaudatus. The sequence goes on from NC_134546.1 coordinate 46,809,655, forward strand.
ACTGCTTTATAGATTAATGAACTGTTTATTTCTTATGTTATCTATCTATATACGTATATATTTATAATTATTAGTGTTCTGGTTTTGTTTCTCTAGAGAACCCTGTCTAACATACTTGATTTTGCTGAAGTGTTCACCAGGCCTTTCTTCTGACGTGCCTCTGGGTGGCCGCAAACTTCTATTTTCTCTGTTAGCAGTCTAACACATTATGCATTTGCATAAAAGGACCCAGGCACTCCCAGGAAAGCAGTAAAAGAACTGCAATCCTAGAGCCCAAGCTCTCCCATACTGTAGCTTATGCCTTATGTGAAAAATATCACTGCAGAGCTCATGGACTTCAATAGCACCATCTTGTGGCTTCAAGAGGCAATAGCTGTAAAGGAGCAAGAATGCAGTTCCCTGTGCTTGAGTCTTGGTAGAGGGAAGAGCCCCATGGGTCCAAAGAGCCCTAGAGTTCCTGGACCATGGGCATTGGCGGAGTGGAGTAACTGAACCCTCCGTGGAAGGAAGTCACTTAGAGTTCCATATGGTAGCTTCCTGAACAGTTATTCAGAACATTTTAAAATGTGAATGCATTGACATAGGTGAATATTTTCACATTTCCACGTTTCTGAGCATATTGTCTTACTTATATTTTAAATTAAAACAACCACAAGGGGGAGGGGGAGTCTCTCTTTTCTAGAGATGTGAAGGTGAAGAACCTGCACTTGATAATATTTAGACAGACAGAGAAGAGAAGAGAAGAAAGCAACAATCTCCAAGCAAACATTCCTCTTTAAAATGACGGAGTTTATCATAACAATAATAAGTAGTTGAGCCCTAAAAAGTCTGGAGGAAACTTCCCTATGTTCCATCACATTGTTTAAAGAGCAGCTGCCACAGATTTGGTGGCTGAGCTACAGTTTCAGGAAAGTGTACCAAGGTCTGTTGCAGGTGGAAGTTGTATAAAGAAACTTCCAGTTTCCGAAACATTCATACAATCCACTGCCACCAAGTCGATTCTATGTCACTGTAGGCCTGTGTGACAGAATAGAACTGCTTTATATGCTTTCCGTGGGTCTTAACCTTTACAGAAGCAAACTGTTCATCTTCCTCCCCCACACAGCCTGGTGGGTTTGCACCACCTCTTGGTTAGCAGCCCAGTGCTTAAGCCACTGCACAATCAGGGGTCCTGAAACTTTCATAGGAAGCCTGAACACACTGAAATTTTAATCTCACAATTTTATTACATAAATATGTTCATTTTAGAAAAAATAGGCACGCAAACAAACTTCCCCTTAATCCCCCCATGCACTAAATAAGACAGGCCCATCTTTATAATATTGTGAGTTTGGTTCTAGACTAAAGAAAATATTAAGTGCACAACACAAATGTTTTGGTGTTGAGTGCATATAAAAATAATGTTTACCCTATACTATAGTCTACCTTGGGGCTTCAAAAAGCATATACAAATACCGAATGAAACAATAATTTTTTGATAAATTTTTGAAGCCCTTTCATAATAATTGTGCAATAGAATTATGAAGAAAGTATGAAGTGTTGTGAGGATTGCCAAAATGTGACCAAAAGAGCAAGACATCTTTGGGGGAAATGATACCCCCTGTCTTTCTTGCCACAAACTGTAACTTTATAAAAAATACATTAGCTATGTAAATTCAACAGAGCAAATGACCTGTATTAATACTTGAAGTATATACTTCTAAATTTTTATATAAATAGACATGTTATTACAAAGTTAAATTATTGATTTGGTAATCCTTTTTTATTCTCTATAAATTTATCATAATTGTTCATATCTTACTTACTATATTAACCAGATACACAACAGCTTAAAGAGAAATTTCTATAGACTGACGAGATCTTTAGCAGTTGTCCAGCCTTTATATAGCTGAAAACAAACTAGAAGTTCTGTAAAATGTACGCACTATTTTCATTTCTGTGGCTTAAGGATTTTAACAGCTGTGCCATTCGGTAGGTCCATAATAAGGGTATCCCTTCATTTTATACTGCTTTAATTCAACCTCCATTCACAATCACTGCATCAAAAAAAAAAAGGACTAAGATGTTCCCATACAAAGCTCTTGAACATCCCACCGTTCTGCAGTCATTACCAAGAGGTGAATTTCAATGTAACAGCTAGGGGACATCTCACCATTTCTATTAGGATGAAGAGCAGATGATGCTGGTTTCCAGAAGGAGGGCTGCCTGTCTGATGTGTATAACCTGTCACTTGATCTGTCAGACCCTGCCAATTACCTTACATCACCTGTGTGCTATTCAGTACTTTCAGCCCTGCTGGGCAAAAGTAATCCTACCACCACGTCCCGCCTTACTCTGTACTGCGAATGACTTTTGCTACCGACTTGTCTTAAGCTTTCTTAAATTAAGAGGCAAGAAAGAATCTCTCACTCTCAGAAACCACTGGGCTCCCCGCTGCTGTTGAACAAAGCTTTGACCCTTATCATAAGGATGTTAAGTAAGGAAAGGGTAAAATCCACTGAAGCAAGTATGGTCAGTGATGAGTCATTAATGCCCTGGGTGAAATCAGAAGGCATAAATTAGGGTGAATCAATTCCAACGTGTAGCAGAGAAAAGACGACATGAGGGGAACTGTCATTCAGTCTCCGTACTAATGTGGGCATGTCTATATATATAGTGAATCCTTCTCCAAAAGATGTGGAGATAAATAGCCGAAGACACCATCAGAGGGCTGGGTGAACCTCCTTAGTGAGCAAAAATGTCAGGGGCGGTTGTTGAGGGACATAGCTAAATGGACAAATGTGTATCTGTAATCACATTTCTTGAGCTCCTTTCAAGGCCCACCCCACCCTCCACCTTGAAGCTCCAGCACTGTATTCACGCAATAGGCACAAGAGAAGCATTAGCTCTGTGGCTCTGCCATGCCTCACCTAACATGGCAAACCCCAAATTACCACAGTCCTTTTGACACTTGGCTACTATCCACCATCGTTTCTTCAGTGAATAAACTTATTCATAACTTTTTTTTAAATTCTCAGCTGTGGATCTCTCCTTGGTCCCTTGCACAGATTTTCTGTCACTCACAGTAAATGTTCTCGTCCTTATTGACCAGATTTGAAAGAAAAGAAACACTAAACTAAAAACATTATATTTTGTAGGCTAAAAAAAGAATAAACAGGGAAAATTTTTTAAGCATTTTATTTATTTGTAACCGCTTTATTGCCACTTCACCCACATCTCATGCAATTCAATAGTTCAACCATATCAAGAAGAGTTGTAAAATCTTTACCACAATCAATTTTAGAACATTTTCTTTTTCTCTGTACTCGTTGTTAGTCATATAACATCCCCCCCAATTTTGGCAACAATAAATGCAAAATATCACTCACTCACCAATTCAACAACTTCTGTATGTATAATTCAATACCATTGATTATACTCTTCATGTTGTACAACTGTTATTGTTAACCCTCTCCAAATTGTTCCACCACCATTAAAATGAACTCAATGCCCCCCAAACAAAAACTCTTTCTCCTTGACCCACAGTAACCATACTTCAAGTTTGGTTTCTTTCTCTTTTTTAGTAGTTTTCTTGATATAATATTCAAATATCATACACTTCTATAGTTCAATCCCTTTTTAAAAGAATTGTGTATGCCTCATCCCAGTCAGCTTTAATGTTCCCTCCTCCCTCCCACATCCACTGATCACTCCCCAATTCCTCTCCCCTTCTTTCTCTCCCCTCTCCCCCATGCCTTCCTGATAAACCATTGCATCAATTATTGTCAATATGCATTCACTCCTCCTGTGCTTCCTAAACTGGAATACCTAACAGAAACAAAAAAGAAATAAAAAATTAAACAAAAAGATGAAATTAATAATAATATTAAGATAAAAAAATTTTTAAAGAGTAAGAAAAATAAAACCAACAACAATATTCAGTGCTGCTCAATATTCACCATTAAAATGATCATTGAAGATAAGGGTGCTACAGGGAGTCTGGTGAAGAAAGCAGATGGTGCCTGGCTATCAATCAGAATAGTGTCTGGGGTTTTAAAGGGTTGTATTCAAAACAAGGGGTTATCTAAGCAAGGAGTCAACTAAGGCCACATGGAAGAAGCACACTAGCTTGTGTGAGCCAAAAATGACAATAAAAATTCAAATATGTTGAAGGGAAAAGTATAAGAGGCTAAATTGTGAACACCTGAGATAATTTATTGTGCCAACCTGGCAGATAAAAACAGTGGGGTTAATTGAAGGGCGGAGGGATAAATGGCCCGGTGAGCCCCGCCTTTCAAGTTCTCAGGTCTCTTGCTTTGTGATGGTCAGACCAGGTTGCAGCTGCCTTAGCTAGTTCCCTGTTTCAGCTGGCAAGGCTCACTTCCTGCAAGACATACCAAAGAGAAGCCACATGAACTTAACCCCAATGCAACCCTGGGTGCTGGAGCAGCCGTGTGGAGACCCCTCTCACTTAGATGGCTGCTTGTTTGAATACAAGCCTTTAAGACCACAGACACTGTTCTATTTGATAGATGACACTACTTGCTTTCTTCACCACACTTTACTGTCTTCATGAATGGATCATGAGAGCAGGGCCATGCATAATAATTTAATGTGAGAGACACAGACTCCTTATCCAAAATAAGGATTAAATGAATAAATTCTTAATTAGGCAACCACAGTACCCTCTAAACTGAGTGTACTGAGTTAAAAACAACTCTGGGGGGGATCTGTCAACCCAGCTCCTGGAGGGTTTGCTGGTCTTTTCAGTGGCCGATGACTGTACTTAGCATGATGCCCTTCTCCGGGCACTAGTGTCTGCTCACAATACATCCATAGTATGTCAAATGAGTCTTGCTGTCCTTGCCTCTAAGGAGCACTCTGGCTGTACTTTTTGTCAGACAGATTTGTTTGTACTATTAGCAGTCCATGGTACTTTCTATATTCTTTACTAGCACCATACATATGCATCGGTTATTTTTTGGTCTCTCTTATTTATTGTCCAACTTCCACATGCATAGGAGGCAAGTGAAAATGCCATGGCATGGGTGAGGCGTACCTGAGTCCTCAAAGAAACCTCCTTGCTGTTCAACACTTTAAAGAGGTCTTGTGCAGCAGACTTACCTATTGTGAGCGACTCCCTGTTTGGTCTCTTGACTGCTGCCTCCATGCGCATTGACTGTGGAGCCAAACAAGACTAAATCTTTGACAACTTCAATCATTTGTCCTTTTATCACGATGTTACCTCTTGATTCCTTTGTGAGGATTTTAGTCTTCATTACATTGAGCTGTGATCCATATGGAAGACTGATGTCTTTGATCTTCATCAAGCCAAGTTCACTACCACTATAGTCTATTCTGATTCTTGTGGTGCTATAGGACAGAGTAGAACTGCTCCTTAGGATTTCTGAAAGTTAAATGTGTATAGGAGCAAACTGTCTCATCTTTTTCTATCAGAGCAGCTAGTGGATTTGAACCCCCAACTTTGTGGTTAGTAGCCCAATGCATATTCCACATTGTTACCAGGGCTCTCGTAAGAACACCAGCAATCGGGAAAAACTGCATCTCTGTCCGTTCTGGAGAAAACTAGTTCCTGGGCCATAGAGTGATCATGTGAATTAGGTGAGTTGATATTTATATGAGTAGTACTTGGGGCAGCCTTTAATGCTTGGTAAACACTATTTAAGTATTTCTTTTCAAATAATAAATTGTGTCTACCCTGCAGGTATCTGCTGAAGACACTATCCATTTTTGATTCTTAGTTGGCCATTCATACATCGATGTTCTTCATTTCTGTCCAAATTAACTCCATCAGCCCAACGATTGTTCAGCCATGTCTTGAAAACAAGAAAACTATCCTACTATTTCCATGTAGGATTGGAATGGGAACAGTCACTAGGAGGGTATATTCCTATCAAGTACACTTAAACAAGTGCTTAATTACATAAATATATCCAACTTGGAGTTGTTATTCTAGTTGTAATTCTCTAGATCTTTAAGGTAAATGAATGTTTTTGTTTCATAAATTAAGAAAAATCACGCAGACAGATGTTAATTAAATTTAAAATTCTCTGTCTCCAAGGTCAAGCAAAGTGAAAATCAAATGCAGTTGTTGAAACCCTTGTGATTTTCTTGTCTTCCACAGAGGAATGCCATTTGAGTTAGAAAATGATCTTAAACTTGATCCCTGACAATCGTCAAAGGAAAAATATTGTAATTCCATTGCTCTCTAATTAGGCAAACTTTTAAGAGATAGTAGCTGGAAAAATCCCAAAGTGTATTTTCAAACTATAGAAAGAGGTTCTATTCTATATTAATATAAGCTTTATGGTTCTCCTAAGGAGTGCTGGTGGCACTATCAGGTCAGCATTGGGTTACCACCACGAGGTCAGGGGATCTAACCCACTAACGGCTCCTCAGAAAAGAAACAAACCATGAGACTGTCTGCTCACATAAAGATTTCCAGCCTCAAAAATCTTATGCAGGATCGCTATGAATCGGAATGGGCTTCATGCCAGTGTGCTTGCGGTAGATCCACACTATTGAATATAGAAGCCAGGAAGCCCAGGTGGCTATTGAACACTTCCAATGTAGCAGTCCAAATCCAGAGCTGCTGGAAGTATAAAATGCATGTCCTCTGATAAAAGGATATTAAATATCTGAATAATTTCTGTACTTATTACATGTTGAAATGCTAATGCTTGGAACATATTGGGCTAAATAAAATAAAAGTTGAAAGTTCAAGTTCACCTGTGTATTTTCCCTTTTTGAATAAGGCTATGAGAAATTTAAATTCACACATATGGCTCGCATTTTATGTCAATTAAGCATCTCTCATTGTGTCTCCATCAGCTCTAGATCACACAGAACTACGTACAGTGTGCCAACACAGAGGAATCAGATATTTCAGCATAATAAAAATATTTGAAACAAATTTGACTTTAACCCTGTTTCTATATTCATCATATGTGGTACTCAAGTGTGTGATTAGGATTGGCAAAATCCATGTCAATGGGAAAGAAATCTCTGTGTTGCAATTTTATTTCTCCACATAGCATTCCCTTAACAGAATTTTTAAAGGACAGAGTTCAAAACTTCCAAATTGCTTCTAGTTGTCTATAGCCAACAATTAGGATCTGGAGTATCTGACAAAGAAGATAGCAGATGAACCAGTATAGAGCTTGAAGAAAGAAATGAAAATGAAGAGAAAGTAGTATTAGAAAACCAAATGTTTTATATAGTAAAGTAAGTGAAAATGAATGGTTAGGCGGAGAGATAGAGCAAGAGAATCTTTAATCGGAGAGGAGATGGGTTATTTTTATTTAATTCTAATGTATACACATCTATTTTGTGAAGTGAGAACTGTGAGCGGGGGAAGCACTGCCATTGAGTCCCGAGGGAGACTGGAAGAAAGAGCAGAACGACTGCTCCTGAGGTTGCCGAGACGGTGGGTCTTGAACAACTGCTCCTGAGGTTGCCGAGACTGTGGGTCTTGAAGACAGCAGTTGGCCTCATCCTTCTCCTGAGGAGTGGGCGGTCAGCTTGAACAGCCAACTGTGCAGGGAGAAACCCAATGCTCATCCCACAGAACAGCCGCTGCTCTTGTGAGAAAGCATGCGAGTTATTTCCTATTGCCTCCATCTCCATCCCAATTTAGCTCTATTTCTCTGCGCTGTATCCAGAGAATATGACCTTTACAAACTATGGCCAAAGTGCTGCCAGGCTCTGGTTTGCAGTTGGCTCCCTTTAAGAGGCACATGTATGCTGGAGGAAGACATGAAGGGGAGTTAGGGTGTTTCTTTTCCGTCTCCAATGCTTCCTACCTCCGCTCCTCAAAAGAGCTGCTTCTTTCTGTGTTTGCAACTTTAAATAGACAGTGGTTCTCTTGGATCCCTTCTCTTCTTAGGCTCTGTAAACATTGTATCTTCTCCCTAGCTCTTTATAACTCTTGTGACAATGTCCTCAAATTGATTATCTAGATCCTGTTCACCTCTCTCTTGTTCATTTCATTACATTTTCTTGAATTAAATACCTAACTAGACTTCTATTTTTTTCCCTAGGGTCTTACATTTAGATGAACCTAAAAGACAAATGTTTTTTCCACAGATTTTTGAAAGCCCTATACTTGAAAAGTATTAGAGAAATCACTTTCAAACTTTGAGTTCAATGCTTGGTATGGCCTTTGTGCAAAACATCTTTAAAAGTAAAATTGTGTTAAGCATCACAATCCCATTTTCAATAAAATCTCTTTCCAATCATTTTTTAAAAATTTCTCCCCTTTGATTTTTCCCTGCCTATGATAGGTCTATTTATATGGTAATGCCATTGTATACCTGAGTAATAGATGCATAACCTAAAAATGCAGATAGATTGGATACTATGTCCAAGAAGTGCTCACTAAAAGTAGAAATAAAATATTCTATTGACTTGGAAAAAAGAGAGCTATCAATTGACCATCATCTTTCTATCTCAAACAGAAAGAAACTACCACGTAAACTCTGAGAGACAGAACTCTACAAGGATTGTCTTGTAATAGAGAACCTTGAAAAATTTTCATCTTTGGCAAGGTGGAGTCTTAGCCCTTTTCTAACTCTTGGTTAGTGTAAAATAGTTCTGTTTTCCTTCTTTGACAGGTTTCTGCCTTACACACTTTCCAAAATTCGGAGGTGTCACTGTATCCTTAGTCATTCATTCTTCTTTATATCATCCAGGTTCTCTGATGATTTGCTCGGGGTACAGGTTGAACAAACATGGCAAAAGGACAACCCTGACGAACATCTTTGCTGATCTTAAACCAAGCAGTATTCCCTTGTTCTGTTTGCAAAACTGCCTCTTGGTCCATGTTCAGGCCCCACGTGAGCGCAATGAAGGGATGTGGAATTCCCTTTCTTCTCAAGGTTATTCTTGAGGACATGTGATTCACACAGCGGAGCGCCTTTGTATCATCAATAAAACACACGTAAATACATTTTTGTTATTCTCTACTTTAAGCCAAGATCCATCTGACATCAGCAATACATTTTTTCTCACTTGGGTTTATTGTTTCTTCCCATCATTTTATTGGAGGCTCTTACAGCTCTTATAACATTCCATACATCAATTGTATCAAGCATATTTGTATATATGTTGCCATCATCATTTTCAAGACATTTCCTGCTTGAGACTTTGATATAAGCCCCTCTTTTTTTCCCTCCTCATCCACGCTCCCACTTCCCTGTATCCTTATCAACTATATGTTGATATAATATTGATATCACTACTCCTGAGAGATTTATCTTTCCTGAATTGCCTGTGTTCAGAGGTCTTATCTGACCAATGTGTGTTCTCGGTCTAGCCATTTGTAAGTTAGATCTGAGTCATGGGAGAGGGGGAGGAAGTATTCAGGAACTAGAGGGATGATGTGTGATTTACCGATGCTGTACTGCACCTTGATTGAATCACCCATTCCTTATACCACTTCTATCCAATTATCTACAGATGGGCTACGGGTCTCCACTCCAATCCCCCTCTTTCACAATGATATAGCAGTTTTGAGTCTTTTCATATCTGTTGCCTGATCCCTCGTGATAACATAGGCTGGTGTACTTCTTCCATGTGGGTTTATTTGCTTCTCTGTTAGATGGACGTTTGTTTGACTTCAAGCTGTTAAGACTCCAGATGTCGTATCTTTTGATAGCCAGGCACCATCTGCTCTCTTCACCACATTTGTTTATGCACCATTTTGTCTTCAGTGATCATATCGGGAAGGTGAGTATCAAAGAGTGCCAGTTTATCAGAACAAAGTGTGTTTGTGCTAAGGGAGGCCTTGAGTGGAGGCCCAAAGTCCATCTGCTCACTTAATACTTAGCATAAAAACATATGATGATGGGCCTCTATCCTTTTCATTATAAATTAATATATGTACATATATGCACGCCAATAGCTATACCTCTGCATCCTATTTTTTTCCTCTATTTGCTTTCACCTTCCTCCTATCCCACTATCATGCTCACCCTCCATTCTCTCAGTATTTTCTCTCGGGTACATTGCTCTTGATCAAGACCCACCCAGAATAATATGCTCTTCTCTTCATCAATTTTAAATTTCTTGTTGTTCCCTTATCCCTTAGTTTGTTGGCTCCCTTCTCCCCTCCCCATCCCCTCTTCTCCCATGCCCCTCCTCCACCCCCTGGAACCACTGGTCCCATAGCTTTCTCCTCAGGATTGTTGATCATGCCTATCTTATGTAGATAGACATTGGGCAAAAGAAAAACAAAAGCAAAACCTAATGAAATGAAAGAACAAACAAAACAAAGCAGAACAGGAGGGAAAAAAAACAATAGATAATTCCAGGTCTGTCTGCTGAGTCTTATGTATGTTTTCTGATCAAGTCTGATGAGGTGCCAAGCCCTGTCCCCCAAATCAGAATTTTATTTTCAGGAGTCCTTGGGGACTTGGTTACTTTGCTACACTTTCTGCCCAGTTTCACTCCCTTCACATTTCACCTCACTGTGCATGGGGTGGACCAGGTTACACTTTCCGCACAATGTCTCCAGTGCTGTCCCCCATAGCACAATGGGTCAGTGAGGGAATGTCTTGTCTTGTGTGGTGGGGCCAGCCCTACAGTCCTCTCTATGCACTGGCTGCTCTGAACAGGGATATCATCCCTGGGGCTTGGGGGCCATGATGGGGTTCACTCTCTCTACCTCTTAATTCACTCCCGTGTGGTCTGGACATACACGCCTCTCTCCCTGTGCTATTTCTTCAGTGTTGTCCTCTGTAAACACTACTATCTTTGTTCTAAGTCCTCTTCTAAATATGGCTTGAATCTCTGGAACCTCCTAGTATTGTACTTCTTCAATTATTTTTTAAAGTATCTTAGCACCATTTTACTTGTATGTGATATAATTGGTTTGTTCAATTATTTGAGCTTTCTAATTGGTCACCTTTCTTTGGAATGATATAAATATGGATCTCTTCCAGTCAATCAGCCAAGTAGCCATCTTCCAAATTTCCTGGCATAGATGAGTGAGTGCTTTCCAGGGCTTCATCAGCATAGTGAAGCATTTTAATGGGTATTCTATCAATTCCTAGAGCCTTGTTTGGGGCTAATATTTTCAGTGCTGCTTGCACTTCTTCCTTCAGTATCCTTGGTTCTTGTTCATATGCTACTTCCTGAAATGGTTGAATGCCAACCAGTTCTTTTTGGTGCAGAGACTGTGTATTCTTTCCATCTTCTTTTGATGCTTTCTGCATCATTTAATATTTCTTTAAATATTTCAGTATTATCTTGTACAGTATTACAAGGCTTGAATTTTTCTCTGAAGTTCTTTCAGGTTAAGACGTGTTCAGTGTGTTCTTCTGTGGAGGTGTTGTAACTCTAGGGCTTTGCCCATTTCACTATAGCATTTTATTTTGTCTTCTTGAGTTGCCCTTTGAATTTTTCTAATCAGCTCTTTGACTTCATCATTTCTTCCATTTGCCTTAGCCACTCTATGGTTAAGAGCAGATTTCAGTGTGTTCTGACATCCACTTTGATTTTTTTTCACTCTTCCCTTCTTAAGGACCTTTTGATTTCTTCATATATGATGCTCTTGATGTCCTCCTACAGCTCATCAGGTCTTCTGACATTAGTGTTCACTGCATCAAATCTATTACTGATATATTCTCAAAATTCAGGTGGGATAGACTAATGGTCTGGTTTTGGCTTTCATAGACTTATTTTAATTTTCTGATGCTTCTCTCTGAGCAGCTGATAGTCTGTTCCATGGACAGCCCTGGCCTGCTTTTAGCTGCTGATCTTGAGCTTGTCCATAGTCGATTCCCACAGATGTAGTCAATGTAACTTCTGTGTATTTCAGTATATAGTAACCATTTGTGTTGTTGAAAAAAAGGGTATTTGCTATGAACAAATCACTGGTTTGCAAAATACTGTCGTGTGATCATAAAGTCCATTTCTATCACCAAGACCATATTTTCCAACAGTTCCTTCTTTGTTTTCAACTTTTGCATTCCAATCAAGGCGTCTTCTCTGCACTTTTGCCCAATTTCAAACTAAAGGGGGTGGTATATTTCTTCAATCTCTTCATCACTAGCTTTAGTGATTGGTGCATAAATTTGAATAATAATTGTAAGTATACACAGCCTATAATGTTAGGAAGCACAGCTGATTCATGAAGATACTGGTTTGCATGAGGGAGAAGCTCTGGTGCTTACATATTCAGCTACTAACCTCAAAGTCAGCCGTTCAAATCTCAGACATTCTCTGGGAGAAAGACAATGCTTTCTACTCCCATGGAGAGTCTTGAAAACTCATAGTGGGAGTTTAACCTGTCCTATAGGATCACTGTCAGTTGGAACTGACTTGATGATAGGTAGTTTTTGATAAATTTGCTTCAGGATTTAGATGGTAATCACAAGACCAAGCTAATAGTTCAAAGTTCTCAATTGTTCTACTGGAGAAGGATTAAAACAGTCAGCTTCTATAAAGATTTACAGCCTCAGAAGTCCTAAGGAGTGATTTTACTCTGTTTTATAGGGTCACTATGAGTCAGAATCAACTCAAAGGCAATAGATAATTTTGAGGAGGTAGTTCACAAGGCGTTCTGGTGGTGTACTGGCTGATTGCTTGACTGAGATAACCAAAAGGTTGGTTGTTCAAACGCAGCTCCATTCCACAGGATAAAGATGTGATAGTTTACTTCCATAGGGACTGCAGCTTTGGAAGCCCAATGAAGCAGTTATGCTATGTCTTACAAGGTACCTGTGAGTTTGAATCAACTTAATGACAATGAGTTTGATTTGGGGGTTTGGGTTGCTCAAACAGTTGCTTCTATTCTTTAACTGAAAGGTTTATGGTTCAAACCCATATAATTATGTTGCTGAATGTGATGGGTAGGTTTGTTGTGCCAACATGGCCAGTAAGAACATGTGGGATTAATAAGGTCACATTTTTATTGGAGGGCAAAGAGATAAATGGTTTGATGAGCTCCACCTCTCTCTCTCTTCCTCTCTGGTGATCAGACCAGCTGCCTTGGCTGGTTCTCTGCCTCAATTCCGAGGTATACTACCTCTGGGACACCCAACCCATGGACTGTGTTGATAGAGCTTGAGGTTCCTTCAAGACCAGCTTTGCCACACTCCTGGTGTACACATCCCTTGAGCTGGGGACTGATGAATCTTGGCATCTGGCTGACTGTTGGCGACCCATCCTGCTGTTTGCTGCCTGTGGCGGGACTGCCTGCATTGCTCTATAGAAGATTCAGCTGTATGCTTCCTTGACCTTGGACCCAGCAATCCTTGTGAGTTGAAGGACTTCCAGTATATTAACTGTTTCACAGAATTGAGTTGAACTGAGTTCTCTGTAATGCTGTGTGAACTAATTAGCTGTTATATTCCTTCATGGTATATATTTATCCATATATATAAAATCATAAATTTCCTGGCTTTGTTTCTCTAGAGAACCCTAAGACAGTGAAGAAAGGACTAGCAACTCGCTTCTAACAATTAAAGCCAAGAAGACCTTATGAGCAGTTCTACTCTGTAATGCATGAGTTCACGATAGGTCAGAAATAGCTCAGTGGAAATAGTTTTGATTTGCTTTTATGGACCGCTGAACTATATGCAAATATATTACCAACACATGCCACTATATTGCGTGGGTCTCAAGTTTCTCAGAGCACATGCTTTCATTACAGTTATGGAGTAAGCAGTCCATTGAGCCTGAAGTGGCTGATCTAGAAGTGCTTCAGAGGTGTCCACAAACATGGTAAGGGGTGTCTCTGGATTTCACAAGGCCCAGGGGTGCTGTCAAAGAAGAAATTGGGGCCCCAAAGAAAAACAAAGATGGGGTAAAGCCTGGAGAGCAGAAGGGCTTACTCATATATGGGAGATGTCTCATCTATTTCTGTAAACCACTGCGATGCTCAGGCTGTAAACACATATATTCATTCAGGTGTTCATCTAGTATTTACCAAGAGTCTAGTAGACATAAGTTACATGCCCCTGATTGAATTTTTTACATGTATGTTTCAAAATAAAAAGTACATTTTCATTTGGTACCAGGCATGTAAGAGATATGTTTATGAGGCCATCATTTAAAGCAATTCTTGTCACATGACTTTGTTACCAGAATTTCTTCCTCAGAGAAACTAGCAAGTTTCTACCTAATGGTGTGTTGTCACAAGGCACACACACACACACACACACACACACACACACACACACACACACCAGCAAGACAGTATGACAATAGGACCAAAGGTGAAGCAAAGATTTAATAAGAAAAATATGCTTCGAGAAAGAGGGAAGTGGGTCCACTCATGAGTTGAGGAAGACCTTGTCTAAGGACAGAGCACCCAGTTTGATAAGGAAGGGTGTGGTGGCAAACTTCCATTGGCTGGTTCAAACCTAAACCCAATCCTCTCCTCAGTTCAAACTCGGATGCTCTGATTGATAGGTGTGGTCTCTTGGTGATTGGTCCATGTGAGGATTGGTCCATTGGACCACTGCCTAGACTCATGACTATTATTTGAGGCAGCAGGCAAATCAGGGTTGAGTCATTACTTCCACTGTGGGGTGGACAACCAGCATTCAGACTGACCACAACAGTTCTTAAACAATTTAGGAGGTCAAGAGTAGGCTTCAAAACCAAAAATATGAAACCAACGTTCATCATCTTGATTCCGACTCAGATATTCTCTAAGACAGAGTAGACCAGAAGCATCTGGAAGAGCTGGTGAGTTAGCAGAAGTATCTTTGTGCAATATTTTATTGAATCTCAGCCATTCCTAAATTCCACCAACCAGTTTGAGGAAAAGGAGGGCAATTTCTGATGAAGAAATGAGACAAGGCTTTCATTTTATTAGAATTCTAAGTGATTAAAGAAAACTGACTAGGACGTTGCAGTGAGAGCTGTCTGTTACTATATGTAAATCCCAAGCTCTGATGTTTTCAGCAAATAAACACAAGGACAAAAAGTCATTCCAAAGGATGGGTTTCCCCTTTATGGAATCTGTGCCTTTCTAGCACCTGAAAGTCATAATCATCACAGATTATCCCAAGTTCAGTGTTGCTTTCAGTGTTTTTTTCAGTCTAAAATTAGATACAGGAGTATCTTTGTACTACTCACAAAGGCCCAGGCAGAGCCAGAGGGCAGTTTTAGGTGCTTTTTAATAGAACTCCCAGTGGAAGCACACATATCTCTTAGGTGAGCGCAGGTATTAAAAAAAGTAGAAGGAAAAGCAAACTAAAAAAGTCCAAAAAGATGGAAACAAAGGGACATGTTCATGGAGAGTGGCCTGATGTCATCTTGGTTTTCATTCATCCTAATTAGAGCACTTTTAAAAATTTTCCTCTTTGTCTTAATCTTCCCTTTGTTCCTTATCATGGTAAATTACAAAGAGTGGAACTTGGGATTAGTTAACTAATGATCCAGTGAACTAATGGATCCAGTGAACTGATGTAGTTGTTTTGTCATCTATAAAACACATTTAGAAACAAGTAACACTAACTACACAGAACTGTTGAAGTAAATTATAATTTTTGTATTAGAAGATTATATAAAATTTAACTTTAGGTCTCCCTTATGACAGTGGCTCCCTGTGCTCTCACGCTCTTGAAGTTCACACTCATATACGGCATCAAAAGGCATCGGTATGTGCACTGTTGTCACTAACGGGCAAAGGTTGCTACCTGTTTCATACAGTTGTAGATTCCTGAGCCTCTACTACATCCATGCTTATTAAGATTCAAAGGAGTCCTTCCTGGCAAAGCAATGGGTAAGTGTTCAGCTGCTTACAAAAAGTGGGTGATTCAAAACCACCCAGAAACTCTTCAAAACAATGATCTGGTGATCTGGTTTCACAAAGATTAACCCCCAAAGTCCCATGGTCAGAGAGTCCATTCTAACTTGTAGGGACCCTGTGGGACAGAGTTTAACTGCTCCTTAGGGTGTTTGAGACCATAAATCTTTACCGGAACAAATAGCCTTATCTTTTCCTCACAGCACATCTAGTGGATTTGAACCTTCAACTTTGTAGTTAAGCAACCAGGAACTCCTTTACATAGATTATAACTTAGAAAACTATATGAGGCATTTAAAAGCAGTAAAACATGAGGTCACAGTGTGAGTCTGGGTTGACTAGAGAAACAAATTCATAGACATTCATATGTGTGTAATAGAGGACATTATATCAAGGAATAATTGTGTATTAAGAAAACATCCCAGCCTAGTCCAGATCAAGTCCATAAGTCTGATATTAGCCTATATATCTCATACCAGTCTATAATTTCCTCTTCTGACTCATGCAACACATGCAATGATACCGAATGCAGGAAGATCACAGGCTAGTGGTGGAAAGCCTTGTGGATCCAGTGGTGGTGGAAGCATCTCAGCACTAGCGTGGGTCTCCAGGTGACTTCTGGCTGCATTAGGGTTGTCCATGTTGCTTGACAGCAGGTAGACAAGCAGAGTGTCTTTTTGTATCCAGTGAGCTGTTTATCTCCATGGCACCTCCAAATGAGGTCATCCTGCTGCGACCTGATCGACAGGCTAAACTCCACCCCTTCACTCTTAATAGACTCAAACTGGCACCAGATTATGTAATTACCACAGTCACTATGAGTCAAATTTGACTATGGCAACTCACGTTTTAATAATTTTGAGTTTAAAAAGTGTAAAAATTAGGTATGAGTATGAGAACAAAATAACTGAAATGCTTGTGAATTCAATCTAAAGGGCTACAAAGAACAATGCAGGGACATAGGATATAATAAGAAAACAGAATGTTTTAAAAATCTAAACTTGAGCAACATAAGAGCTTCTGTAATACTAAATTTAAAATCAGCCATTAGAAGAAAGAGGATGTGAAGTTAAATATTACATTTCAAAGGAAAATACATCTTCAAAATATCTAATATCTAAAAATGAGCTCAAAGGAGTTAAAACTCTGAAAAACTACATTGCTATCCCAAAAGAGGGAAAAAGAAAATAATAAGATTGAAATAACACAAAACTTATTGTAATAGTTTGTTTGAACAGGTGTTTGATCTTTAGAAAATACTGTTTCTTTTTAAAGGGTGGCTTTCAAGCTTCAGTGGGCAGCCGACTCTGTAGAGATGACAGGCAAATACAGGGCCCGATACCATCACAGATGTTCACATTCAGGGCGTCTGAGGTGGAGCTCAAGGAGTTTTGCTCCCATTGGCAGAGCAACATCCACAAGGACAATGCTCTACCACTTATTTTAGTGAGCAGCATCGGGGGTCTATCAGCAGGTGAGTGGCCATCGCAGGTGCAATTGCTGGTCTCTCCCTGTCCGGCACAAAGAAGAGGGAAGAAAATTTTAAAAAGCAATTTGACAATTAGTCCAATATGATAATGGACCAACCGAACATCTGCTTCCAAACCTAAAGAACCAAGGAACTAGATGGTACTTGGCTATCCTACAAATTGCTCTGAAGGGGATCACATTAGAAGATCTATAAAGAGTGGAAGAAACATATGGGAAAAAACAGACCCCTAAGATTATGACCCTTAGCCACCCTTTAGGTCTGGATTTGAATAACCAGGGAAGAGGGAAATGGAGGGGGGGGGCTGATGTCAAAGAGTACAAGAAGGAAGACAATGTTTTGAAAGTGATTGAGGTAGCAATTGTACACACTGCTTGTTATGACAATTTCCAACAGAAAAAAATTTATTTAGTCTCATAAGAACAAAAGTTTTAGTTTTGGACACTCCAGGGGCAGTTCTACCTTTACCTTTAGGGTCACTGTGAGTCAGAACCAACTTGATGGCAATGAAGTGGTCTTGTTGTTGTTGTTTCTCAGAGTGGAGTTGGCCTTAATGATGTGGATGGAGGAAAAACTTCATGATGTTAATTAGCAATGGGGCATATTTTCAAATATTAATCAATAAATAGCACATGGAATGTACAGAGCATAAATCTAGTAAAATTATAAATCATTTAAAATGTAATGGAATCCATAAAGATGATCTTCTAGATATATGTCAACTGCTATGGACTCATTGGCTATTTTGAATTGGGCATTTATAAGGGTTACTATGCCATGAATGACCAATTCAAGAGGAATGGTCAACAAATATATTTAAGTGCCATGCTGCTTTTCAAATGACAACTTTGAAAAGCCCTCCCTTTAGCTTGCTAGAAAACTCATTGGAGATCCTAACTTGGAGTTTGTGGCCATGCCTGCTCCTGCCCCACCAGCAGTTGTTATGGACCCAGCTTTGGCAGCACACGATGAGCATGATTTAGCGTTTGCACAGCCAGAACAAAGCTGGAGCCCAGTGTCAGCGTCTAGTGTTATAGGCAACTGTCCTGTGATGTCAGTCGTGCAGACTGTTTGCCATTAGCAGAATGTGCTCATCTTTGGGATGCTGAAGGAGATGAATGGGCTTTGGACTGAGTGTGGCGGTTAAAAACTCCTCTCTCTCTCTCTATCTCTAACTCTATCTCTATCTCTCTCTTTGGACCCGGATAGCTAGCTGTTTGGGAACACCTTTTTCTTTCATGAAATTCAAATACAAGGCTGCTATAATCACATTCCCCCCCACCCCCCAAAAAAGAGAAGTATCAATAGTTGGAAAATGTGGCTTTGGTGGTAGAAACAATGGTGTAGATTGCATGACAAATTATATTATTTCAGTTTCAGCATGCACAAATGCACACACCAACCAAAATATTGCTACTTCAAGAGCAGAGGCTCTCAAACTTGAGCATGAATCACCACCACCTAAATGTCTTCTTAAAACACAGATAATTGAAACCCAGTCTGGAGTTTCTGGTTCTGAGATCTGGGTTGAGGCTCCAGAATCTGCATTTCTAACAAGTTCCCAGGGACAGTTGCTGCTGGACCACCAGTGGTAACTACTGCCCTAGAGAATGAGTTAATGTAAATGCCTCTTCTGAAATTGTATTGCATAGAGCAACTTTTTAGTGGTCACATATGATAAAAATTCCCCTAAATAAATGTGAACAGTTTTCTCCTCTAGTATCCTCAGCAATTGACAGAAATATAATTAAGCATAGCCATGTGACTAGGAAGTGAACCTATCCGAGCTACTTTGTAAATCATAATCAATAATATCCTTTTTATCCAAAACATTAGGGTGTCTGTGAAGAACCTGGAAAACCTTTACCCATTGTATTAATACTAGCTATTATGAAACATTACTGTAAATCATGCTTCAGTGTTTGCAGAGTGGTTCAATAAGGTGTGGGTAATATAAGTTTGAGACAAATGCTTATTCTCATGGCCCAAGGGGATAAACAAAGGATAAATTACATCCAAGAAATTCAACCTTAGCAGAAATGTTGAAGGCACTCATATCTACCAAAGTTAATCAGCTACAGACTTCTGGGAAAAAAACTCTAGTGTTTCCATTACTTTTCAGGTTCTCCATGGGAATAACTATAAAATTAGATCATTTTGCTTTAAAAAAACATAGTCTTATAAATTTTCATTTCACTTCTATCAACACAAGGAAATTGTGGTGAAGCACTCTTAGCATCTTCAATGTATTTTTAAATATGTAAAAAATATCCATGTAACAAATGTTTATCGAATAACATTTATCCATAGATGAGCTAGACACGAAGTAGATATTATTCTACTTTAGGGTCCTTAATACATAGAACAATCAATGTGTATGTGTGTGTGTGTATGTGCCCGCATTTAGCAGGCAGACCACAATCCATATACCATCCTATACAGTCCATATACCATCCTATCAGGGATACTGCTTATGTGGTCTCTCACTCTTATTGTCTGACACATGGATGTACATATCTGCTAAACTATCCAGTTTACTTCCCTCTGAATTGCATTATGTAAAGTATTCCTTGCTACTGACTTTTAAAAAAACATTATATTCAGGTGCATGTCCTTCTTTCTCTAAAGCACAATTCTTAGTTAAGTCCACAATCACTGCCATGTTGTGTAATCCAATGTTTATTTTCTTTCTTCAAAAGTTTGTGGGAATATTCCATTATTCCTAATTGCATTTGCCACAAACTTTTTGGAGCCTCTTCATATTATAATAAATTTATTATGATGATCACATTTCAGTACAATGACACTGATACCTATAGTGTTCCTCTCCAAATCGTTATCCTCACTTGTCTCTCACTCTTGGCACTCCTGATTTTTCAACTACTCCTGGAGTGTTTTGGAAGATTTCTCCCTCTGCCTCTAATCATTTCTTGGTTTTCTTTCTTTCCAATAGTTCTATTGGTCTTAAGGTGTCTCATCTAAAGCATTGCATCAATCATTCACCAGTGGAAGCATCTCAGCACTGGTGTGGGTCTACATGTGACTCCTCCGAATCTCTGAATGAGTCTTCTCAACAGGAAGGCAAAGGCAGGGAGAGAGCGTGGTCTTCCAGGGAGAAAGAGAGGACATTCCCAGAACCCTCATAAAGGCCACACCCATAAGGAGGCATCATCAGGCTGTGATCTGATTGGCAGGTTACACTTTACTCCTTCATCTACTTATGAAGTTGGCAGAACTTACTTAGGGTAGAACTGCTTCAGTGAGTTTCTGAGACTGTAACTCTTTACAGGAGTAGAAAGCCCCCTCTTTCTCCCTTGGAGCTGGCTGATGGTTTCAAATGGTTTGCCTTGAGGCTATCAGCCCAAAGCATAATTACTATGACACCAGGTCTCCTAAACTAAAGGCCAATGCTCCCAACTTATATCTGGGTCCCAACCCCTCTCTCTGCTTCATGTCTCTGTGACCAAAACAGATATCTGCACTACAAAACCTGATTTCAGCTAGAAAAGCCACATGAAATAATTCGCTGCTCCTGCAATAAACACAGTGATGGGATTCAAATAATTTAACACCTAATGTACTGCCCGAATGACCATTTTAAGTATTTAAAAAACATATACCAAAAGGTGCTTATCGGTTTATACTTAACTAAGAACTAGATCATGTTATAAGAATTTTAGAATATGAATGAAAAGTATTAGTAACTGACAAAAACAATAATACTGTTACTTAAGATATTCCCATATTGCATCTTGATTGGCATTCTCACTTGCAATATTCTTTGTTTTAATGTGAGCCTCATCAGCTGTGTGATTTCTCCTTGACCAGTTTTCCACTGTAGCAGTAGGAGCCCACTCCTGCAGAGGTGGGCCAACTAGAGAGTAGTCATTGTGTCTGATAGATCAGAAACAGGTGACTTATCTTCTCCGACCATACGATGCTCATCTTTGAAAAACCACCCTGTATGCTTCTGCTGAACTTAAAGCAATTGTTCTGACGATATTTGTAGTTCTTTGAACACTTTCAGGGAGTGTGTAATTCACTCATAATATCCCATGGGAATTTGGGGCATAACACAAAGCTGAAAATGATGACAATGTGTCACCCCCTGGTTGTTTGGCACTTTTTCTATTTAAGTTCTAGGTTTGTTACTGAAGTAACTAGTGCAAAGGAATAAAAATATAATATGGAATCAAAAGTATAAAAAATTGTATGCAATGAATGAATAACTATAACAAGAATACTTGTGTCTGATTTTTTAATGCCTATGGACAGAATGAACATTAGTGCTAGTGGTAAGAATATGCTGTTGTGCAGATGAACATTAAAAAAAAACAAAAACGAGTAAGGATTCTCTCTAAGATTGTGGCTGGGCAGCCGCCCAATGAGGAAATCACAGATTTACAAGTGGCATTGAACTCAACAAAAAACTAAATACAAGTTCTGTCAAACGTGTGTGAACTTGCTGACTACACCACCGAGTACACCTGTAGAAACCAATGCTCACTAGTGGTCATCAGGGATAGATTTTGGGGGCGGCTGGCGGAGGTGGGGTGGGCGTGCAGGGGAGGAACACTCACTGGATAGACTCAAAAATCAACATTGCTATTGAATC
The DNA here is from genome assembly GCF_050624435.1 of Tenrec ecaudatus. Lineage (NCBI taxonomy): Eukaryota > Metazoa > Chordata > Mammalia > Afrosoricida > Tenrecidae > Tenrec > Tenrec ecaudatus. The sequence goes on from NC_134546.1 coordinate 46,831,519, forward strand.
TATTGTAACCCTGTATAGTGTTTCTGAGGCTTTGTAAATCATTCTGGAATCAGCCTCATCTTCCTCCTGCAGAGCAGATGGTGGGTTGGAACAATTAACCTCATGGTTAGCAGTCCAATGCTTATCTGACTGTGCCACCAGGGCTGGTGATGGGAAATATAACAGTAAATGTGGCCCACAGTTTATCAAATGATTTCACTGAAAAGTACACAAAGAAAAAAGGATACTTTTCATAAATGGTGTGATGTATTACAGTTGTGCAACACAATGTGCATACAAATATACATATGTATAAGTATATAGATGTTTCTATACCCATCATCCATTACCTGCATCAAGTAGATTGCGACTCAGAGAGACCCTGTTCAGAGAGTTTCTGAGCATGTAAATCTTTACAGGAACAGCTAGCCTCATATTTCTCTTTCAGAGCAGCTGGTGAGTTTCAACCACTTAACCTCATGGTTAGCAGTGGGCTCCAGATATATAGGCTAGTGTATATATTTAAGTGTGTGCATCCTTATATGTTTATATACAATAAAATATAGTGTGGGTACAAATGTTGATTAAACTATACCAAACACCTCATGGGATAGGTTTGTGGCACTTGAAGGCAAAGGAACATAGTTAAGTGGAAAAATCATAATATTCTTTAGTTTTATTAAAAATCATTTTATTGTGGGTTCTTACAACTCTAATAACAATCCTTACATCAATTGTATCAAACACCTTTGCATATTCGTATAGCTTGTCAATATTATGCAATTTTGTGAGCAGCCAACTGAGCTACAAACCTTCATTTCTATGAATGCATTGTTAAAAGGGGCGGGGGAGACCACTAGAGCTTCAAAGAAAAGAATTACTTCATAGGACTGTAGAATAGTCTGTACAAGGGGTGGGGAGCATCTGGTTCTCAGGCCATAGAAGCCTCTTCAATCTCCTATCACCACATCTACCCTTCCTCCATGGGCTACAGAAACACTGGTACCTTTCAGTTCCTTAAACGAGTCCTGATCTCACTTGTGTCATTTGCTTTCCCCTGTTCTACACCTGGTGAATGGCCAGCCATTCTTCAGCAGTCAATAAAGCCCACCTTGTCAGGTAAGCATTTTCTGACCCAAGAAACTGTGGTCTCATAACACCATGTACCTCTTCATCCATGGCACTTATCACAGTTTTAATTTATGTTTATTAGTATGATTAGTTGAGTAATGTCAGTCTCCCACTCTAGACTGTACAGCATACTGTAATTGTTTTGTCATGTATTATAGTCTCAGCACCTGGCACTGCCAGACGCTCTATAAATACTTGCAAAATAAGTGAGTGAATAAACAAACAGGATTAGCTCAGAATACATTAATACATACTCTGGAATAAATAACACACAGTCTACTAACAAATAACAGGGACACATAAACAGGTGTGCATGCATCCTGTCAGCAACCACCAATCATAAAGAAGTCTGACGCTTTTATTTGCCAATTTCCCCCTAGTGTGCTGGTGACATCTGTAGATGAGTGGATTTATGATGATACTTTTCTCCAAATCTTTCTCTGGTTTTATTGTCTGGTTCTAAGTCATCCACTGGTCCAGACCCTGACCCTCAGCTGTCCCTATACCAATATGGTCCCAACCAAGCTAGTCCTGACTCAATCATTCCTTCAGCTCAGATACACTACTTTAGTCCCACCCAGCCACTCCAATTGGTGCAAAACTTTCCAGACTTGCTTTCTTCTCTATCTTGGCACTGGCCATTACTTCTGCCCTAGAAATTCTTCCCAAACCCTCGCTCCAACCCTCACACCTCTGCTTAGATGTGCCCTTCTTAGGTAAACTCTCCTGCCCAGCAAGGAGATTCAGAGAAGCACCAAAGCAGGCTTGGATTTTTCTTGTTTGTGGTCCCCCAACTTCCTTGACCCCAGCATGGATCACAGTGACATAGCATTGCCTATTCACCCATGGGTCTTCTTAACTAGCTCTTGGACACTAAGGCTGTATCTTTTTCAGACGTCCATGCCCAGGGTTTATCAAAGTGCTAGCAACTAGTGAGTAATTTATACATATTTGCTTCGTGATCAGAGATGTCTCAGATCTACTTATACAGTCACTGAAGGTTCAGTCTTTACTATAGTTCCAAACTCACACCAGTTTCTCTATTTGCTTTGAAAAAAATTCAGATGGATTTCTTCCCTAATGTTCATTTTGCCAAAGGCCTATTACAAAGTGCCTCTTCTGTGCATTACTGATGAGAGACTATTTTATAGCTTTCTCTAGGTTTTGGTGGAAAGAGAACACCTGTTAGAATCAATGCTCTGTACCACAGATCCTCCTTTTAGAATATTCAAAATGATATTATAAGCAACACTTTTCTCCAGTGTCATAGTCTAGATTCTCTAGAGAAATAAAATGAGTGAAGCTTTTGACAACATAAAGAGATTTATACCAAAGATAGGGCTCATGTAAGTGAAGAGGCTAGTTCCAAGTCAATGGGTTAGATGTCAAGCAGGAGGTTTCTCCTGCCTAGTGCAGCTATACGGGCTGATGACCCCACGATCAGCTGGTAAGACAGAGACCACTGCATGTGTGGGTGTATGAATACAAGATTGGTGGGAAATACAAGATTGGTGGGAGAGGCTACTGAGAATACAGAGACTAGTGAGTCATGGCTCAATAGACAATATTGCAGGCCACTGATTCAAGTACAAAGAATCAAAAGTCAGATGATGATGAACTAGATTCAGGATCTATATCCAGCAAAAACTTTTGCCAAATCCTCCATATATAGCAATCCAAACCCCTGAGATAAACTCTTCTTAACTGATTGGCTGCTCATAGCAGATCTCATCATGGGAACAATTATATTTTATCACATCTCATCATTACTACAAAGCAGAGGCTCATGGCCCTGTCAAGTTGACACACAATCTTAATTATTATACCCAGGATGTTAATTGGAATTATGCAAAATAATTTCAAACTAAAATATGTTCGGGAAAACACTGAAATATAAAATATTTGATTGGTGTTTTTTTCTATAGGGCTATTTCAGAGAGTATTACAAATTAATTCACATTGAACTTCCAAGAAGCGGATACTGTTTACAGCATCTTCCAAGCACTAGGACACAAGCCCCAGGGACTGCTTTGTTGAGCATATAGATTAGGCTCCAGTGGAACACATATTAGGAAATGGTACTTTATGAGTACTTTCTATATCTTATAATAATTGTTTTCTCAAGTTACAAAGAGAAATACTCTGTTTACTTCCTTGCTATAGTTAGACTGCTTACCAATGTTGTTCCACTCATATACCTGAAACTATTCATAGTTCATGGTCTCCTATGTTATATACAACTGATGTTTCTAATCCGATATAGCTCTATCTCTGTATGTTCTTTTTTTATAGATGCCAACCTGGCAAGTCACTAGGCACTATGTATCAGAGAGCAGCCTATATCCTACCTTATGAAGAACCAGAATTGAAGAATACAGGCTTACCATGTCACCCCTTCCTGGTCACCAGGTCAAATTCATCTTCTTTCAACTTGATAAAGAAATGGCCCAGTTGATTCTAAATTTCACCTGAGCTCTTTTTGGTGACCACCATCCAACGCCTGGCCACCATCCAGTCAATGGTTAAATTTTAAGAAAATTCCTAGAAAACGTCAAATATCTTGCAACCAAATGATTTTAACAAATATAATTTCTAATGGACAACCAAACCTTAACCTTCTAAATAAATTATTATAAATCTATGATTACAGCAAAGGAGGAAAGATACAGATACCCAAATTCTTAGAGCATGAGCTACCAAAGTGACTCAAGAAAGCCTCCCAATTTGCCAGAAAACTGATGGTGCCCAGCTATCATCAGTGGATATTGTGAGCAAAGATTATGTAGAAGAATTCTGATCAAAGTGAGTGGAAAGCAGAATTGAATTCTAAATGTTCACAAAGGCTGGATGGAGCAATGGAGCCTGAATGAAGCAATACACCCAGAGACAATCTTCAAAGTTAAAACAAAACCAACAACAACAACGTCTTTGAAATCTTCTTACAAACAAATAAATCATTTCGTTTAAGAGGTAAAAGATGTCTCCTTGAGCACTGTTACTTTGTAAGATCTGTTCATTCAGGATCCAATTGACAACAGTGACTCTCATGATTACATGGGAACCTTGGGGGTCAGTGAGTTCACAGGAATGCAGGAGCGAAGACTCAGCAAAAGAGCATGATTGGCTGCACAAGTCAAAGGCGGTCATCCACGTCACTGAATTATACATGTATTACTTGTCGAATTGGTGCGAGCTTTGTTAAGTATAATTGCAACAAAAATAAAATAAATTATAAACCAACAATCCAAAAACCTAATCCCAAAAGTTGATCTAATAGTGTCAAATCTCATCATTCAATTCAGACTTAGCTACCACTGCTGATGCATCATGATTGTGCTAGCGAGTATGTTGGCAGATCATGCCACAGAATTTATTTTCATGATCTTTGTAGCCCACTGAATTTATAATAATACCCCCTTGTTTTCTGTTACAAATCACTAGAGCTTCAGAATCCAAAGCTTCCTCTCTCTCTCTTCATATATATATATCCAGAGTAGGTATAGAAACCACTGAATTATTATTTGCTTACATAGAATTACTACTAACATTAAAACTAAGTGTCAAATTGTAACCTTAGAAAACATGTGAATTGTGTGCACATCGAAGCTGTGTAATCAATTTTTGTCTTTGTATTTGGGGAAATAGAGGATAGAGGGAAGGGAGACACACTTATTGAGTGAGGACTGGGTCTTTATCGGTGTGGCATAAGAAAGAGGTAAAAACTTTGGAAGTGCAATGATGACTAGTCACTCCCTTAAGTGACTCACTCTCTTAGGAAGGCATCTGGCATCTCCACAAACAAGCTCCACAGTCATTAAGGAGGAGGAGAAAGATGAGAGGGAGGCAAAGCCAAGGCCATGCAAGGCCAAAAGAAAGTTGTGAGCAGGCAGCATAAGACAGGATGACAAATGAGCCATTCAATATCTGTAAAGGAATGACCTTATTCTTGATGTTGCTTCTGCAAGGAAAATTTCATATTCAGCCACTCTGTTCTAGGCCGACACTGGCTACACGTTCTAAATAATAACAAGCACTCAAGGGCTCCTTTGAACCTCACCTTTTAAAGCTGCTACTGCCAACTCTGAGTTGCTCTCCATCTTCCATTATTATTTGTATGTTTTGTCTACGCATACAACAAGCATTTTCAAAGAGAAATCTGTTAGCCACCTCCCGCCCTCACCATCATCAGAGTAAAACATCCTCACCAAGTGATTTTTACATTATCCTCTGTGGTGATGGTGACAGAAGGAGCTGAGGGAGACGGGGGGGGGCACCATTCTAATTATTTATTCACTCAGTAATATTTATTCTAGGAAACAGATGAACAGAGCAGGTTCACGTCTCCTCACAGAGCTCACAGGATAAGGGGTAGAAGACCACAATAAAATAGTAAGATCAGCCGGTATTGAGCACCGCTGTGTGCCAGGAGCTGGCCTCTTGGGCTTGCAAGTGTAACTTGTTCAATCATCATGGTTTTTTGATGGATGAGGACATTGAGACCTAGGTGAGGAACTGGAATTCAAATCCAGGTAGTCTTCCTGCAAACACACTCCCTTACACGTCAGTCTCACACTCCCCACCTCTCAACTTTGCACATATGCCTACCAAATTTATCATAATCTCATATGACCTTTTCCTTTCTATCACCCTGACACCCATATGTCTAGCCCAGATGGCTTGCAGAAAGAATGGTGAAGGACCGAAGGATGTGATTGGTCTTGGCCTGTAAATAAAATGGAAGTAATTTGTCTTAATTTTATTTTAATCTAGAGCCTTAAACTGTGAACAGCACAAGTCATGTCCGAGACAGCAGAGCCAGAGACACAAAAGGAGTAGAACCATTTATCATGTGTAAGAGAAAGAGCATTGAAGTTAATATGAAGACATAGTATTCACGTACACACACACACACACACACACATATATATATTCTACAGAATGTAATTTTTCTATGAAGCAGTTACTGTGATGTGGAAAATAAGCTCTCAGAGTTTATAGATCATAAACAAGTAGAACCACCTAGGAACAGATGCATCTTTTCAAGCTAAGCTGCTTTTAACACTGCTTAATATTTCCAGCGGGCCGCTGCACCTCAAGTTTCATCCCACGGTCACAGCGGGCATCCTGGTGCTGAAAAGAAACACGGTCTCTTTACTTCTTTACAACTGTGAGGTGACACTTAGCCAATGAAACGCCTCTGCGCTACAGCTGTAGGTATTTTGGTTCAAAGTGAAGCAAACCACTTGATACACTGAGGTGCTTAAATTCTCAACCTGCTAAAGCTACAAGGGCTTATCTACCCATAGCTAAGGCCTGTCTAGTCTCAGAGTTGAATACACTGGAAGCAAAATCCTCTCAGTTGGGAAAATGAAAAAACCTACATGTTTCATCGGTCAAGAAAGCGGGATTGTCACTGCAGATTTTGAGGCATTCTCACCAAATTCTATGAGATGACGTGGCAAATGCGTTGAGACTAAAGTTTGCTAGTGTTTATCATGGGTGAAGGCTGGACAGATGGGGTAGTTCTTGCTTAAGGGGCTTTGCCTTTCTGTTGAGTCGATTCTGAATCATGGCAATGTCATGTGTGTCAGAGCAGAACCATGCTCCAGACGGTTTTCAGTGGCTGACTTTTGGGAAGTAGAACACCAGGCCTTTCTTCTGAAGTGCCTCTGGGTAGACTTGAACTGCCCCCCTTTGTTAACTGCCAACCATATGTACCATTTGCACTACCTGCAAACACCTAAGCTTATTGGGAATTATGGGGGGGGGGGAAACCTGGCAACAGTGATTGCTCCACAATACTCTGGATGTGATTGATGTCATGAAATTGAACCCAGAAAATGTCTGTAATCATGAAGGTTTTGTTATATTAAACTTTTTTTTTGTAAAGGCGTGGGGCAAGGCCATATGTTCTGACTCTTCAGTAAAGCTCCCTACTACTGCAGAGGACCAGGGACTTTGGAACCAGACACACCTAGTTGTTAACCCAAACTCAATCTCACTTGGAAAACAGAAAAACAGTATCTGCCTGTGGTAGTCACCTAAGCTGGTGTCAATTTGAGGATTAAGAGTGTAGGGGTGGAGTCTAGACTGTCAATCTGGAGATAGCCAATGAGGTTTCTGTGTGGGCATGGTCTGCCCCTGAGAATTCTGGGAAATCTGGTACTTCCTCCTTGGAGGTGGAAGACTCTTCTCACTCTGCCAGTCTCTGGGAGACATTGCAGCTGAGACAAGTCACATGGGTGCAACCAGACTTCTGAAGCTGGAGAAGCCACAGACAGACCCCTGCCAGTGCTGAGATCTGTACAACACCACTGGACCCAAAGACTTTCTACCCACTGGCTTGTGATCGTCCTGCATTTGGCTTCATTGCATGTGTTTCGTGAGTCTAAAGAGGACTTTATAGATTGGTATTGGACATATGGGCTAATATCAGATTTATGGCCTTGGACTGGACTGGGTTGGGATGTTTACTCAATGTTATGTTCCTCTTATATATACATCGCTTTATTATACATATATGGATATAAATGGATTTGTTTCTCTAGTCGGCCAAGATGGACACCCTCCCTCAGAGGGCTGGTGAGAGATACCATGTTTGAAGAAACGTTGTTATGAGTCATCAAGTCCATAAGCACTCATAACTCAGAGGCACTGGTAGGACGGAGTAGAACTGCCCTCACAAAGTCTCCTAAACTATAATCTTTCTGTCAGTTGACAATCAGGTTTTTCTGCCCTAGGGACTGAACCACGAATCTTTCAGCAGTTTTTAGCTGAGCACTTTAATCAGTGCACCCCCAGGGCTCCACCCTAGCATAATAATCAAAAACAAACCCACTGTTTTGAATTGTTTCTGACTCTTATTAACCCTAATCAGAGTATAAATGTTCCGTAGGGGTCTTGCCATTGTAAATCTTTATGGGAAGAGAGAGCCTCATCTCTCTCCTGATGGATTTGAACCAATGGACATTGGGGTTAGCAGCCCAATATGTTACCCATTGCAGAGCCTCCAGGCATAATCTCACTCACTTCCACTGCTGACTCACAGCAACCCCATAGGACAGGCTAGAGCTGTCCCTAGGGTCTCTTGAGACTCTGATCTTTCTAAGATTGAAGCCTCCTCTTTCTCTGGAGGAGCACCTGGAGAGTTTGAACTGCTAACCTCACAGTGAGCAGCCCAACCTACAGTGCCAGGGCTTAATAGACATTCAAATATTGACTTTCCACTTTCCTTCGTCCCAGTGCTGCCTTCACTTGTCATGTAACTCACAGGAAGCTACTGACCTTCTCAGTCACACAAGGCTCAGCCTTTGGAGCGCCTTGAGGCCTGCGATGCTGCGGCCACTGCCATTAGATCCACAGCACTTTGCACCCATCAGCCTGTGACCCTCATTGCGTATGGCTGCATGAGTCTGAAGAAAACTTTATGGACTACCATCAGTTTTATGTATTTGATCAGGACTAGGCTGGGGTGTTTACTTGATATGGAAGTAGCTCTTCATATAAAGTTTTCTATTATACCTATGTGAGTGTCCCTGGATTTGTTTCTTTAGTAAACCAGCCTAACATAGCTTCCCTTTTTATTTTAAATAGTTGGTTAGTCTAATGTGTGCATACCTCACTACTGTAACTGTTTCTCCTGTAGAACTGCAGATTTTTCAACAGAAAAACTGAGCCAAAGGGCTAAGTTCAGGTCAAGATTTAAAGGTGATGAAAGGCCATAGTCTTGGGGATTTCACCAACATTTATCCACCCAATTCTGAGATTGAGTTCTGTTCCCCATCCTAATGTGACCCATGGCAGGGCATGTGGAAGTGGTAGCTAGGCATCAAAGTAGGGCGTAAGCATTGTCTTTGTGAACTATGTGACACAATTGACTTTGGTGTCCCCAAACTATGGCCCTGAGCCTTAAGGTTACCCCTTCACTCCTTCAATGTGGGTGGTTATGTCTCAGAACATTGTATCCTGTTTTCTCCACTATATTCCTGGATATATTTGTAGCCAAGATATACAGAGTATACATATTTTATGCATATATACAAATATTCTCTGAAACCTACACCTATTGGTAGTTATCCTCATACTCCTTCCCCCACTGGTTCAGTTTGAATGTCTAGCCATCAATCTACTTATAGACCAGTTATTGGAGAATTGTACATATAACAATATTTACTGACATTGTCTTTAACTATTTCAGTTCCCTCAATGTCTTCCCTTGCCTCCAACACTTTTGCCAACCACCCTCTTACTGTATATTGCTTTCCCTTTAACCTGTGTCTAGACTCCAGTCAGTAATTTACCATCCCTTCCCTTCTCATTCCTGGAAATCTTCCAAAAAGTCGCAAATTTTATTTATCCATTTTTCTGTTGAGGAGCATTTAGATTTTTATCTTGTTGCTATTGTGGACAGTGTTTCAATAAACATGACTGTGTCTATATTTATTTTTGTTGCAGCTCTTATTTCTCTAGGATATATGCCAAGTAAGTAGAGATTGCTTTGAAATATAATATTCTATTTCCAGTTTTTAAATGAAGTACCACACTTCTTTCCACAATGTTTGCAGTTTACACTTTTACTGGTCACATGCAAGGGTTCTAGTGTTCACACCCTTTCCAGCATTTGTTGCTATTAATGTTGGGACATATGGTCTGGAGTCAGGGACTTGATTTGAAAGTAGTTTGCGTACCTTCAGAGGATTCCTGACATCAGATTGTGTTCACAAAAGGAACTCTTTCAGGCCCAAAAGGTACCTAGGGGTAGGAGAGAAGGTTATGGAAGGTGTTTTTGTCCACCTAGAGTGGCTGGTGACATACCACTTTCTGCTGATCTGATGAGATGGAGCTCACTTACCTCCAGTCTTGGGGGTAGTGTGCCAGGAGCCTGACCCACAAGGGTGTCGTGTTGGTGACGTGTGTATGTGTGTGTGTGTGTGTGTGTGTGTGTGTGTAACTAGCCTTTAGTTGGATGAGAGTGGGGGCTGATTAGTCCTCTGGTGAACAGGGGACTCTGGGAAACAAGGGAGAATACTACCAATCTCATTGCCATCACCAGTAAGTGCACATTCTGTTAGGCCATGATCTTGGCTGACTAAATGTGTGTGCAAAAATTCCAGATGGTCACATCAGGTCAACCATTCACCTTTCAGTCGCTTTTGGGCTGATTTTGTTTAACTTTTTCTCTTACTCTGTATTCAGTTCACTTCTCTACCCTTTCTTCTAGATCTCAGGGTTTCAGAATTATCATTCAGGTTTTTGTCATTTGGTATCTCATGTCATTATGTGGAGGGTCTGTGTAGCATATCTTCCCGGTGCATCTTGCCAGAAGTGTCTCTTTGTGCCATGATTTTGGGGGGTAAGTGAAATCAATGTGAAGGTTTAAATCTTGTTTTCAAACATACTTACAAAATTCAAAATTTCCAAGCCATGCTGGAAAAACATATTAAAATGCACTTGACTTTATCTAGATATTTAGTAAGGAGTCAAGTAACACAATGTTTCACTGTGTAGTGAAATGAAATTTATTAATGTGGCCCTTCTACACACGTCTCAAACTCTCCCTCCAAATTACTGGGTGAGACGGTACCAACAGTGGTTGCAAGTTGGACTGTGATCCACAGGGTCGGCAGTTAGAAACCATCAGCAGCTCCACAGGAGAAAGACTGGGCTTTCTACTCCTGTAAAACAGTTATAGTCTCAGAAACATCAAACTCAGCATTGCCTTGCTGGCAGTGAGATAACACTAATGGAGGGAAGGACTGTTTTCATTACCACCCCACTGACTATAAAGATGAGTCCTCTTTGAAGGAAGAATGGAGAGAGAGAATGTTCGGTATCATCTAAAGAACCCATTCCACATCTCTGTTTGAAGTGGAAGAAGCCAAGACCAGAGGCACCAGAGACTGTAGCACAGAGAAAATGGAACATTAAGAAAGAATAACAGGCAGGTTTCTTGGCCCACAGAGCCCGAGACCAAGAGACCAGGTGGCTGAGAAACTGAGGCCCAGAAAGACACTTGGTTGGTGGGACTGCGTGGAGATGTTGCTCTGGACCAATGACATATCCTTACTGTTTACTGATCCTGACTTGTGGCAACCTATTAACCTCCCCAAGAAAGCTCCTCCATACAGGTGAGCGCTGTCTACGAGTTCTGCGTGGCCACTGCAATGAATTCTGGAACTCAGCAGGAAAGCAGAGTGCCCTGAGAAGGATGGCTGGCATCTGAATAGGTCAAGCATGGAATTTTTCGACATGTATGACCTAGGCTTCCTGGCAATAGGGAAGCCAGAGGAGGTCAGATGTAGTCACTTCCAGTGCCACGTACTCCACACTGACAGTGTGCTAAGATAACTGTACAATTTTAAGACATAGACAAGTCAGGATACTTTCAAGATCCCCATCCTTCAAAAAATAATTTTTATCCCAGACACATGAAACATTCGGCTTGATTGGAAAATGAATACAGTAGAAGAGGAAGTGAGCCCTGGTGTGATTTAGCGATTTCAGTGAAAAGGGGGATTGTGTCATTTATATGGGCCATTTCACTGTAAAAATAAACCACCCAGGAATGACTTCTAGAAGTATAACTGTGCAGACTGGATTGCAGCAGCGAGGGTGCACTTGGCACACCACTGCCTTTTCAGGAGGTTTTGTGTCTGCGTAGCCACAGTGGAGATAAACATTCTGACCTGCTCTTGAGACGATTGGGTGGATCAAAAGATAAGGAACTGTGTCAAAGTACATTTAAAAGCACAAAACCCTTTACAAATGTAAGATACCTTCATTTTTAGATATGTACATATTTAGCTTCGCGGGTTTAGCTAGGTCAGGCTGGATCCCCACAGGAAAATCCCATTTTAAATGGAAATTAAAATACACCCTGCCCATGGGTACACACTCCAATCACCTACAATAGCTTTTTAGGAACATCATTAAGCAGCAAATCTAAAAATGCCCCCTCTCTTTCAAAATTTTCTGCTTATACCAGGCCATCCAAAATAGCACTTCAGGTAAAGGATATTTGAGACATGAACAAAATCTTCCAGAACCCATGGTGACTTAAGCAGGTGCCTGGGAACAATTTGCATGCATATCATTCTCTGTCTTGAGCAATTTTGTATAAGTTTCCATCCACATGTACTGAGAAGATGTCTTTGCTTTAACTAATTCCTAGGGGCGAATATGGTTTAAAATCAGGAAAAGTGACATTTCAGGGTTGTATCCTCTCACATTCCTTCTTCAATCGGTATGTTTAACAGATAATTAAAGAAGCTGGGTTATATGAAGGAGAATGAGGTATCAGGATTCAGAGAAGACTTATCAACAACATATGATATGCCGTGATACAACCTTGCTTGCTGAAAATGAAGAAAACTTGAAACACTTGCTGATGGAGATCAACGATTAGAGTCTTCAGTGTGGATTACAACTCCATGTAAAAGAAAACCAAAATCCTCATAACTGGGCCAGTAGGTAACATGATAATTGGTGGAAAAGACTGTTGTCAAGACTGTTCATTACCCTTAGATCCACAGCCAATGCCCATGCAAGCAGAAGTCAAGAGATCAAACAATGCATTGCATAAGTAAATCTGCTGCACAAGAACTTTTTTGGGTGTTGAAAAGCAAGCATGTTACTTTGAGGACTAAGGTATGTATGTTAGGTAGGGGTGACTAGAGAAGCAAATCCAATGACACCTATACATGCATAAGAGAGAGCTTTCTATCAAGAGGCAATCATATAGCAAGCAAACATCTCAGCCCAGTCCAAATCAAGTCCATAAGTCTGATACTAGTCCATAAGTGTGAGACTAGTCCAAAAATCCCTCTTCAGACTCACACAGCCATGTGCATTGATGCAGAGTGCAAGGAGATCACATGCCAGTGGGTGAAAAGTCTTGTCGTTCCAATGGCAGTGGAAGCATGATAGGGCTTGCACAGGTCTTAGCATGGCTTGCCAGCTGGAAGGAAAGTGAAGGGAGAGAGAGAGAGGCATGCCTCCAGAGAGCCATTTATTTTGGTGGCACCTCCAAATGAGGTCATTCAGCTGCAACTTCATTGACAGGCTAAACTCCACCCATATATTCTTAAGGGTGTCATGTTAACACACACACACACACACACACACACACACAAACTATCACAGTATGCCTGACCCAAGACACGATATTTCCAATTGCTTCATTTGCATGTGGAAGTTGGATACTGAATACGGAAAACCAAAGAAAAATTGATGCATTTTAACTCTAGTGTTGCTATTGAATATTTAAGGTACCTGGACTGCCATAACAGAAAAATATTGGAAGGAGGACAGCCAGAATGCTCCTTAGAAGAAGGGATGACAAGACAGTCTCCTGTTATTTGGGCATGTTGTCAGGAGAGACCAGACCCCGGAGAAGGACATTCATGCTTTGTAAAATGGAAGGGCAGTTAAAGATAGGAAGGCCCTTGACAAGATGGATTGACCCACTGGTTACAACAATAGGCTCAGACATAATAACAATTATGAGGATGTCACAGGTGTGGGTTGTGTTTTATTCTGTTGGACACAGGATCTCCATGAGTCAGAACCAACTCAACAGCACGTGGCAACACCAAATAGGGGTTAATAATGTGTTCCTGCTAAAGAATGCCACAAGATGTCAAGATTGGAAATATATAGAAGTGACTTTGAGAAGAGCAGATATAGGAGCTGTTAAGGCAGTCGTGGGGTGTGGGAATGACCTATGTCTAGTCTGGCTTTACCATTGACTCAGATCATTAGGTATTTTTTTGCTCCCCTGGGAATTCATGCAGTGTATCCCTGCCCCAATATCATTGCAGGGATGAAATTGTACGTACATACGGCTATATACAAAGGAACCACAGTGGTACAACAGGTAAGTGCTTGGCTGAAGTAAGGTGGATAGTTCGAAACCACCAGCAGCTCCACAGAAGAAAAGTCGTTTGATTTTCATCAGTAAGACATTTCAAATCTTCGACTTCAGCAAGTCTTTCGGTCATGTGCATATTTTAGGTTGCTAATGAGCTGTTTGTCCTTCTTTATATAGCCTAATTTATCAAACTATTTACTGAGAATGCAGATTAAGTAAATATGATGAAAAGATTCAACCCTGATATACACCTGTTCTCATTTTAAGCCACACAGTCACCTTGTTCTGTTTGATTGGCTGCCTCTTGGTCTATGTACAGGTGCCCCAGGAGCGCAATGAACTGGCCTTGAGTTCTCATTATTCTCCATATTTCTGGCCTGAACTATCATTTCCAGTGCTGCAACAATTCACTGAAACATTTCAGTTAATATTTTGTCAATTCTAGGAGTATTATTTTTTATAATGCCTTTCCTGCAGCTTAGACTTCTTCCTTCAATCCCTTCTGTTCATGATCATGTGGCATTCTGAAGTTATTACTGTCAAACAATTCCTTGTGATACAATGTTTCTACACATTCCTTCTATCTTCTGTTGATGCTTCCTGAATGATTCAATATGTTCTCCATGGAATCATTCACTATTGCAACTCAAGACTTGAATTTTCTCCTTACTTCTTTGAGCTTGAGCTTTACCGGGGTGTTCATTTTTTTTTTTTTGGTTTTATAACTCTAGGCTTCTACAGATTTCATCACAATACTTTGCCTTCTGCAGGCACCCTTTGAAATCTTCTGTTCAGCTCTTTTACTGACATCATTGTTTCTTCCATTTGTTTTAGCTATTTTAAAAGGCTCTTCTTTCTTTTCTGCAAGTTTAATGATCTTTTTCTTCCTTCGTGTACGATATGAAGCCACAACTCATCAGGTCTTCTGATCACTAGTGTTCAGTGCATCGATGTTCACAACTATGCTTGAGATGGGCTGTAAATTCAGATGGGATATACTTGAGGTTGTACTTTGCTCTCAGCATTTATTTTGACTTTCTTCACCTTAAACTTCCATTTGCATATGAGTTAGACCTTGACCTTGTTCCAAAGTTAGACCTTGACCTTGTTCAGAAAATGATAGTGTGCTTCTCTTTCCCAAGATTTTTATTCCTTTCTATTCCACCTGGCAAGATCTAAATCACTTAACTTGTTGGGAGAAAACACTCTTTGTAACAAATAAGGATTTGGTCTTGCAAAATTCTATTATGTTGGCTCCTTTACCATGGCCGTATTTGTCAACTACTGAGTCTTCTTTGTCTCTAGCTTTTGTATCCTAATCAGTAGTAATCATCAGTGCATCTTGATTGAATGTTTGATCAATTTCAGATGCCAGAAGTTAGTGAAAATCCTCAATTTCTTCATTTTGGCATTAGTGGATGGTATATAAATTTGAATTATAGTTATAGTAATTGGTCTTCTTGTAGGTGTAAGAATACTGTATTAGTCCAGGTAGACTAGAGAAACAAATCCACAGAAATTCATGTGTATAAGAGACAGTTTTATATAAAGGGTAACTAACTGTACCTTGAGAAAGCATCCCAATCCAGTCCAAACCTATAAGTCTGATATTAGCCCATATGTCTGATACCAATCTATAAAGGCCTCTTCAGAATCATGAAACACATGTAATGATGTCAAATGCAGGATGATCACCAGCCAACGAGTAGAAAGTCTTTGGATCCCGTGTCATTGTAAGCATCTCAGTGCGGGCATGAGCCTCCACGTGGCTTCTCCAGTAACCAGGGCATGGGGTCTATCAGTGTATTGCCATGTGTTGTCAGTAAGGAAGTGAGTCTTGCCAATAGAGTCTCCAAGGGAATGAGCAGAGAGAAAGAGGTGTCTCCCACACCCAAGAAGGAAAATCCAGGAGTTCCCAAAATTCTCTGGGAAATGTCTTGTCCACACAGAGGCCTCATTGGTTATATCTTGATTGACAGGCCAGACTCCACCCCTTTACTCTTAATCCTCTCAAATCCCAAATTGACACCAAATTATGTAACTACCACAAATACTATCTGTCACTAACATCATTGCAGTCCATGACGGATCTCAAAATGCTGTTTGTGACAATGAATGTGACACCATTCCTCTTTCATTTGTCATTCTTGTAAAGTATATAATTTTCCTATCCAAAATGGAAATACCAAAAAATAAAAACAATAATTAATTAATTAAAAAATAAAATGGTAATACCAATCCATTTAATTTCATCAATGCCTATGATATCAATCTTCAAATGCTCCATTTGACTTTTCCTTAACTTTTAATTTCTCTTGATTTATACTTCATACATCCCACAATACAATTATCAATATGTTTGCAGTTCATCCTTCATATTTTGAGTCTCAACCCATCAGCAAGTGAAGATCCTGAAAGTTTTGCTCCATCCATATTTTATGTTTAGGACTCAGGTTGTCTCCATTTATATTTTGAGTGCATTCCAACCTGATGGGCTCACCCTCTGGCACTATATCAAACGATGTTTCACTGTTATCCAGAAGGATTTCACTGACCGATTCGTTTCAGAATTAGATTGCCTGGTTCACCTGAGTCATGAGCTTTGCTGAGATGTGGGTGCAGAAGCCAAATACTCAAGTGGCAGCACTTATTAAGCAAGATTCTTAGTAGTTTGATATATGGTTCTCATATAATACACTTCCATAATTTAGTCATATTAGATGGAATTTTACAATCACCACCACAATCAATTCCAGAATCTCCTCTTCCCTCATGTATTCACTATTAACTCCAACCTCCCTCCTACCCCAGAAGCCCCTAATTCAGTTACTTTCTCTAAACGTCACCCATCCCGGACTTCATATGCTGGAAAACATACCCCACCCCCCCCAAAAAAAACCTGTAAAAAAGACCAATAAGAGTAGTAAAATCAACCAGAAGAAAAAAAGCCCATTCAAGAAAAAAGCAGGAAGAATTGAAAACTAGAATAAATTTTAAATGGTTTAAAGGGAGATCAAATGATCAGGTATTACATTTTAACCTAATTACATGTGCCATAATTGAGTTTATACTTTCTCTCTGAAAGTAAAGTAATTCACATCCGTTGGCAGTGTCCAGAGGGAAGTCATCAGGCTTAATTCTGCAGGGATCCTGTAAGTTAACTCAGAGTTCCCACTCTCATCCACTGCCTTCTACAAATCAGGTGTTTACAATTTGATCATTTATCACCCTTGGATCACACAGGCTGGTGTGCTTCTCCCATGTGCACTTAGTTGATGCCTCTCTTAAATTGCTGCTTGCTTAAAGACAAGCCTTTATTCCTTCTTTCCCCAAAACTCTGTTTTTTTAGGACATAATCCAGACATCATACCATTCAATAGTTCAGTTACTATCGAGCAGTGCTCTACAATCACTATCATAATCCTTTTCAAAACATGTTCGTCCTTCTGTGTGTCTTGATATCGACTCCTCATTACCCATCTCTACTGCCAAACAAACCCCCTTCCAGGAACCCTCATTCTAGTTATTGTCTCTATAGATTCACCCAACCTGGGCTTCATGTACCCAAAAAGATAGAAAGATATCTAACAGTCAAGAACACTACCAATAATGACAAAGTACTGCAAAGATAAGCTCCAATCAGGAAAAAAAAGAAGAAAATATTAAAACCCAGATCAAGCTCCAAGTGTATCCAAAGTGAGATTAAATGACCAGGTTTTACCCATTCAAGACAGATTTATCATTTTACCCTATAATCATCTTTCTAATACTCTCTGTCTGACAACCGGGCTATACCCATCTCTCACTTATGGTCCGAGGGAAACCACCTGAGACTTATTCCCTGCGTAGATCCTGCAAATGTATTTGAGATTCTCACTGTCATTGATTGACTTCTGTAAACCAGGTGGTCACAATTTAAGCTCTGATAGCATTCCTTCTTGTGTATATGGATTTTATCATTTTTCATCCTTCAATCCCATAGACGTGATGGCTTCTTACATGTGGACTTAGTTGATGTCTCTCTTGGATGGATGTTTGCTGAAACACAAGACTTTAAGACTCCAGACTCTATTCTTCTTGATAACCAGGAATTAAATGGTTTATTCACCACATTTTGCTATAGCACTCATATCTTCATTGATGTCTTCATGAGGGTGAGCATTAAGCAGGGCCCTGTCATAGGAACTATTTTTCATAAAATGGCGCTAGAATTCAGAGAGTCACAAACCCATTCACACATATATATATGTTTATATAAGTCCCTGGTTCACTTTAGAGGTCTCGGTAGCCTTATATGACAGAGGACATTATCAATCATCCTGCTAGGTACAAGGTATATCCCACTTGTTAATTTGTGCTTCCTCTGTATTTCTGTCCTTTCTGATTTCTGATATCCTATGCATTTCCTGTGCCAAGTTCTTAGGTTTGTCCAAATTCCCTCACTGATGGCCCTAAAAGTTAGTTTGAGGTTTTACCTCGAAGTCTGTAATCCATCTTGAGCTTATTCTTGCCATGGAGTGAGGTAAGGGCATTGCTTCATTTTTCGCCGTGTGTATCCATTTTGTTCCAGCACCACTTGTTGAAGAGAGCACCCACTTCCCATTTAATATTTTTGATACCTAAAACAAATGGAAATAGAGTTACCATATGGCCCAGCAATCCCCCTACTGGACATCTACCCAGAAGAAGTAAGAAACAGACCACGACCACAAATCTGTGCTCCAATATTCATCACAGCACAGTTCACAGTTGCAAGAAGGAAACAACCTAATTTTCCATCAACTAATGAGTGAATTTTAAAAGTCTGGTATATACATCAATGGAGTACTATGTATCCCTAAAAAGCAGTGTTGAACTTATGAAGAATACCAAATGCATGGGAAGAATTGGAGGCAATTATGCTAAGTGAAGTAAGCCAAGCACAATAGGACAAGTACAGCATGAATCCACTGAGGTAAGCTTAAAAAACACAAGGGCCATAGGAAAAAAAAAAGCCACCAAATGCATAAATTCCCAGGGTGAAGTCCAGGCACTCTGGCAGGGATAGGCCCCAACCCAGGGATGCATAAGGCAGCTGACTGAAATAGAGGAGGAAAGGGGAGAGAAAAAAAGAGTAATGTGGATCCTGGTGGAACAGGGTGCTAACCCACAAATGGGGAGGGTCTTATTCCTGTCTCCACAGGAACACGAGAAAGGGACCATACCACAAACTGGGACACCAAGCCTTAAGGGCAACATACGGGCATGAAGCATAGAACTAATGGAAAGGTCGAGGGGCGGGGGGCGGGGTGTGGTTGGGGGCAACCCTAGTCCCACTAAGCCAACTCCTTCCCAGAAGAATGAGCTACAGAGGACAACACTGATGATACAGACTGGGGAGAGTGGCCCATCTGTCCAGACTTCAGGGGAGCAAATGAAGGGGGAAAAAGAGAGAGAGGGGATTGCTCTCTGGTCCAACAAGCCTCAAGGATGACATCCCTGCTCAGAGCAGCCAATGCACAGAGAGGACGGTGGGGCTGGCCCCACCAGGAGACATGATGCCCCTCACTGACCCACAGTGCTAAGGAAGACAGCATGGAGACACAGTGCAGCTATTGTGCCGATCTGGCCCCCCACTCCCACCTCACACACCAGAGTGAAACACAAGGGTGTGCAACAGAGCAGCAAGGGGAGCAGAGCAATGAAGGATCCTGAAAATAGACTTCAGATTCGGTGGCACTTCACCAGATCCAACTGGAAAACAAGCAGACGGACGTAAAAATATGTATAGGCTTTTTTTTTCTTTTTCGTCTTTCTTCACATGTATATCCATATAAGATAAGCAGGATAACCAATTCCAAGGAGAAAATAGCGGGCCCACGCCTCCCGGGGAACATGGGAGAGGAGGAGGTAGGAGAAAGGGAGGGGGCAACCAACAAGCCCCAGACAAGGGAACAATCAGAGATTTAAAATCAATGGCAAGGAGGGTGTAGAATGCCTGGTGGGGGTTAATCAAGTTCAATGTAACTGAGAGAAAGCACTGAGAGTTGAGTGAAAGATGAACATGACAGTTGGACAGGAGGAAAGTAAAAAGAAATAGAGGAAAGAACTAGGAGACAAAATACATTTCAAGAGGTACAAATATAGGCATGTACATATGTAAATATATTAATAGGGACATAGATCTTTGGCCATATGTTTAAATGTTAAATATGAAGGTAGCAGACAGGCATTGCATCTCCTGCACACAAAAACACTTTGTTCTAATCATCTGGCATTCTGTCATGCTCACCGCCCTGACATGATTGATGAAGCCAAAGAGGGTGCATGAGCAAATGTGGTGAAGAAATATGATGGTGCCCAGCTATTAATTGATATACCATCTGGGGTCTCAAAGGTTTGAAGTAAAACAAGCAGCCACCTAGCAGAGAAGCAACAAGTCCATATGAAGGAAGCACACCAGCCTGTGTAATCATGAGGTGTCAACAGGATCATGTATCAGACATCAAAAGACTCCAAATAAACCAATATATTGATGCAAATAGGGGTTGGGGGAAGGGCAGAGAGAAGACCCAAACCCCATCTATAGACAATTGGATATTCACTCACAGAGGGGTCACAAGGAAGGGATGAGTCAGCCAGGGTGCCACATAGCCCTGACAGAACATACAACATTCCTCTAGTTCTTTAATGCTTCCTCCCTCCCTTTCTCATGACCCCAAGTTCTACCTTACAAATCCAGCTAGACCAGAACATATACACTGGTACAGATAAAAGCTCTCAACACACGGGATCCAGGACAGAAAAACCCCTCAGGGACAGTAATGGGAGTAGCAATACCATGAGGGTAAGGGGAAGGTGGGGGAAGAAGAGGGAAAAACATGAGCCAACTACAATGATCGATGTATAACACACACACGCATACACACACAGACACACACACGGGGATGAACAACAGGAACATGGGTGAAAGGAGACACTGGACAGTATAAGATATGAAAATAACAATTCATAATTTATCAGGGGTCCATGAGGGTGGGGTGGTGGGGAGGGAGGGGAAAAGAAGCTAATACAAGGGCTCAAGCAGAAAGAAAATGTCTTGAAATTTATGATGGCCACATATATATAAATGTATCTGATACATTTGATGATATATGGATAGTTATGACAGCTGTAAGAACCCCCAGTAAACTTATTTATTAATTTAAAAACAAAACAAAAATGTACCTATCCCTCAAGGTCCTAATCAAATGAAGTTTCCCATGATATCCTTAACCAAATAAATAAATAATACACCCCAAAAGGCATCCCTCATTCCCTCCATTTTATTTTGAGATCAAGGATTATACTTCTTTGTTTCTGTGCAGTAGTATGCACAGAAGAATTGCGAAGAAATCATTTACTTAATTTGAAAGTAATATTTATATTAAACAAGATAAGAAACTTCCCACTAAAATTGGAATGGAGAGGCTGTATAGGGAAGAAAGGGAAAGAAATGCTGGCAAGAAAGTTCGCCCTCACTCCATCATTCTAGGTGCTCTGAATAGAAAGAGTCACCTGAGGCAGGTGAGAGGATATCCTAGATGATGAATCAACAAACCTCCGCCTCTTCTGAATCTTCCCTGACTGACTTTATTAAATTTTTTTTCAATTGAAATACAATTATTTTGCTTTGTTTCCCATATTATCTAAGATGGCTTGGATTCTAGCAACAGAGTTATGTAGTTGCAGCAAGCACCACTTGACTACCAAAGCCTAAAATATTTACTCTAATAGGAAAAGTCAGCCAACCCACATTCTAGAGGTCTCAGGCAACCAATAGCCTCAAGGACACAGAGTATGGGGCTTGCTAGATTTTAGACCTTATTTGTTCAAGGGTGGAGATTGCCTCTAGACTATCTCAGCCAATCTATACATGAGAAAAACACTAATTTCACTAATGAGAGCTCTTCCAAACATCCATTATGCAAACTAACAAGCCACTGATTACATATGCTAAAATAGATTTCTAACACCTATTATGCTAATCAGAAAAGCCTCTCGGGGTTGATCAAGTATAAATACAAAAGAAGTCTGAAATAATCGCTGTTGGAGTATGGCCTTTGTGGCTAATTGCTAGCTGGACCCTCCTGAAGTATGAACGGCTAATTAGGGCTGGCTCCAACACGTGTGCTTAGATAAATAAAATACATCCATACTCTTCTCTGATCTATGTTAAAGTGTTTAAAGTGACTTACGCACGTGGCGAGACATCAACATCAGCGTTGGTGATCGGGGATGTTGTGATAGTCTCGAGTCATCCGGACTTGGTCCTCACAGTATTTGCACTGTGACTACATGCAGACCTTTTATAGGATCACAACTTCCAGCCCCTTCTGATAGCTTGGACGAATGCTCTGAAATTCAGTCCCATTTACTGAAAATATAATGTTGCTGAAGCACAGCATCCCTAATTATAAAACAGGGCTGACCACAGAAAATGTTTTTGATTTAAAAAGCCACCTTTTAACCAAATTTTGTTACTATTATTTTTAAAAAAATGAAAACTTCAATGCCCCATGGATAAATTATCTTGCCTCCTTTATTCAGTCCTGACCTATAAGGAAGAATATTACTCTTTATTTCATTTGTGTCTTGGAACATTTAGAGCAAATATCATTCACTGCATTTGCAAACAAGTCCATGGGTTCTCCCACAGAACAAAGAAAAAGAATCATTCTACATGAAGAGAAACAAAATAATAGTTAATAACTTTTAAATCATGCTGTTAAGAAGCATTAGATTCAAATAACTAGAAGGTTAATAGTTGGAATCTCACTTTCTTAACTTGGAATTTTGGGGTGATTTCATTATTGCCATTGAATAGTGGGCCCTACGAGCTAATTAAAATGTGTAGCTTTTTTTTTAAATTCCAGGAAATACCCTCCCGGTTATTTCTAATTAGAAGCTTATGAAAGCACAACAGGAAAAAATAAAGTCTCTTCCTCATTTCAGCCACTGCTCAGAGACTCACTCCTCTGTAGGCTTGGGGCTCTGAAGAGTCTCCCCCGCACGCAAGAAGCCATAGCCCCACCTCAACTCCTAACCATTGTATTCTGCTTAATTCATTAGAGCTAAATCGCTGACGTGAAACTCTTTTGATTGGACATACTAGGGAGATGATTTTTAAATTAGATTTTCCCATTTATCAATCATCCCGAAAGGAAGAGATGACCCAGCAGGCAGGGAATTTGCCTTAAAGCAGACTGATGCTGTGTTCTTGCTGTTTGGTGCTGTCGTGTCAGGTCTGACTCACGGGGACCTCGTGTACAGCAGGGCAAATATTGCCCAGTCATGCGCTATCTTCAAGGCTACCGGTATGCTTGAACTCATTGTTGCAGTTATTTTATATTTTAAGTGTCTTTCCATCATGCAGACTCATCTTCCAGATCCATTGGGTCTTCATTGGCTATATTTCGGGAGAAAAAAATCAGCAGGCCTTTCTTCCTATTCCATGTCAACATGAGCGACTCTGCTTGTTTCTGATATATTGGCAGCATACCTCTCAGCACCGTAGTAGCACACAAGCTACTACAGTAGGGCACATTCACAGAGAGGTGGTAGAGAGCATGTCGTGTGATCAAATGATACAGTGGTCGTTAAAACTCTGTGTCGATTATAAAATGCTTCGTTAAGATTGGGGTACTTAGGACCCCATCCTTGGTTCTGTTCTGATTCTTAAGGTCTGTGACTATTAATAGCTCTATGCAACGGACACAGTTCTGTTTTCATCTCCATTGACCCAAGTGAGCTCCTGGTCTTTATTTGCTGTGACATCCTAAACAGCTTCACCTTAATGTTCTAAAAAGCACCTCAACTCAGCGTGTCCAAAACATAATTAAGTCTTGTGCTTCGCAAAACCATTTCCCGTTATCTTCTTGCCATAGACACCAATCATCTATCTATTTTCCACAGCTAAAACCAGAGTCACTTCAACCTCTCCCTCTATCCTCCTCTAAGTACCAACTCAAAAATCGTTCCTGCGCCATTGCTCTCGATCTTTTTTATTGAACAACATAGGATAAAGTGGGTGGATGATATTTTTTGCCACCAATTTCTCTGAATTCCGACCTAGCCTGGGGTCCTCCTCAAAGGCAGATTGGAGATTTCTGTCTGGCTGTGGGCTTCACAGATTTACAAGTTCTACCAAATGATGAAGTAAATGATTAATGTAAAATTCTAAAGGGAATTCTAGGGAAGACAAAGTAAATTGTGGTAATAAAATGTGCAAAGACCTGGAGTTAGAAAAGCAAAAGGGAAAAACACCTTGGCATATCTTAAGGCAAAAAAAACCTAAAAATTAGAGATGAGCCTGAGTCGCACTTTTGAAAGCTTCGATGGAGAAAATGCACCAGTTGTCTGTCAATGTATCATACTGTTGTGGCGTGCTTGTCACAGTGATGCTGGGAGCCATGTCAGCAGTATTTCAAAAACCAGCAGGGTCACTCAGGGTGAACATGTTTCAGCAGAGTTTCCAAACTACACACAGACTACAAAGAAGAAATAAGCTGTCCACCCTGAGGAACTAACTTCACTCACTACCATACAGTCGATCCCTACTCTTCGCAACTCTGTAAGACAGAATACAATTTCCACTTTGGGTTTCAGAGATGTTTAATCTTTAGGGAAGAAGACAGTCTCATCTTTCTCCCTCCGAGAAACTGGTGGGCTCAAACCACTGACTTTGCAGTTAGTGGCTCAGTACATAGCTCACTACACCACCTTCTAATGCATCACAGTGGGACATTGTCAGATATATTGGAAACCTGATGCATTGACACAGTGGCTGCGAACATAACAATTTGAAGGATTGAACAGCGTTCCATCCTGTTGTACATGAGGTTGCTATGAGTTGAAACAAATTTGAGAGCACCTAACTAACTATAGGAAAACATTGAATGATGCAGGAAAGGAAAATAAAACGAATACACAACAATCATTGTACAAAAAGTATTGATTGGATATAAGGAACCAATGATATTGAAGGAAGAAGTCCAAGCTGCTCTGCAGGTATTGGCAAAAAATAAAGAAATAAAGCTCCAGCAATTGATGAAATGCCAATTGAATGTCTCAACAAACTCATATGGTGCTGGAACTCATTGGTCTATGCCAAGGATTGAAAAGACAGCTACCTGGCCAACCCACAAAAAGGGATCCATATATGTGCCCATTCCAAAGAAAGGTAATCCAACAGAATATAGAAATTATTGAATGATATCAGTTTCATCACATGCAAGTAAAACGCTGCTGGAGATAATTTTAAAATACATTTTAAATACAGCAGTATATTTACAGAGATGTGCCAGAAATTCTAACGATATTTTAAAAAGGACTTGTAACAAGGGATATGATTGCTCATATCATCTGAATTGTGACTGAAAGCAGAGACTACCAGAAAGATATTTAATTGTGTTATATTGACGATATCAAGGCATTTGATTGTATAGATCATAACAAACTATGGACAATATTGTACAATATTAGGAATTCTAGAACACTTAATTATACTGATTCAGAACCTCTACATAAACCAGGATGCAGTCATTTGCCTTGAACAAGCGGATACTACAAGGTTTAAAATCAGGAACAGTGTGTATAGTTCCACCTTTATTATTCAATCTGTGTACTGAGCAAGTGATCAGAAAAGCTGTACTATATGAAGAAAAATGAGTTCTCAAGATTGGAGGAAGGCTCATTACCAGCATACAGTATACAGAAGACACAACTTGACTCATACTGTTCCATAAACATGGAATATTGTCTTTATCCAATCAGATTAGGCTTCAGGCTTAGCTTTTCTGCTTTCCTCAGGCAAGTTTCCATCATTCTTCAAACCAGAAATTAACTCCTTTAATTCTACCATATTATACCCCTTCATTTAAATTGCATTTGGGGGATTCATCAGTACCTGCTTTACCTCACAGGGATCCCATATGATGCAGTTACTGTGCTCACCTGCTAACCAAAAAGTTAGTCATTCAAGTCCACCCAAAGGAGTCTCAAAAGAGAGGCCAGGTCATCTACGTTTGAAAGATCAGCCACTGAAAGCCCTGGGAGCACAGTTCTCCTCTGACTTCCGCAGAACGGTTGTGAGTCAGAATTCACTCAATAGAACCGATTTGTTTACTGCCTTATATCCATCATAACCATTTAGATTTAAAAGCCTCATCTAGCAGGATATCATTTCTTTACCCACAGTGCCTCAAAAAATTTAAAAATAAAAAAGACCTCATTGACATTGAGTGGATATTGACTCATAGTGACCCAATAAGACAGGGCAGAACTTGCCTCTGTGAGTTTCCAAGACTAACTGTTCACAGAAGTAGAAAACCCACTGTTTCTCCCAAGAAGCAGCTGGTGGTTTCGAACTGAAGACCTTACACATCACACCCCAATACGTAGCCAACACCAGAGCTCTTCCTCAAATATCAGATGCGAAACAGTTAAATAAATGCTTGTTTCATAAGTTACATCTTTCAATTGCAAGTGCTGTCACAATGATTAGCTCATTACAACAACCTGCTGAGAACAGTAGAACAGGTCCTGTTAACTGTAGGGCCAGAAAGGCTCTGGAATTTTCTCTAGACAACTCTGACAGGTGTAGCAGATCTAGCTCTTACGTGGGTTGTTTGCTGCTCCACTCTGTTCTAGAATCTCCAAGTCCATCCTTGGATCATTTCTGGCCCCCAAGCAATTTGCATCGTCCTCACTTTCCCCTTCGCCTTCCAATCCTACTTAGCCTCCTGCCAAATTCTCTCCCCACCCTCTGTGACATCTGCTCAGGGACTCAGTGAGAAGCGAAGAGCTAATGTTCAGGAAATGTGCTGCCCTCCTGTGATGAAAGGTGCAATCTCCCTTCCTCCCCAGGACAGAGCAGGCCCCTGTCTGCCATGAAGGCAGATGCCGACTCAGTGCAGCTGCTTCCCGCGGGCAGCAGGAAGCCATTATTCCAGCCCACTGTTCTCTTCATTTGACACTGTTAAATATGCCGTTTTTCTCATTTTCATTAATAATCCTCTAACACCTGATCAGCCTTGCTATCTGCTCTCGGCTAAAGCCCGTTAGTGCATTACAATTTGGCATTTAGAATGTGATGAGGCATCTGTGCACAGGTCCTGCTAATAGGGACCATGGTTTGAATCAGGGCTTTATGCTCAGCAGTTTGTGAATTGGGAGCAGTCAATACAGAGGCATATCTACAGAAAATAAGACCTATGGAGGGTACTCAGATTGCACCCATACCCAAACATCTGACACCCAAGTCAAGTTCCTTAATCTTTTACTTAACATAATATGGCATTACATGAAAATTCTCTACCATCTGTTGCAGTTACATAATCTCCTGTCAACTTGTGAAGGGGTTGGAGTCTAGCCTGTCAATCACATCACAGCTTGATGACCTCATTTAGAGGCGCAACAGAGATAAATAGCTTACTGGAGGCCAGATACACTCACTCCCTGCGAGACATCCTGCTGGCAAGCCTCATGGAGCTATGCTGATGGCAGCCAGAGCGTTGGAGCTGGAGGAGCTACATGGAGACCTACGCCAGCACTGAGATGCTTCTACTGCCACTGGATCCACAAGACTTTCCACCCACTGGCCTGTGATCTTCCTGCGTTCAGTGCCATTGCATGTGTTGCATGAGTCTGAAGAGGCATTTGCAGACTGGTATTGGACATATGAGCTAATATCAGACTTACGGACTTGATCTGAACTGAGCTGGGATGTTTTCTTAATATACAATTACTCTTTCATATAAAGCTCTTTCTTATACACATATGCATGTCTATGAATTTGCTTCTCTAGTCCACCTGGCCTACCACATCCTCCTTGCTTTCACTGATAAAAAAAAAATTGGTCAATGAGGTGCTTAAAGTAATCCCCTGACCCCATTAATTCTCTCTTCCCACAAGCAGAGCAGTCTCAGACCTTTAGAGCAGAGCCAGTGATCAAGCCCTTCATGTAGAAGTCTTAAGGCTCAAACCTGTTTCTGGGGTAGCCACCCATCATGGACAAGACAGAACAAAACCTGCAACCACTGGTGCCTGCTCACAACACGCTGGGTCGAATACCCTCCCACTTGTCAGCCTGGCTGTGTAAAAAGCACAACACTTTTGAATTGGATTTATTGGATGGAGTCAAGCACAGAGTGGTGAAAGAGAGCCAGGCAAGTTGTACGACGGTCCAGAAGGGAAAATGATAGGAGCCTTTAAAAGGATGGGAATTGGGAAGCAAAATATAGTCTGCTAGGACAATTTGGGGCAGCTTTTCTGAATCTTTTTGGCTCATTGGAGATAACCACACTGAAATGACTGTGGACACACAGACCTGGTCTGGATGTCAAGAACTAAGTTCTATTGCTTCAATTCCAATGACTCAATAACTTGGAAATTTGGTTCTACACAGAGAAGTGCCTGTGGAAGAAGCAAAGGTCACACTGTCTGCCTTGACTCATCCACCCACTATTTTCCAAGTAGAGTTCAACTCATAGTAACCCTGTAGGGCAGAGTAGAACTGCCCCACTAGGCCATGGCTGTAAATCTTTCAGGACGCTGACTGCCACACAGTCTCCCTTTGAGCATCTGGTGAACCGCCAACCTTTCAGTTAGCAGCCTGCAGTTTAACCGCTGCACCAACACGACTCCCTGCTTTGACCCCTGATGTTGTTGTTACTGTGATTGTTGTTGTTAGATGTCTTCTGGTCATATCTGGTTCATAGCAACCCTATGTACAAGACACGGTCCAGTCTTGTGCCATCCCCCACACTTGCAGTGATGTTTAAAGTCATAATTGCAGCCACACCGTAACCTGTGGAGGCACTCAAATACAAGGGCTTTAGTTTTAACTTACTGTCTAATCTCTCATATCTGACAATGGAAACTGTGATGGTTAGTAAAAACTGCCCAGTGGTCCCTCACTCCTTCGAATGGGGCCCGGAACATGTACCAAATCTGGCATGGCACAGATATTCCTCTAGATCAACAAGACAGAAACCTGTCTTCGAGCCAGCACTGGTGTCCAAGTCAAAGACAAGCCATGTCTCTGCCAGTCATCTTGGGACAAGGATGTGACCTTTTCTGCCAGCTGGTGATATTTATCAGGTAGATCTATTTCCTAAGCTGTGTGTCTAGAAAGAAAGTGAAGCAGCCTAAAGGGAATTAGGCAATCAAGCTAATGGCAAGTCAGTGAGCCTAAAAGATGTCCTTGAATGTGTCTGCTTTTCCAGACTACAGCTCTCTGGCTATCAGGGCAGTCTTGTAGTCTGAGAGTGTCCTGAGGGAAATGTGGAGGACCCTGGTATTGTTCACTGGGCTGGTCCTTTGTCAGACAGTGAGTTGAGAGGAGAGTGACATCATTCCATGTGAGGAATACCAGTGTATCTCCTGGTTTTCCTTCCTGAGGCCATGAGGCAAAAGTAGCCCCCTAGGCTTTGCTTATTCACTCACCCATTCATTTCTCCAACCACTTAATGAAGACTTGCAATGTTCCAGAAACTGCAGTAGGTATCGGAGATATCCCAGCTTTGGCAGAATTTACAACCCTTCTAATGTCCCCATTTTCACTGTCATTCCAACCACCATTCTTCCAGGCAAGGAGGGAACGTGTTTTATTAGCTTTGGATTTGCAGTGCAACTGAAAACTTATATTTGCAAGAAACATATTTCTTAAATTGACAGTTATCAAATTAACTCCAAGTACCCATTTTACCAGAAAAGAAGAAACTTCAGTCTCAAACAACACTGGTATTGCCTCTACACCCAAGTCTGCACCAGAGTTGAAAATCGACATGTGGCATCAGATTGGGGGAACTAACACTTAGTCCATCCTGCCTGTGGGTGCCTGCAATGCACTTAATATGGATCTTCAAGTGTTTTTAACTCACATGCTATCACTTCAGGGTCCTTGCAAATAAGGGGCTGTGGGTCACCACAGGGACTGACTGAACTCGTTAAGAATGCAAATCAAGGTGTATGACACTCGTGTGGGGGGTGGAGCGGGGTAAAGGTGCATGGAATCCTAATAAGAAGATTCATCAATTTTGTCATCCTGCTAGCGTAAATGAAGTCATCCCAGAGACAGAGAGAGGGAGCCTCACTACCACCAAAAATGAAGAGCAAGAGGTGAAGAACATCCTCTGAATCCAGGGTCCCTGCACTGAGAACCCCCTAGACCCAGGAAGGAGCGCTGGAACACCAATTATGACGCTGGTGGGAAATGACAAGAAGCAGCTGCCAGAGACTGGCAGAAGACTGTAGTCAGGCTTCAGCACACAAAGCAAGAA
Source organism: Tenrec ecaudatus (assembly GCF_050624435.1). Lineage (NCBI taxonomy): Eukaryota > Metazoa > Chordata > Mammalia > Afrosoricida > Tenrecidae > Tenrec > Tenrec ecaudatus. The sequence goes on from NC_134546.1 coordinate 46,861,798, forward strand.
AGGTAAGTGGCTCCCAGCAGGACACTTGCTAATTGAGTAGAGTGTCTCTGGGCACTCCTCTGTGGTATTGTTACACTGCCAACACACAGTGAGGGATCTGAGCACCTTCCACTCTAAGGCTACTGGCAGAGTGAGTTGTCTCTGGACACTCATCAGGGGAGCAAAAGAGCTTGCTAACACTTGCTTGAGCAGGGCAGAGGCCAGGCTGGATGGATACACCCTCAAAGAATGATGTGCTAAGGGGCCAAGGACTAAGGAGCTGGGGTCCAAGGTGAGGCCTCTTTGTGGACACAGGTAAGAAGTTATCCTGGCAGGAAAACTGTGTCTTAAGTTATTCCTGAACCTAAATTGTAACCTGCTACTATCCTCATAAACCCAATATTTATGAACATTTTATTGTGTTTTGTGTGTGTACCCATGCAAATTATGAACCTGGATTGGAGAAGTAAAGCATGTCATGGGAGGGAGCACTGTTATCAGAATTGGTAAAAATAGGTTGGAAAGGAGATATATGTCTGATCTCCACCTTTTGTGAAGTTAGATGAGATCAAACACTCTCACTGTGCCATTTTCACAGTGCCATCTTCATTGATCAAGCTCCCAGTGGTCTCAGGGATCTTTACTGAGACTGGTACTCCTGGTGCCTGGAGTCCCACCTTCTCGGTCTTACTATACTGCCATCCCCTCTGAGCTTCTACACTCTAATAGGACATTGTGTAAAACTGGGTGCTGGTTCATGATGAAGGTAAAGCATTAAAGATTCCATGACTATTTTCCTCCCATCTCATTTCCCAATCATGAACAACATGCATAATCTTATGAATTAAGGTGTTCTAAAAGAAGAGACATTGACTTCCGGCAGCTTCTATTTTCTACACAGCCACAAATTTCAGAATCCCAGCTTCTAAGGCTTACTAAGGACCCAGAAACCTGCTTAAAAAGAAGAAGGGAAAAGAAAGATAGAAAAGCACTAATTAGTAGTCAAATCAACTACTCTTCCACAGAGATGAAGAATCTGAAATAGCATTCATCACCTTGGGGTCAGCCTCCAAGCCTGGTCAGTACACAACTCTTATATCTGGTGGGAAATTTTGGAGCTGCAGGCTGTTCATTGATACTTCTTATACATTTAGAAGTTCCAGAAACATGCAACAATGTGGAACTGTGGGAAACTTTTAACCAAGAAAGACTAGCCACATGAGAACAGAAACATTCACATGTATCCAACAGTAATTCTCTTGCACTCCTCAGACCAGAAAAAACAAATAGCAACCTCCTATGTCTATGGTTGTAACTGTTTACCAGAAGAGAGAGCCCTGTCTTTCTCCAGAGGAGCTGCTAGTGATTTAGAACAGCCAACCCTACAGATCACATCCCAAAGTGTAACCACTATGCCAGCAGAGCACACTTTAATCTGACCCCTACCCACATTTCAACTCTTCCCTTGAATTATCTTCTTAAATCTCTGCTGATCAACACAAACCAACACATCTATTTTGCCTGATTTTCTTCCCGTCTCCAGCTCCCTTGACTTCTGGTGAGACCCTGATGTGTCAGGTGCTGACAGTCCTTTCCAGGGCAACTAAAGGAGGTGCTCACTGGGAGGCATCGTGGACTCTGCAGAACACTCCAACTTCAGGTCACCTCGGAGACCACAATTCCCTGAAGCCATTACACATTGAGAGGACAGAAAGCAAGTAGCTGAGTAGGGACCGTGCCAAATGTTTAGTCCAGAGGAAAGCTGTGAGGATATGGAAATCAAATTTTAAAAGGTTGAATTGGTTGATTGACTAATAAATTGACTCAAATACTTTATTCAAAAATGTGTATGGATCATATGCTCCCATTGTATAATCACTTCCAAGAAGAAAAAATGTATAATATCTATTTTTAGTGTTCAGAGTTCACTTAAGGAAGAGAGTGTCAAAACTTCGCAATATAGATACTTCAAATGTGTTCTGTTTATTCCATATTGAGTTAATTAAAACTCAATAAAGCTGCTAAAATTGTTAACATTAAATTTCTGGGTGGTAGTAATCATATATTATTTTAACACTTTTCTTTATTGTCCAAATACCCTATACACATTATATATTACTTTAAAAATAATAGAAACTAAAAAAATAAAGTCCACTTCCATCAAAGCAATTCCAACTCACAATGACTCTGTAAGAGCAGAACTGCCCCCTTGAGTTTTTGAGGCTGTAAATGTCTACAGGGCCAGAAAGCCTCATCTTTCTCCAGCAGAGTTCTGGTGGGTTGGAACTGCTGGTCTTGACATAAGCATCCCAACTCGTGATTCAGTATGCTGCCAGGATTGCTAGGGAAACTAGTGTTAAGTATAAAGAGTTTCTTTTAAAAAAAAAAAACGATGGGAAGTAAGAATAGTCAAAAAGATTCTGATCTGTTTCAGGACAGTTGCATAGATTTGGTTTACTTTGGTTAGATTTCATGTGGCATGCCTTGGCATGGCTTAGTTTAGCTTGGCTTGGCTTGCCTTGGCTTGGCTTACCTTGGCTTGGTATGATTTGTCTTGGTTTGGTTTGGTTTGATTTGGTTTGTCTTGGTTTGATTTGGTTTGGTTTGGTTTGATTTAGTTAGGTACTCCCCAGGATATTCTAACAAATACTCAGGGTTTGGAACCACTGATGAACACTGTGGTAGTTACATAATGTCATGTCAACTTGATAAATAGAGTGTAGGGATGGAGTTTAGCCTGTCAATCAGGTCACAGTCTGAAGATACCTCCTTCGCATGAGGATTCTGGAAACTTCCTCTCTTCATCCCAGGAGGCAGGATACACACTCTCTCTCTGCTTCACATTCCTGTTGACAAGCCACATGAAGCCACAGTGTTGGCAGCCAGAGTTCTGGAGATGCATCCACGGCCATTGGAGCCACAAGACTTGCAGCCACCAGCCTGTGATCTTCCTACATTTCACATCATTTCATATGACTGTGTGAGTTTGAAGAGTGATTTATGGACTAGTATCAGGCTTATGGGCTAATGTTGAACTTATGGACTTGATCTGGACTGGGATGTTTTCTCTTTGATAACGCTTTTTCATATGTGTGTGTGTGTGTGTGTGTGTGTGTGTGTGCGTGTGTGTGTGTGTCTGAATTTGTTTCTCTGGTCAACCAGGACAACCAGAAACACAGAACAATTTGCCCCATAGGCCAGCTTTGATCAGTGGTGGTCCTCACTGTGATCATTGCCGCCGCTGCTCCTGTCATGCTCATTGGCATCATTGGAATATGCACCTTGCCTCATTAAGTACAAACATGCACACAGGTGGACCAGATGGCGCCAGCACTGGCAGAGTCGTTAGAAACCTCAGTGAGTTATCAGGTGTTGGAGCTGGTGCGACTTGTCCTGTCATGGACACTGTCAGAGGTTTTCCTTTCCCTAGGCCTGTGGGATTAGTAATGCAGAGCACTTCCAGACTGTGCATGTATAAAACTACAATGCAAAAAGTTTATACTAAAATTAAGGCTGCCAGGTCAGTCATCAAGTAATCCATCTCCCAAATGAAATGCTGAGCAGAGCTCCGCCAACTTCCATAACAGATGTCTAGACAATTTGACTTTGAAATACACACCCCAAATTTGAACAGGCTGAAGTCTTCCAGCCAAAGTTCAAACAATAGTGCGAGCAGGAATATAGGATTGAACGATTATAAATAAATGTAATCATAGGAAAGCAGAGCAAGTACTGAAAGCTAAAATTGATTGCCCAGAGAGGATGACTCATCAGTGAGACCATAAAAGACTGTCTTGCTGTGTGTGATCACACAGCAAGACAGTTCATTGTCCTTAAATATTAGCTGCCTGTCAGGCCAGGCCTCCCATCAGCAGCCTGCACAGCCCAGTGCTGGCCTCGTTAAGCTTTCTAGACATGCCTGTCTAGCAAAGAAGCAATCCATTTCTCCTAGTTCTGTTTGAAGCCCCACATAGCAATGAGTAAAACTCAACCCACCCCCTGTGCCCCAGACTTCCTAGTGTGGCAGCCAATTGAAAAGATCTGGCTGGGATCACTCAGTGTGACTGATCCAAACATTTTAAAATGTTACAATTTGGATGGACTATTTTAGAGCTCATGGCACCAACAGGTGGATGGGTTCGGGCCAGAGCAAACCTGGACAGTCTCCAGCTGCTGAGACTGTGGGAAAGTCACCCCTCTTCCCTCGATCATGACTCGGGAAGGTCGGAAACACACAGGGCAACTCAACAGTGCCATTTATAAAACCCTGCCTTCCTGCTGTCTGCTTCTACAGCATGGTAGGTGTGCTTTCAGACACGCAGAATTTAATTGTACGGCCTTTAGGTCTACCTATAGACAGTCCTAAAACCAGATGGAGGTTCTAAGGAACCGTCATGGACCAAATTGTGCACCCGTTCAACCAATGTGCCTTGGAATCCTGACTACACTTGTGGCTGTAATCCTGTTTGAAAACGGGTTCTTCTTTGTTAAGTTAATTTGATCAGCTCTAAAGCGCTTAGAAAGAGACTTGCACACATGGGGCAAAAACATTCCCAAGTGAAGATTGCCAAGGTACATACCCCAGAGCTACTGGCAAGGAAGAAGTCACCATAATCAAGACCCTAATTTGGGCTTTTAGTCTCCAGAATTGCTACAAAATAAACAGCTATTTGTAAGGTCACTCACTTGTAGTATTTCATTACAACAAAACTAGAAAACTAAGACAGGTACCATTAAGATTAAATTATTATAAGGAAAATCAACAGAGACATCATTCATTCCAGAAACATCTATTTGGCTGTAAAAAATTACCGACTCACTGTGGCTGGCAGATGTGTGAGACATGTATCCTTTTCTTTTTTTTTTAATCAGGGGAGAGCACGAACGCAGTCCCCCACTACCACAAATTATGCAGTCGAGTTTCCCACATTTGGGGAAATCGCAGGGGTCAGCACATCCGGAGTGCAATGGATGAGCCTCGCCCTGGGAAAGCCACCTTCGTGATCATGGTCTCTCCCTGCCAGGTTAGTATGTGTATCCTTTTCTTAAGGATCTGAAGAGCTAGTGGGGGATGGTAGGGTGGGCTAAGGGCTAAGAGCATAAAAAATTGATAGAAAATGGTGACATCACACAGGAAGCACGCAGGCAAGTGGATACATTATTATGAGGGAGGAGAGATTTCTGTTTGTCTCTCCCTCAGAGCAGCTGGGCAGGTTCAAACACCCAGCCCTGCAGTTAGCAGCACACATTGTAACCCACTATGCTAGCAGGACTTTTATATGAGACTCAAAGGTATATCAACTATAAATTAACCAAGAATTGTAAGCAAGTCACCAAAGTAAACTACAAACCACTAGAAAGGAAACACATTCAGGAGTGAGTCACTTGATATACTCACAAGTATCAGAGACCAGTCCCTGGAAAAGGACGTCATGTTTGGTAAAGTGAAAAAGAGGAAGGCCCTCAATTGACACAGTGGCTGCAAAAATGGGCTGAAATCTAATGATTGTGAGAATGGCGTAGGACCAAGTGTTGTCTCATTCTGTTGTACAGAGGGCCGTTATGAGCTGTAACCGATTTGACCCCACTTAGCAACAAAACATACACATGAGTGATGGTAAGCATCAGAGTCAGACAGGAACTGAAATACTGGCTGGGAAAAGCAGGTAAAGAAGAAAGAGAGCCTGCAGATATAGTGTGGATATCGGTAAGTCAGACTACTTATTAAGAGTGATCATATAAATTTACAGTAGCTTGTGTGAAACGGTTTCCTGAATTGATTCAAGTCAAGAGAGACCTTCTATTTGGGTAGCAAGATGAATCCTACTCCACTACATTGTGTGTGCAAGAAACATATCGTCCCTTGATGGTGATTTTAAACCCTCAATCTGGCAGAAGGTTCCGTGTCAATCTACAATGGATTTTTAATAGTTTTATTGGCATATAATTAATATATCTTACAATTTAATGACCCATTCCCCTCAAGAAGGTTGTGCAATCATTGCCACAATCATGTTCACTCCACACTCATTATCGTTATCCCCCATTTCCCTTCGACCTCCACTGCCAGGTCCCTGGGCAATCATCAATCAAGTTATTGTCTCTATAGATGGACCTCTCTTGGATTCATATACAGAAAATCAAAAGCAAACCCCAAAACAATGACAGAGGAAAACCTCAATCAAAAAAGAAAGCAGAACATTTTAAAAACTTTAAACTGTGTTAAAGGAACACAAATGATAAAGTATTATGTTTTAACCTAACGACATCTGCCATGATCCACTTTGCAATGTTCTCTGTCTGATAGCAAGGCACATCCCTTGACTATATTCAGAGGAGATTCATTGGCAGTGTGATCCATGTGGGGACTCTGCAAATGGATTTTGGGCTTCCAATGCCATCCCTAACCTGCTGCAAACTCAGTATTCAGAGTGTCAGCCCTGATAGGTTTCCCTCCTTGAGGTCTGGATTTTGTTATTTACAGTACTTGGGTCACAAAGGCTGGTGTCCTTCTTCCACGTTGTTGATGCACAGGAGGGCGTTTCCTAACCTCTTTCAGGCTGGACAAGAACTTTAGAGCTCAATTGGTTCCCACCAAATGCTGTCTGTCTTGTACTGGAGTCCATCATTCTCTCCCCATGTCACTCATCGCTACCACCTGTGTGTTCTTTGAAGGTTAGCACCTCCCTCCCCTGGACAAAGCACAAAGCAGGATCATCTAAAATGACAACAGCGGAAACAAGATGGTAACTTATTTCTCTGAAAAATAAATCTGAATGTAGGCAATCTAGAGACAGTAGGGGGTTCCAAAGCAACCTATTTTCTTTCTTTCTCACCATCCTAGAACACCAGGCAGAACATGCTCAAACTTACCTCTGACCCAAGGAGGCTGTTGGAGCGCTACCATTACATCCTCATGGCAGACAAGAAGGAGACACACAGAAGAGAAAAATGAACCCTTGACATATTACCAGGGAAACTGGAAAATCTGTCCTTATCCTAGATGGACATATAACCAAGTAATATAAAGGTTTTCATACTAAAAATGAAGGCAAGATTAGATGAGGATATAAACAACTAGTTCTTTGTACCACGGATGTACACATTGAAAAGAGAAGAACAATCACGATAGATCCTCAAGTATTGTCTACGTTTCAGAGTTTCAAAAAGGACAAGTAACTCACAGAGGAGACGGAGGAGAAGCCATCTATCTGGATTGAACTGTATTCCTCTCCCCTCAAAAAGTACATGTTGTAATCTTAACTGTGGATATAATCTTATTTGAAAAAAAAGGTTTTCTTTGTTATATTAATGAGTTCCTTTCAGTGTAAATCTTATCACTTGTAAATTATTTTTTTAAAGTGGATTAAAGGCAGAGATGAGCACAAGCTGGAGAAGACGTATCAGGATGGTAGGGGTTACAAACCAAGGAACCAAGAAATGCCCAGGGCATCCAGCAAGGAAGAAGCCTGATTTGTGTTTTCTAAATTCCAGAACTGTTAGAAAATCAATTTCTCTTCTCCAAAGCAGAACTGATATTAAGTAAGCATCAGAGAGGGGAAAGAACAAAATAGAGTGGTGTCAAGAAAAATGAGAGAATTTTCAAGGAAAAAGAAGGTTTGATGAATAGATAATATAAGGCCAAAACAAAAACAAAAGAAGTTCATTAGAGTGAATTGAATTATATGAAACAAACAAACAAAAAAACCCCAAACCTCTGGAAAGCAAAATTGCAGGGACTATTTCTTCCATAATCAGTGTCCCAATTGCCTAAAAGTTTCCTAATCCCAATAAATAAATTTCACCTTGTCAATGTGGCAGCTCTACAGGTTAATATTCCAGATGAAGTCATAAGGACTACTTGACCTCAGAAACCACAGCCACACAATCCTGGTGAATTTTCAGGGCTTCATCTTAAATTTTCCTTGGATTCCCTTGGTTTCTATAGCACAAAAACATTGGGACATGTTGAGCCTTCTGATTAAGGATTATTAAGTCAGGCTGACTCAGGGAGAAAGCCATACAGTGTAATAAGAAAATAGCTAACATTCATTGAATGTTTATTACATGCCTGGCACTGTGATCCCGAAAATAATCACCCGTGTGTGTTTAATGTTCAAAATAGTCTATGAAGCAAATGCTCTTATATTCCATTATAGGTGAGGAATCAGAGAGTCAGAAAGGCTGAATGGCTCGTCCATGGGCAGAGGTTGACAACGTTAGGTCCACTGCTGCTTCAGTATATGTTAGTCTCCATAGCAATGATACATTTTAGCAATTTTGTTTAATTGTTGATATTTTTAGGTACAACTTCTTTTCTCCATACACCAATTTTGTCTGTTACCCTTTAAGTTATAATGAGGTAGAAACTTATTTAACGAGCCAGAGACAATGAGGGTTTACGAAGAGAAGATCATTATTTTCTTCCCAGTGGGAAGCAGCTTAGATAGACTTGGAAGTCAGGGATTCTCCAAATCTCCTAGATTCTTCTTTGTTCCCATTATCTGGATTACAGTAATAATAATGGAAAGCATCTATTGGACATTTAGATTCTAATAATTTTACTTGTTATTAGCTCATTGACTCTTCTCCCAATGACCTTATGGAGAGTCTGGTGGTACATTGGGATACCCACTGGGAAACTGACCACAGAGTCAGTGGCTTAAACTCACCATGCACTCTGCTGAAGAAAGATGAGGCTGTATAATAAATATTTACAATCTCAAAAAAATAGAGTCATTACGAATCAGAAGTGACTCAATGGCCATGATCTTGATTATTGTTTTGTAATTATCTAATGAGGTAGAGATGTTATTATCGCTATTTTATAGACGAGGAAACTGAAACACAGAAAGGTGAAGTATTATGTCCCAAACTCAAAGTTAGTGGGCACTAAAGCTTGAATTTGAACTCAAGTTGAATAGCTCTGGAGTCTAAGCATTAAACTCTCTGGTAGATTTTTCTTTTTTTAATAGATAAGAGACAATAGGGTAGAAGCAGGTTATGTGAAAGGGCATCAGATCTGAACATCTCTATCACCTCTCAACAAATCTACTCTAAAGGATTAATTCCTGACAATTCTCCCAAGCTTTCTTCTTTGCTGAAAGATGAGAGACATTTTACCTCATTGTGTTTCCAAACACAATGTGAACACGTCTCCCCAGGCCCTTTAAAATTCAATCTCTTAACCAGGTGAGTCAATGCTTGTTGCAGGGCCTAAATACTTAGGGGTCCATGAACCGTTACATGGAGTAACTTCCAGCATCTACAGATAAATTCCAACTGCAAGAGCTAATAAGAACCTAAACATTTAACTGGAGTTAGGGCATCGTTCAGGGTTCAACAGAGGGGGGGAAAAAGCCCTCAAAAAAGAAAAATTCAGGTCAGAGGGAATATGCAGGATGGAATGAAACAAGATCTATTTAAGTAAGATACGTTCAATCAGTTGACCAACAAATTCAGCGGAGACCCTCACTTCTCCTAACAAAAGGACAAACAGTAGATTTTGAGAAGGGATATAGGAGAAATCAAATGCAAACACGGTCTCCTCCCTCCAGGAGCTAATGAGGATCTTCCAAAAACCTTACCAGTCCACAGGCGTCGGCAGCCACTATGTATTGGCCAATCCAGTGTGCTGGGTAGTTGGGAAGTGCTATACAGATATTCAAAAATTGTTCATTTCCTAAATTAAATTTTTTTAAATAAAAATTTGCTTTAAGAAAATCCTAAAGTGCATCCAACCATTGAAAAAAAATGGCCAGCTCTCCTTAGTACCACCGGTCTTCCTCTTCAGATGTTCTCTCCTCCCTTTGTCTTTGCTAGTGTGTTACTGATTATGTCCTACAGAGGGCCAAGAACATGCATTCCTCTCCGGTTCTAGACTCCCCAATCCTACGGACATGAAATATTCTGAGGATTCCGAGATACAAATAAGAACAGCAAGTATCTTCAACTCAATAAGACCCAGACACTCTAATGAAAGACCCGAGTGTTAACGGTGGGTTTGAGTCATGAGTCGACCCCACGGGAAGGGTATCCGGGGCCAGCTGTACATGTTTTTCTTCAGATATCTTGACAATGTTTATCACCATTAAAGCTGGAAGCTTACTTGGAAAGAGTTTAAGGAAAAAAATAGTTTAAAAATTAAATAATTGGGAAAGGAGGATCGAATGCAATACACAAATAGTCCAAAAACTAATCTCTGTCTATTTTCATTTCAACTTCCTCAATGTCTGTTAACAAGGAAATAAGCACGTTAGGAACTTGACCTAGTTTTATTTTTCTAATATCGAGAACACGCCTGTAAACATTTGAGCAAGGTTTCCTGGATTGAATCAAAGATAGTAATTGGATAGCATCTACTCTACTTCCTTTTTTTTTTTTAACTTAATGGAGGTAGGTTTTTTAATAAGAAGTGAAAGTTTCAGGAGCAAAGTAACACTAAAGAAAGATTACATTATTTTTTGAAGAGTTCCGAATCTTGGATTTATTAGATAACAAAGAAATAACAGGTCAGATGATGTGATAAAAAGAACTCAGGCTGCTCAGAAACAGCCTGGGGCATGTGGGGGTGGGAGGGGCAGGTAGGGGGACAGGAGGGGAAGCACAAGACAATTCTTCAGACCTCTGCATGAGAATGCAAAGACCCCTGATCCTAAACAGCATTCGGCAGTACATGGTACACAAGCAAGTTTCCTTTTATGATAGAAAGCAGAGAAACCCACACACTATACAGTGTGTCTCCAAGGACTACTATAAATCCTTTGGGGGGATATTCATTTCTTTGGAGCAAGCAAACCAAGCTTTCCACAGGGAAACCACTTTCCCAGGATGGTGAGGTAGACTTGGCTTTGTTTCTGCATCTTGTCTCTAGGGGACTAAAGAGACCATCTTCAGGATGCTTTGTGTCATCCATCTCATACATATTTGATGATGCTATTGTGAGTGTGGTCCCATCATTTCTAAAGCAAGGGATGTGATGCTGGTAGGGTACCAGTGGAACTGGCAAAGTCATTTCTTGTTAAATGGATCCCAAATATTCACAAATCCATCAGACCTAACTGTGGCAAATGTGTTGTGGATTCTGTGGAAGGAAAAGGCATTGACTGGGTAGACCTGCTCGATATTATTTTGTTTTAGTCGGTACCATTTGAAGGTGTACTTCTACTGTACCTCAGGGCTTGAGTCCAATATTCGACAGCCACCCAGCCTTCAATGTAGCTTACCACATAACCCCGCTTGCTGAGAAAGGCACAGATGCTTCGTGTCTGGTACTTGAAGCTGGCCTCCCAGCGATGTTGCAAAGAGCCCTTGTTCCACAAGTCCCATAGCAGCCCTCCTCTGCCCACTGTCCCCACAATAAGCTGGTTGCCAGACATGGAGAGAGTGTATGAGAAGGTACGCCCCAAAATGGAATTTCTTTGTCAAAGCTATTAAATTTATTTTTTTAACCAAAAATCCTTATCACCTTCAAAGTACTCTCCATTATACTTAATACATTAATCCATGTGTCAAATCTGTGATTCCACTCTTGGAAACATTTTTCAAACTCATCTGTTTGGATGACTCCCTCTTTTATTTCCTTCACCTTTCTTCACCTCATCAAATTGCCGTCCTTCCATGTCCCTCTGCATTTGCAGAAACAAAAGAAGTCTAACAGAGCAACGTCAGGTGAGTAAGGTCATGGAGCAAAAGAGCATGCTGTTTTTTCCCCAAACTAGCACACTGAGATGACTGTGTGAACAGGTGCATTGTCGTGGTGGCAAATCCAATCCCCAATCTGCCATAAAGACCTTTTTTTGTTACACACTGTTACCCAATCTTTTCAGAACCTCTAAATAAAAAGCTTGATTAACAATCTGACTTGGAAGATTGAGCTCCAAATGCACTGTAAGTCAACATTTTCTTGTGTTTGGTAAGTTGAGGGACATTCAGAATGAGGTTTGTCATCAATCAATATCTTACCTTTTTTGAAACAAGAAAATCACTTGCACACTTGAGTTTTTCCCATAGCACTGTCCTTGTAAGCTGTGTTCAACATCACGACAGTTTCTGTGGCATTTTTCCACAGCAGGAAACACAACTTCAAAGCCGCACGCTTTTCTTTTAAATTGACCATCACAAAAAAAAAAAAAAACAGGTTCTAGGGAAGTGCTTTTATGAAAAAAATCACTGTGACTACAGAGAACCTTCCCAGGCTATGCCACTGGATCCACTAACTCAGAGCATGTTGCCTTGCCCAGCAGGAAAAATGAGGCGCTCTGAGGTCCCACTATACCCAGAAATTCTGGTTTTGTGGGGTACCCCCCTAGTACACCTTTGCAGGCTGCAAGAAGGTTCCAGCATTACAAGGTGATCAAGGATCCCACAAGTTAACTGTCTGATCCCAACGTCCAGTAACACAGTGTCACTTCTGGACAGTATTCAATACATCTAATGGGGACATACAGGGTCTCAACAAGGTTTTCTTTCTCAGTATTAAAATCAGTTGATAATCTAACCCCTTGCTAATAGAAAGCATAGAAAGAGCTGTACTTGAGTGGCATGGATTTGGCTGGCACATCACAGAAGCACAGGGATGTGTCCCAATAGAACACCAGCAGGAAATCGGAGGTGTTTGGGATGAACTTCACAGAGATGCCATCTTTGGGTGGCTGGTTCAGCTTGGATTTATTATTTATTGTTATTCCAGCTGGTCAGGGGGCTCCCCTACAGACAGCTCCACCAGCGCCAGCCCATGAGCTCCCCAGAAGACCAAATATAGTACATTTTAAAAATCAAAATAATTCCTAAACTTGCCAATAACTCCTTGAGTAATTATGAATTCATTATCATTCTTTTAACTAAAATTATAGTTTTTCTTAAAGTAATAATCATTATTAAAGAATAACATATAGATTTTAATTTGAACTGGCCTTTCAGTAAAATCTCACCATTAAATTCTAACAGTCAAAAATACATTATCAGTGTTGAAGGCAAATAAAAAATCAGTTATAGGGAAACATGACTAAAACTTTTATTGTTTTCATATGAAAGTATCTATGAGGTTAAGTCAAAAAGTATTGCCAGTGGGTTTATTCAAAACAAAATATGTTTAAACATATCTGTGATCAGTCGATGGATACATACAAGGTTTCTCAGTAATGTACTTGCTTAGTCTCATAGTGGACACTTTTTTAATAGGGATTTTTTAGGGGGAAAAATTTATCAGGTATTAGAGCTAATATCAAGTTTTAAAGAACACTCAAGCAGTTATTATCCCAAATCACTGAAGCTTTGCAACATGTTTACATGATGACTATACCACACAAAAAACTGCAGTTTTTAAATGGATCAGAATTTTAAGGAAGGTCAGGAAGACCTCAAAGAGATCAAGGCAGAAAAGTCAGATCCAAAAGTAATGGTTACTGTTATTTGGGATTCCAGAGTCAATTTTCATAGATTTTCTCGAAGGACACAGGACAAGCACGTGGCTTATTATGAAGAACTTTTTAAGAACATTGAAAACTGACATGGTGAGAAAAAGTCAGGAAACTAGCACCAAGATTTTTATTCCTATCACAACAATGTGCCTGCTCATTCTCTGAGGGTAGTGAAAATTTCACTTGGAAATGTTATCCCATCAAACCTACAGACTTCATCTCAGTCATTCAGACTTCTTTCTGGTCTACAAATTCAAAGAACAGTGAAAAGAAACACAACTTTGATGTGGTGTAAATGGAAAACTGGAAAATTCTTCAGGGAAAGGTTAAAAACTCGTGGCCATCAAGTTGATGCTGACTCATAGTAAGCCTCTATGACAAGGAATAATTGTCCCCTTGTGTGTATGAGACTAGAACTCTAAAAAAAAGCTCAGACTTTCTCCTGAAGAGTGGCTGGTGGTTTCAAACTTGCATTACCTTGACCTTGACCTTCCATTACGCCACCAGGGCTCTAGGGAAAGGTTATAAAGATGAAAACACCACCTTCAGAAGTGTATAGGCCTAGTTGGAGGATATGACAAGAAACAATAGTTTCACATATTAATATGTTTGTTTCATAATGGCTTCTGTGATTTTGTAGCAACACTTTTATTTTTATTTACCTTTGTATAGGTGAAGAGGGGGCAGGAAAAATAAAAACTAATTTCAAAATGTATTAAGAACTCTCTATGAAAGAAAAAACTCAAGTTCAAAGAATTTCTTTACTTTCAGCAAGGTAAACACATGCATTTAACTCTGATCTTTGCTTTCTCTAAAACTACAATACAGGGGGGAAAAAACCTGAAGGATATAACCTCAAAATAACAGAGGGGAAGGAAAGAATATTATTTGATAAAATTTAAGTCAGAAGAGCAGGTAAAAATTCTAGCTTAACAGGTTCTGTGTAAGCTGTGTTCTAAGCCAACAGGAAAACAACAAACCCAGTTTTCACCACACATGTACCGTTGGATATTAGGGAAAGGTGAAGGTAAGAATAGAAGCTGCAAGATTGATTGAAAAACATGTCTAAGAGTAAATATGATACCACAAAACGTTTCTCTACTACTTCCTATGCAAAATGTGTGACTCCCCTTCTTTAGTCCTGATAGACGACTGTAGTGGTTATGTGTCAACTTGGCTGGGCCAAGTTGGGCAGCGATGGTATTAACATGGTAGTTATGTAATGATGTAACTTGACAGTTATGTAATGATATAGTCACCTTCCATCTGCGATATATAATGTAAACAGCTCTGAACAGCTCTGTGATGAGATCTGGCATAATGGGATCATCTCTACAGTGAGAACTAGTACAAATGGTCAATCTATTGACTATGAATTTCATCCAACCAGTGACCTGCATCCAATATTTACGGCCATTCTTATGCATCTTTTCTCTGAAAGGTATTAGAACAGTGGTTCTCAACCTGTGGGTCATGACCCCTTCAGGGATCGAATGACCCTTTCACAGGGGTTGCCCGATTCATAACAGCAGCAAAATTACAGTGATGAAGTAACAACAAAAATAATTTTATGATTGACGGCGGAGGGGGTTCACCACCACATGAGGAACTGTATTAAAGGGTCGTGACATTAGGAAGGTTGAGAACCACTGTATTAGAGTATGTACTTCACCAAAGTTAGAGGTAAGAACAGGGATGAGTGATAAATATAATCAAGAAAAAAGGAAACTCAGAGAACAGGGAAGTGAAGGGAAGCTCCAGGGTGATGAGAAAGGAAAATGCAGGACAAGAGAGTAGACCAGGTCACAAGAGCAAGCCCTGCATCTTACAGCTCCACGAGGTACTTTGTAAAAGAAGAAAATCTGGAAACAGCCTACTGCATCTTGAAGTCTTGAAATGGCTAAGCACCATGGGGAGAGTTAGGGCGGAGTGAGTGATCAATGCATAGAAAAAGAAGCAAGTATAGAAAATGAAAGGACAATTGCTACCTTTAGGCAGAAACAAATGCTAAGAAAGGAAGTATAAATAATCATAGCACTGCTTGACCAAGCTGTATTCAAATTAACACCATCATACAAATGTAAATGCTGTGGGGGTGGGGTGGGCAGGTTCTACTTATCAGGAAGGTAGAAAGGGTCACTACTTCTAACACGCATATGGTAAGGGTAGAGGCAAGGCATGAAAGTTAGTTACAAAGAAGAAAAAACTAATAAACGGAAAAAAGTGAAGCAATACAAGCATATTGTTTTTAAAAATAGAGATAAAAGCAATTGCTTACTGGGGTTCAAAATGTTGAGGTGCAGAGATGGTGGGGTAAGCTGTTTCTCATGATAAACCTTGTAGAACCCGTTTATACTTGTGAACCATGTGTGTGCAGTTCTTTTTACTTTGACAAAAATGAAAACTTTGAATTTAAAATTTGATAAAAATTAAAACTCTATGAAAATAAGAATTGCCTGACTGAAAACTCATGACTTCTTTCACTTAATACAAATCGCTAACATTTATTTAGGACTAGCTGGGCACTATTCTAAATATTTTGCATAGAATCATTCACTAAATGCAAAACAATTCTAAGAAATTTGTATTATCATTTAACCTTTACTATTTAAATCCTCTCCTATGGAATTGAGGCTCAGAGACATTAATTATGTATATGCAGCTAATAAGTGGTGGAATTAAGATTTTGTGGAGCAGTAGCAGCGAGTCAGACCCAGAACTTGCTCTCAAGTGTTCTATCTGAAAATTGCCACTTCATCCTTCCGTAAAGGGTGCTAATGATGGTCTTCTTTTTGTCTGGAATTCTCTTCTGAACCACACTGACCTAAGTAACTTTCACTCATCCTTAGCCCCCAAGTCCAGGCTTTTCTGGACTTAAGTCTTTTGTCCTCAATGCTCACAAACCTGTTTCCCTCCTTCAAAACACGTTCATGGTTATGATCATCTCAAACTAATTCCATACCATCTGGAGGATTCTGACTCATAGTACCCCACTACAGAGTTTTCGAGGTTGTAAATCTTTACAGGAGAAGCCTCAGCATTGTCCCACTGAGCATCTGGTAGTTTTAAACCACTGATCTTGTGGCCAGCAGTCCAACACTTACCCAACAGTGTCACAAGGGTTCTTATTTGTGTGACCAATTACTTAGTGTACTTGCACACCTTCCCAACTAGAATAATCTATGTGAGGGCAGGGATCACATCTGTTTTTGCTCAACACTGTATCATTAGCAGCTTGAAGAACAAATAGCTGAACACATAAACACGTGTATGAACAGGCAATATAGGTTTCTGAAGTGTGCGTTTAAGTTTTTTTTCTCAAGGCAACTAAATTTCCCTTTATGGAAAAACTCCTCCAAAATGATTATTTAATGAATTATAAAACCAAGGAATGAAAACAACCAATTAGCTAAAATTTTGTGTTTTAAGTAATGACATCATAATCACAGGGGTCATATCTCTCCTATTTAGGCATTAGTCTCTGAAGGGCCTTCTCTGTGAGGCTACCTTTATTAAAATTTGTCTTTAGATAGCAATATTTACAAGGATCCCTGGTGTTGCAGTGGTTATGCATTGGCTGCTAATCGCATGCTCACCAGTTCAAAACTACTAGTCACTCCTTGGGAGAAAGACAAGGCTCTCTACTTCCATAAAGAGCTACAGTCTCAGAAACCCACAGAGGCAGTCCTGTCCTGTCCTAGAGGCTCACTATGATTTAAAAATCGAGTTTTGTTTGTTTTTTTCACTCATTCTTTTCTTCCTTCCTTCCTTCCTTCATTTTGGAGATACATGTCTAAAGAGAGTGAGTGTAGGGTATCTAGCCCTGGGCAAGGCTGTTTATTTGACTAATAGGAGAATCTATCCCCACCATATTATTTAGCTGTTATCGAATGATTTCGCCCATTGTGCCACCAGGGTTCCTTTGATGCTCTCCTGATTGATACTTATTAGGACTCGCTGGTTGGTGAAAATGATTAAATGGTTTACTACTAACAGAAAGGCCTGAGTCCAAGCCCACCCAGAAGCACGTTTAGGAGACCTGCAGGTTTGCTTCTGAAAGGTCAATCCTTGATAACTCCAGAAGTCCTACTCTATACACGTGGGGTTAACATGGGTCAGAATCAACGCTATAGCAACTACATTGTTGCTGTTGATGCTATTGTTAGTGTATTTCTTTACATTTTAACCTACCACATATTAAATCTTTGTCTCTAATACAAATGCTTTATTCCACATCATTTAATAAACACATAGAAGATTTGGTGACATCTCACTCATCCATGTCTTCAAAGAGTCTGCCTAGTGATGTAGGTGTTTTGCTTTTTGTCACATCATTACTAATGGAACTCAGAGACAGGCCTTTGAACAATGCTTTTTACTTCTGTACAGTTGCTTTATGGTATCCGTAGACGGCTGTAAGGACAGTCATCAAAGACGTCATGATTCCACATTTTTCGCTCTGATGGCGCTGTTCTCATCTGTTATCCTCCCAGAGACCTGAGCCCTGTGTTTCTGGCTTCTCTCCTCTCATTATCTGACATTCCAGTCTCGTCCATCGCTGGCCAGGGCTGCTCTTTGCCTTTCATTCTCAGAGCCAAATATCAATACTGTCCACACAGTTCCAAATGTTCAGAATCAAAATTCACAATAGCAATGCTTTGTGAATATGCCGTTCATTTCTGAGGCTTGTTTTTTATTTACATGGACTCTTCTTCGCATTTTAAAAATACACGCACATTTGCTTTAAGAAGTGGGTCCCCTTCGATCCACCAAAAGATTGAAAAGATGCCTTTGGACAAAGCCAGCTCAGATTTAATGGCAAATACAGATTTGACTTGCACTTTATCCCATCTTCATTCTGATAATTCATAGTTAATGCTACACACACTTGACTCGATGACTTTTTTAAAATCTTGTATGCTGAAGGGTGCGCACATTAACCCCATATTCTACCATCCAGCAACCTGTCCTTATTTATCAGCATTAACTGAGCTGTCACTGACATCCATTCATTAGCTTTAGAAAGATTTAAGACTCTCCTCGAATATGATCTAACTGTGTTATTTATCATTTTCTGTCACTAACTTCTCTTTCTACTGGTATCTGCTTTAGGGCAATAGATCATCTTCTGGACCAAACTTCTCATTAATTCCAGGACTGCCACACTTTAGTTTTTAATGTTAATCTTGATGGGATAGATCAAATTCTGTTTTCCCAATAGCCAAGCAATGGTTTCTCATCACTAAATAGTCTTGTAATATCAATCTAGTTTCAGTAATTCCCACCCAAGAGAACTACCAACAGCCTCTAAAGAAACTTTCTAGTGGCACAGACTAAGTTTTTTAAGGACATGGAATTGACTCTTGGGGTATAGCCTTAGTTCATGGAAACTGTAATATTCAGAGCGCATGTCAGGGTAGGTGCCAGCTAACAACATAGCCCCATTTCGTGGTGTTTTGAGCCTTCAAATAGAGAGGAAAATCCTGGGATAGGGGTGTTCATGTGTTTTTCCAATGCTGGATTTTAATCTCCAGCAAAGTCTGTCTGGATCTGACTTCTGAGGTGAAACCTCATACATGCCACCAATCATCCTGACTTCATAAATAGCATCAGACTCAAAACAAATCAAGCAGGTGAGTGGTTGCCTCCACGCAAGGCTGAACATGGTTATTCATAATCAGCGCATGCTCTTTGAACATCGCAATGGTATGGTGTGTTTAACTAAAGGCATGATGCATTGCTAATAGACGGCTTCTTCCCATGCCACGCGGTGTGTCCTGGCGCATTTCCACCAAAATATCCAATTTTACCATGGAATGTAAACCAACCCAAGAGGATCCCTGCTTGGTGAGCACAGAAATCTACTCTCTGGATGATGGTCTTGGAGAAAGAGGAAGTAGCTTTCTTGAACAGCACCCTGCAAGGAGGCTGGAGGACAGTTCCTCAGAGCTTGCTCTCTGATACCTGAGGGTTCACCTTTTTATAGGATGGGTAAGAGGGAAGTTGTCCATATTCATAAAATTCCTTCAGTAACTTCATGTTTATGCATCTTGGGCAGACCAGGTGTGCTTCACGCAGCCGTGTCTTCCATGTTCAGCAAAGACGTCCACGATGCGTGGGGTTTGCACAGGCAGTCCGCTTGTAACGTCATGTTTAGTATATAGTCAGGTCCAGTTGCAGTTGCTTACAGACTGAATAAACCCAGGTTGAGCAAATCCCGTTACTTTTCTTCAAAACAACTTAGTGGAAGTGAGTCAACTTTTTGTTATCTGCATTTAACCTAGCCTGGGCGGGCTTCCATAAGAGGGAGATAAAACAAGGTCAAGGAATAAGGAAGGTAACTCAAATTTAAAATGACTGTATATCCTTTACCATGAATCATTGCCAAACAAAAAGAAGGAGCTTCTTTGATTTACCAAAATTGTTGTTGTTAGGCACCATACAATCAGCTCCTATGAACAACAGAATGAAACACTGCATGGCCCTGAACCACCCTGACAATTGGTCCTGTTCCTGGCCCATCAGTACAGCCACTGTGGCAATCCATCTCATCGACGGCTTTCCTCTTTTACATAGCCTCTCCACTTTACCAAGCAGGATATCTTTCTCCAGGGACTGCTCTGACAATATGTCCAAAGTATGTAAGACCAAGACTTGCCATTTTTGCCTCTAAGAAGCACTCTGCCCGTGTGTCTTCCAAGACAAATCGGTTTGTCCTTTTAGCAGTCCATGATACTTCCAATATTCTTCACCAGCAACACATGTAGATGCATCGATTCTTCGCCTGTCTTCCTTATTCCATGTCCCACTTGTACATGCATATGACACCATAGAGAATACCCTTGTTTAGGTCAGGTGCACCACAGTCCTCAATGGAGCATCCTTGATCTTCAAGAGCTAAAGAGGTTTCTGCGGCGGATTTACCTAATGCAACTCATCTCACGATCTCTTGAGAGCTGCTTCCGTGGGCATTGATTGGGGATGCAAAGAAAAAAAATCTTTGACAACTACAATCTTTTCTCCATTTATCAGGATGTTACCTATTGGTCCCATGGGGGGGGGTTAGTCTTCTTTACACTGAGCTGTAGTCCATAATGAAGGCTGAAATCTGTGATCTTCACCAACAAATGCTCCAAGTCCTCTTCACTTTCAGCAAGCACGGTTGTGTCATCTGCATAGAACAGGTTGTTAATATGCCTTCCTCCAATCCTGATGCCACATTCCTCCGCATATAATCCTGCTTCTCTGATTTGCTCAATTGAGCATCCAGTTCAGAGTAAAACTGCTCTCCGGGACTCCCAAGGATATAGATCTTTGTGGAAGCACACTGCCACATCTTTCTCCCTCAGAGCAGCTGGAGGGTTTGAACCAGCAACCCTTGCATTAGCAGTCGGGTGCTTTAACCACTGGGGCACAAGGGCTCCTCCACAGAGCCAGGTCCTTAAGGAAGGAAACCACAATTTGTGTTCTCTATCAATGCTATGAAAAGGTAGGCAATCAATAATTATTTGTTGAACAAGCAGATGTCCTACAGGAGAGCCCAATGATATGTTCTGTTCTGACACTATTATAAAATTAAAAGTTTTCTGTCATAAATCAAGCTTTTGTGTTTCAAGCTAACAATGATTTTAATTGGATGATAGGTGCTCCTCTGGCCCTTCTGTCCCTTGTGCAGATGTTTTGGTTAGTGCTTACCATCTACGATTTGGCACGCGGGTTGTCACAAAAGTCCAATTGCACCGCACGGCGGGAGTTACAGCATGTTTGACCATGGCACCGCATTGCCCTTAATGTAACACAGCACAGCACGACACCCCTATCATCTAATTAAATACAATGCCAAGGGAAATGTGTCACTGTGAAGGTGAAACAGGCATGCTATTCCCTTCTCCTTTCTACGGAAGAGGCATCTAAGGGCTAACTGAGGAAGAAGGAATTTAACACAGTGAGGATCTGAAGCATGCCAAAAAGACACGAAAAAAGAATAAGACAAAAGAGCGAGGGCATGTAAGGAAAATACGGGATAAAAAGGAAGATGCAGTAAGTGCTTATGGAATCTCAACTTTTTTTTTCCCAACTTAAGCCATACTTACATAGTTCAGAGAAGCAAAGACTATTCCTGAGCAATGGAAACAAGATAAAGTAGTTTATAATAGATATGGCATAAATATCATCAAAATTGAGCTCATTTTGTTGAAGAAGCTTGTGTGACAAAAGATAGTTGAGGGCGGACGCTTCGCTACAAGGCAGTGTAGCTATACTGCAGCCCTGAGGATACCTTTAATGTACTGTGTGTCACGTTGCGCTAGTTGTCATTAGCTGCACTCTGCCTCCTGACAGCATTCTCTGTGACAGAATGAAATGACAATGCACCATCAGATACCTTCATGTTTACAAGCATGCTTGAGTCCACGGTTGCCTTCCACCTCCCAGACCTATGCTGGGCAGTTTCTATTGTGGTCCATAGACTCTTTATTAGATCATTTTCAGCAGTAACTCTTTCCGGGTGTTATTGCTGAAACTTTTCCACCATGGATAACCTGCTGGTATTTGAAATATGGGTAGAGTGATTCCAGAATGATAGCAACACATAAGCCACTACCATAGAACGAACTGAGAGACAGGTGGGAGGATTATAACCTGTTGCTGCCAGGTGCCATCAACTTGATTTTCAACTCGCAGGAATCCATGTAGAACTTCCCCATCAGGTTTTCTTGGCTGTAATCTTTACTGAAGGTGCCCTGTTGTTGTACTAGTTACACCTTGGGCTGCTAACCTCAAGGTCCCAAGCTCAAAACCACCCACCACTCCACAGGAAAAAGGTGGGCTTTTTACTCCCCCAAAGAGTTACAGTGTCAAGCCAATGCAGTGCATTGCTCTCCATAGGAACAGCACCCTACCAGGCAGAGCTGGCCGCCCCTGGGTGATTCCGTGCCTCGTGGATGATATAAAATATAACTCAACACAGGCAAAGGCTATCCTAAGAAACGCAGAGGAAAAGTGTCACCATATGCATTTTGGGGTGCAAACTTGCTGGGAGGCACTCAAGAAGAAGCACCCAGTCAAATGCTTCAGCCAATTTCTCCCAATCCTCTCAGAAGTGCTCAGAGAGGTGGACCGAGTCTACACAGAGAAGGGGAAATTTGAAGACATGGCTAAGTGGGCAAGGCTCAGTGGAAGAAAACAAGGAAGTTCAAGGGCCCCAATGTACGCAAGAGGCTTCCTTAGTCTTTTTCTTGTTTTGTTCTGAGTATCTCCCCCACATCACAGATGAGCCCCCTAGCCTGTCCATCAGGAAGGTTACAAGGAAGCTGGGAGACTGTGGAATAACACTGTGGACAACAGCAAGCAGCCCTAAGAGAAGAAGGCTGCCGTCCTAAGGAGAAATACAAAAAGGATCATTCTGCAGCCTGATGCAGCCCAAAGGGGAGCAATCAAGGCTGAGAAAAGCAAGAGGAAGAATTAGGAAGAGAAGGACAAGAAGATGAGGAAGACAAAATAAAAAGGAGTAAAGGTGACTGATGAATACATTGGTTCTAGCACAGTTCCCCCACCCTACCCCTCACCCTGTCTATAACACATTTAATATCCCGTACAGAACTCACTCTTTTTAAAGAAAAGGGGGCTGAGTGGGAAAATGTAAGGTTTGGTTAGGGTTAAAGAAAAAAAGAAAGAAAATGTAAGACTGGGGAAGATTTGTTTTTAAACTGTACAATGTCTTTATTTGTGTAGTTAACATAGTACCAAATGTATCTTTAGATAGACCTGTCCTGATGGTCTTTTCAATAGCCACTAATTTTCTCTGGGGTGGTCTGGGGATTGTAAATTGGCAGGTCCTTGTGGGTGCACAGCACAAATTAGTTATATATGTGTGACATACCCAGAGTGGGCTCAAAGCACACCACCATTACAGGTTTGAAGTGCTTTGTAACTGGTGGCCAGCATGTGACTATTGCCCGAAATGCTCTCGATCCCGAGGGGGAAATGTAAGGGGCTTTTCTAGAGTGCCTTGGGAAGTTGGGACAGCTTGGGACATTGTGGTTATAAAATAAAGCAACGGAAAGTTTGTGGGTGAAGACAGTGCAGGGAAAATCCTCCAAACAATGCACCTGTGACTCTGAGGGTAAAAATGTTCCTGCAAAACGGGATGCTAGTCAGGGAGGGATTTTTCAGGTGGAGAGGCCAGACTGAGTTATATAGTTACAAAATGGAGTTCCTTATGCTAAGCTTAGTGAGAAAGTGACGGTTTACTGCACCAACCTGGCTGATAAACATTTGTGGGGCTAATTGAAGGGTGGAGAGATAAATGGCTCAATGAGCCTCACCTTTGTAGTTCTCGGGTCTCTTGTTCTCTGATGGTTGGACCAGTATGCAGCTGCCTTAGCTGGCTAGGCCAACTTCCTGTGAGGCATCCTGAGGAGAAGCCATATGGACTTACCCTGATGCAGACCTGGGTGCTGGAGAAGCTGCATGGAGACCCATGCCAGCGCAGAGATGCTTACACCACCACTGGATTCAAAGAGTTTCTACCCACTGGCCTGCGATCCTCCTGCATTCGGCACCATTGTGTGTGTGTGTGTGTGTGTGTGTGTGTGTGTTGTGAGTTTGAGGCCATTATAGATTGGTGTCGGACATATGGGCTAGGTCAGACATATGGGCTTGGGCTGAACTGGGTTGGGATGCTGTCTGAATGTATACTTACCCTATATATAAAACTGTCTCTTATACATATATGAATTTCTGTGGATTTGTTTCTCTAGTTTACCCAGACTAACACACTTGGCCACTACATGTGGATGGTAATTTTTCTGTTTGTTTGTTTTTCTCTTCAGTTGTCTCTAATTCAGCTTATACAAAATTATTGTTCTGTTAACTGAATACCATTCCTTAATTCGAAAAAAGACCAACTTTTGTTGACAGTCTTTATGCTTCAAAGTTTGTACAATTTTTTAATTAAAAAATATTTACAATCTCAGATACTCACAAGAGCAGTTCCACCCTCTCCTATAGGGGTCACTGTGAGTTGACATTGGCTCTCGGGAGTGATTTTGGGATTTTGTATTGTTTACAGGAATAGATTACCAGGCCATTCTCCCATAGAGCAACTACATAACTTTGAACCATCAACCTTGTAGTTAATAGCTGAGCATTTGACTGTTGGACCACAAGGGCTCCTGGGATTGTAAATATTGCTTCTTTTTCCAGATTAAGACATTGGGTTTAATTATCAATACTGAAATTCAGTATTGAGCCTATGTAAAGAAATGTACCTGTTTGCATTTTTTATTACCTAATGATTTAGAATTTCTGTTATGGTCAGTGGAGGCCATATTTCACACTGCAGTTATATGCAAGTTCTAGGCTAATATACACAGTACAGACACAAAGAGGACTTTATGTTGACCCCTACAACTGAGGCAACTTAGGTAAATGAAGGACTACAGTACTTACAAAGTTAATTTAGTGATGATTCAAAAGTGTCCAAATATAAAAGCATATCTAAGGAGGTCTTGTTATATTAATGTAAACATTCCTAGAATATGGTAGTTACATAATCTGGTGTCAACTTGAGACTATTAAGAGTGAAGGGGTGAAGTTTAGTCTGTCAATCAGGTCACAGCTTGAAACCTCATTTGGAGGGGCTACAGATAAATAGCTCACTAGAGGCCAGACCCACTCTCTTTGCTTTGTCTTCCTACTCAGCTACGCTAATGGAGTCAGAGCCCTGGAGCCGAAGGAGCCACGTGGAGACCCACACCAGTGCTGAGATGCTCCCACTGCCACTGATCCACGAGACTTTCCATGCACTGGTCTGTGATCTTCCTGTATTCAGTGTCATTGCATGTGTGGTGTGAGTCTGCAGAGGAATTTACAGACTGGTATCAAACATATGAGCTAATATTGGACTTATAGACTTGATGTGGACTGGGCTGGGGTGTTTTCTCAATATACAGTTACTCTTTATATAAAGCTCTTTCTCGCACACATATGAGCCTTCCTTGATTTGTTTCTCCAGACTATCCAGCCTAACACATAGGTGGACGCAATTATTTTTTAAAGATAAAGCAAAGTTATGATGATATCCAAATAGTGCGCTACAAAAAAGCCATCAGGAAATGTGTACTGAATGCTCATGTGCATAGCATTTTACCAGCGAGTCACTATAGAAATAAAACAAAATAAGTGAAGATATACCCCTTCCCACAAGGGAATTACCCTCTAGTTACAGAAGTAATCTAGGCCATTGAGAGTGAGCAAACCAATTAATGTCCACTGTAAAAATGAAATCATCTTTGTATTCTACATTTTCAAATCATCTTTCTATTCTACATTACTTGTCTACTGCCTGGCTCTTACCAAAATGAAAAGTCAACTGTGTTTGCATACACATTTATTTATCATATGCTGCCTTTTTCACAAATATTTGAAGTAATGTTTTTGAAATGAATATAAATAATACTAAATTATAATTTAAAACAGAGAAAACACATAATATAATGGATTTGAAAACTGGAATCATTTGACAGAGATATACACAGGCACAATTCTACTACACAGGAAGCAACACTGAACTGCAAATTGTTCACAGTTTCCTACCTACCAAAAGGAAATGGAAAACATGGTAGATATTTCTCAATTAATTCTTCAAAAAAATCAAAATATTTTGTCTTTAAATTTCTTATATGAAACTCTTTAGCGTGTCACATAGGTGACATTAAAGTAAGCCAAATTATTGTTCAGATAACTTTAATTGTGTTAAACAAGGAAGTACTCATTGCATCAGCACCAAAGCCTTCTCTTACTTGCACAGAATTTATAAATTCTGGAGACAGTGATTTCAGCTGGATTCTCCAGTTGGGCTACTCTTCCAAATTAAATATAAAGAAAACATGGTTATCCTACATGATAACTCACTAAAGTAAAGCACTAAAGCAAAGAGAGAGAGAGAAAAAAAAAAGAAGAAATGAGGGAGTGAGGGAGAATTTCCTTCAGTTCCATTTCTATATAAGAAGGCTCTCAGAGCTTCCTACGGAAGACACATGTTCCAACAGCTTCACCTCTGTAGTTATTCTATGAGCTCTAATTGTGGTCTTTGGTCAATCCTGGTTCATAACTGAAAGCTGCCAAAAATCTCCATAGCTACAGATTGCCCTGTTCCCTTTTTGAGGTGTACCTAACCCTCTGGCAGCAGAGTTTACAAACTGTGTGTAACTGCCCTTTATCAGGTCAATCATGTAACTAATCCTGACCACAAAAATCTGTGAATGGAAAGGAATCTAATAGAAAATACTGGAGTATATTTAACATCACATAGGCAATTGTGGGTCTGTGTCTGTATAGGTGAGTTCCCCCTGGGCTGTGATGTTAGACATACAAATGTACCCAAAAATAAAACAGACTTTTTTTTTCAAAACTATGTAGTTAAATTTTTTGTAAGCAACCTTATAAACTTTGAAGCACTCTCCATTACACTTAATACATTTGTCTAATCTGCGATTCCATTCTTGGGAGCATTTTTCAAACTCATCTGTTTGGACAGTTGACAGCACTTCCTCATTTTTTTCTTCACCTCTTGTACATGGTCAAATTGTTGACCTTTCATGTTCCTCTGCTTTTGTGGAACCAAAAAGAAGTCTCACAGAGTGAGGTCAGGTGAGTAAGGTGCCTGGGGCAAGAGCAGAGGGCTGTTTTTTTTTGGGGGGGGGGGTTGCTCAAAAGTGGCACACTGAATTGGCTGTATTAGCAAGTGCATTGTCATAATGGTAAAACCAGTCCCCCATCTGCCACAAATCAGAACTTTTTTGTCACATACTGTTACACAATTTTTACAGAAAAGTTCTACACCAACTTATTTGGCCTAACTCCCTCTTTTCAGTAAAAGAATTACTCAGAACCTCCCTGGCAATTAAAAATGGTGGTAATATAGTCCATCATCCAAGATAATGGGTAGGTATCTGCTTTTGCAGACTGTCTGGATCATCCCAGCATCCTCAGGAGACAATATAACTCACTTTGAAGTATATAATATAATATATTTGGACACCAAACTATGATTAATGATTATGGACTCCAGTTTTATAATTCCTTTTACTAGGAAAGGAACCCCGAAGATACTGTTGAGTAAGCATTTGAACCCCAAAGTTTGTGGTTCAAACTCATCAGCTGCTTGACAGGAGTAAGTCAAGGCTATCGGCTCCCTTCAAGATTAACAGTCTTTGAAATCCTATGTAGAGTAGCTATGAATCGAAATTGTGTCTACAGCAGGGGTTTGGGTTTATCACAAGAAAGACCTAATTTCTCTATTTACCCTACATAATATTTTGAGTTCTACCAAAAGTTATGTACATGCTAATTATTTATTTCTGAACCTGTTTGTCTTTCTCTTTCTTCAACTAATAAAAGAGTTTACTTTCTTTACTTTTGAAATACATCAGGTAGGCTGAAAACAGTACATACATCTAGCAAAAAACATTATCACAATCAACCATGATAAATTACTCCATTAATGTGTGCAGGTGATCCTTTCCATGACAATTTCAATCTCCCTCCTCAGCCATTTGTCTTATTTTTCACTTTATCGTGCTCCAAAGTACTAAAAAGTGCACGCATTTGTCCCAGAAATCTGTGACAATGACCAATGAGAATATACCCTGGGCATATACTCTAAAACAGTATTTTCTTTTGGGTATTATATATTAATATATTTCTTTAATATGAGTTATCACGTTTGTCTGCTTATTGCAGGTTTGTCGGCACAAACAGGGTTAGAAAAACCTTGAACGATCTGGTCGATAGCTTACCTCATGTAAGAATTGTCTGCCAACTTATTAAGTTAAATGATGGGGACTAAAGACTAGCTGAGCAGCTAAAGAACATTGCAGATCCAGTGAGAACCAGGAAAGTTTGAGAGAAGTCTGACCTGAACACCAATCAACTAAGCACCTACTTATTGGGTTATTTTTCTATTTTTAATTAGAAATTGACTTCTATAGTCGTTTTATATTAGTAATAATTTAAAGCAAGTGAGGAGACAGGGTATTCTGACAGTTACTAAAAACCTGGTATTATATGGCATTTCTACAAATGCAATATTAAGTGGAGCATTGAAGTAATTATCTGGATAATTAAAAAGCTTGTGATGTGCTATTAAGGGGAAAGACTAGAAAGTGAGGCTCAAATTATCCATTAAAAAATCATTACTTCTATATTAACCACTATTAGTTTCAGAATGAAATGCCTCATTTTTGATAACAACAATCTTCATAGCAAAGAAAATATTTCAATGTGGTCATGTCTAATTGTTTTTCCAAGAGTTTGAAAAAAAACAATTCTTTCTGTGAAATCATAATTAAAACTTTGTCCAAAACATTTAGGTTAATCATAATATTACATTATTGTTTGCTATAGGGCTGAAATACCATGTCACAGAAATTTCAAAAACAAAGGTTCACCCATTGTAGACAGGTTTCCGCAAAGATTCCAGACTAAAACACAGTGGGAGGAAGAACACAGAAATCTACCTTTTTGAAAATTGACTAATGAAAACCTGATTGATGAAAATGGAATGTTGTCTAATATAGTGACAGAAGCTGAACCACTCACATTGGAAGACACTCAAAGGCAACTGCCTCCTGAAAACAGAATCAACCTTGATGTGATCAGAGAAAGCTCGCAGGACCTTCATTTGTTGGTGTCGCATAAATCAAAATGAGAAGAAACAGCTTCAAAGAGCCATTAATAATCAGAATGTGAAATGAGCAAACTAGGAATCTAGGAAAATTTAAAATCTTAAAAATTAAGTGGATTGATAACTAAGATTTTATTGAGTTGAAAGTACTTAGAATTGGCCATTGTGTTAGACAGGGTTCTCCAAAGAAACAAAATCAGAATGCTAATAATTTTACATATATTTATACATATATATAGATGTATAAAATAAGAAATAAACAGTTAATTAAATTATAAAACAGTACAAATGGCTCAGTGCAACTCACTCCCAAGAGACAGTTGTGAGATAGTGGCAGTCCTTCAAGTCTTTGAGGACCGCTGGGTCAATTCAGGCTATCCGGGCATAGGTAACAAACAGCAAGGCAAGTCACCAACAGTCAGCCAGATGGCAGGGTCCGACAGTCCCCAGCTCAAGAGATGTAAATTCGAATGGTGTGGTGAAGCAGGTCTTGAAGGAACCTCAAATTACAGCAACACAGTCCACAGGTTGGGTGTGCCACAGGGAGTGTAGCTTGCAAATTGAGGCAAAGAACAAGCAAGGCTGTGATCAAAGAGAAAGAGACAAGAAAGGCAAGGCTTGCTGTGCCATTAATCTCTCTGTCGTTCAATTAATCCCACATGTGTTTATTGGCCAAGTTGGCACAATAAACTGACTACCTCAGCCATTTTGAATAGGAAGATTATATGATCTACTATCCCATCTATAACAAATTGAAGAGAAACAGCATCATGTTCATTATCAAATTGACATCTCAATAGCTATCCTGCAGTATAATGCTTTCAGTAATAAAATAACATCAATATACCCACAAGAAATGCTCGTCATTGATTCAAACTTACACACTGACCACTAATGTCAAAGATGAATAAATTGAAGACTTTTACCAATTCCTGAGGTCTGAAATTGATCAAACAAGCCATCAAGATTCATTAACCATTTCTGGTGAATGAAATGCAAAAGCTGGGAATAAAGAAGAATCAGAAAATATGGCCTTGGTGACAGAAGCAATGCAAGAGATCACATGTTAGACTTTTGCAAGACCAATGATTTATTCGTTGGAAATACACTTTTTTCCCCCAACAATATAAATGTCAACTATACACATGAACCAGGCCAAATGCAACACAGAGGAATCGAGTAGCTTACATCTTGGGGGGAAAGACAATGAAGAACCTAAATACGTCAGCTAGAATAGGGCCAAGTATGAACCATGGAACAAATCATTAATTGCTCATATTCAAACTAAAGATGAAACTGAATAAAATAAAAACAAGTTTAAAAGAGTCAAAGTACAACACTGAGTATATGCCACCTTAATTTAGAGACCATCTCAAAGTGATTTGACACACTGAAATCTAATGCCTGAAGACCACACAAGTTGTGGAATGATATCAAGGGCATTATGTATGTTTTATTTTACCTTAGTTTCCCCTTTCACCTTACCCAGTGTTAATGTCTACCCTCAATTTAGCGATTTACCCAATTTTCCCTCCCAGCCAAGGTAACCATCAATGTGTGTTTCTTTCATGTGAAAATGTTTTCTTGACTTTTATAATAGTGGTCTGATATAATATTTATAATTTTATGATTAACTTATTTCACTCATCATGATATTCTCAGGTTCATTCATGTTATCAAGCGTTTCACAGATTCACTGGCATTATTTAACTTTCTGTAGTAGACCTGTGTGTGTATGTATAGTTCACGATCCACTTGAATTTAGACATCAATCTTTGAATGATAGGTATTTGGGTTGGTTGAATCTTTTACTACTGTGCACAGTGTTATGATGAGCATGGGTGCATGTATATCTATGAATAACATTTTTTTTTCCTCTGGGATGTAGATTTAATATGTGACTGCTGGATCGTGTAATACTTATATTTATGAATTGTTAAAGAAGTGTCATACTGTTTTCCACAATATCTGTACATTTTACAATCACATATGCAGTATACGATGGTTCCAGTCTCTGCACATTCTCACTAATATTTATTGTTTTCTGCTCTTTTTAACTTTGCTATTTGGATGGAGTGAGATAGCATCTCATTGTGGTTTGGGTTTGCTTCTCCTGAATGTCTAATGATCGCAAACATTTTGTTTTATAGGAAAAAAGGTTTACTCCAATTTCAGTAGTAGTCACATTCACTACCGCAAAGAGGGTAAAGACCAGCACATCTTTGTTAAATCCCACGTGAATTTCTGTATAAATACAGACGTAGCTTCAAAGGACTTGTTTTTTTTTATCATTTTATTAGGGGCTCATACAACTCTTTTTACAATCAGTACTTACATCATTTGTGTTCAGCACATTTGTACATTTGTTGCTATCATTATTCTCAAAACACCCACTCTCCACCTGAGCCCCTAGCATCAGCTCCTCATTTTCTCCTCCCTCCCCAATCCCTCCTCCCCCGAACCCTTGATAATTTATAAATAATTATTATTTTATCATATCTTACACCTTCCAACGTCTTCACCCAGTTCTCCGCTGTCCATCCTCCAGGGAGGAGGTTACATGTAGACCTTGCCATCTGTTTCCTGTTTCTCCCTCACCCTCCCTCCACCTTCACGATTTCGCCACTATCACTACTGTTCCTGTGGGGCTCATCCGTCCTGGATTCCCCATATTTCCACTTCCTATCCGTGCCAGTGTACATCTCCCGGTCCAGCCGGTTATGTAAGGTAGAATTGGCATCATGATAGTGGGAGGCATGGTGCCTGGCTTGATCGCAATCATTTTTTAATGTGTTTGTTGGCCACCTGATTTTTTTTATGTATCTGTTGATATTTTCTGTCCATTTCGTAACTGGGTTATTTTTCTCCTTGTTTATATGATAAAGTTTTCTATAAATGTTAGAGATTAACCCCTTGTCCAATATATTCCACATTCTGTGAGTTCTTTTTTTATTCTTATGTTGAAATCATTTAATCCACATAGGTTTCTGAGTTGTATAAGGTTCAAGTCATCTAGTTTTCTTCTGCTATTTATGGGTTTGAACTTTGTTTTTATTATATTAAATAGTGTATTTATGCCATGCATTATGGACTCTAAGTTTGTCCCTATTTTCTAACTGATGATCTTCATAGTTTATATTTTGCATGTAGGCATTTCACCTATCTTAAGTTTGTTTTTGCATATGGTGTGAGATGTAGATCCTGTAAATACATATCCAATTTTTCCAGCACCATTTATAAAAGAGAGCATCTTTTCCCAAGGAGCCCTGTTGCACAGTGGTTAAACATTGGGCTGCTAACCACAAGGGCAGGTCTTTTAAATCACCAGATGCTCTATGAGAAAAATGTGAGGATTTTTACTCCATAAAGAATTACAATCTGGTAAACTCACAGTCTCAGAAATTCACAAGGGTCATTATGAGTCATAATAAACTCAATGGTAGTAAGATCTCTTCTAAATTAATGAGTGTGTTTTTTTTCCATTGCCCAAGATCAGCTGTCCATAGGTCAATGGGTTTACTTCTATGTGTTCTGTATGTTCCATTGTTATATGTGTTTGTTGTAGCTGTACCAGGATGTTTTGACTACAATGGCTGTGTATTAGGTATTCAGGTTGGAAAGTAAGTAGCATTTTTTTGTTGTTGTTCATCATTAGTATTGTTTTGCTTATGCAGGGTCTCTTTTTTTTCCCATGGAAAGTTGGTGCTAGGTTTTACTTTTTCTTTAAAGAATCATTACGGAATCTTAGAACTGCATTATGTTTGTATATTTTGAGTAGTAGAGACATTTTCATAAGGGTACAGCTTCCTATCCATGAACATGGTATATAGTATTCTGTAGTTTTCTTTGTACATGTTTTTGTTTCTCTGATTAGACTTATTTCTAAATATTTCATCTTTCGTGTGGCCATTTTCCTAATTTCCATTCAGAGATTTCTTGTTTGAATAAGGAACCTGGCTGATTTTCGTATGTTTATCTTATACACTACCACTTCACTGGATCTTTCAATTAATTCTAGTAATGTTCTTGCTGAGTTTTCAGGACTTCCTAAGTATTCCATCAGATCATCTGAAAATAGAAAGAGTTATACATTTTTGCCAGCTGAGTGGCTAATTCACATTCTTGGATTATTGTTCTGACGAAGACTTACAGCACAATAATGAACAGGAATGGTGACAAACGGCATCTTTGCCTGGTTCCCATTCACAGTGGGAATACTTTCAGTCTCTTTCCATTGACAGTATCCTGGCCATGGATTTTGTGTACATGCACTTCATTCTGTGCTGAAATATCTGTTTGTTTGTTGTTAGCATCAGGAATGTATGTTGGAAGTTTGTCAGATCCCTTTTCTGTGTCCAATGATATGTTCATGTGGTTCTTTTTTTGTCTAACTTATGTGTTGGACTAGGTTGTTTTTCTAATGCTGAATAATCTTTGGCTTGATCATGATACATTTTGCATATGTTTTTGGAATGTATTGGATAGAATTTTGTTGAGAATTTTTATATAAGATCATGAAGGATATTTGTATATATAATTTTCTTTTTTAGTAATGACTTTGCCTGGTTGAGAATATGGATGATGCTTTGTTCAGAATGAGTTAGCCACATTCCATACATTTCTATATTTGGGGCTAGATTGATCAGAACTAGTGTCTACTAGCTCTTCACTGGATGTAAAATTCAACTGCAAAGCCATCTGGGCTAGAGCTTTTATAGTTGGGACTTAGGTTTTCTTTAGTTGTTGTTGTTGTTGTTGTTGTGTGTGTGTGTGTGTGTGTGTGATGGATCTGGTCACAGTTTCTATGTCCGTCTGTGTTAGTGTAGGTAGGATGTGTGTTCCTAGAAATTTGGTGATATCGCCTGCTTTATTTTTTTTCTTTTCAAATTTATTGGACTATAGTTCTTTACTGTACTTTATTCTTAAACTTTTTATTTCAGTTGATTCTGTTGTGACAGAGTCTATTCCATTGCTTATTCATGTTATTTGCATCTTCTCCTTCATTTGTTTTGTTAGATTTTCCAGTAATTTATTGACTTTATTGATCCTTTCAAGGAACAAACTTCTAGTTTTGTTCAATATTTCTATAGTCTTCCTATTGTTTCATTTATTTCTGCTCTATACTGTTTCTTTTCTTATGGATACTTTTATATCTGGGCTGCCCTTTGAGTGATGTGATCATGTATGTGGATCTCAAATTCTATGTCTAGTGGAATCCTTATATTATTTTTATAAGGGTTGTCTGACTTTTATAAATTTTATAATTTCTGTTTCTTTCAGATGCTATAATTCTGCTTCTTACTTTTGTGGTTCATTGATCTTAAATGCATACTTTCTCACTTTTGATGTTAGGGTTGTTGTTTTTTTCCAACAACATTTTGGCAATTTTTTTCTGTGTCTTCATGTTCTTTCTTTTTTTGTTGTTGCATGTTCCTATTCTGAAATTCCAATCACACATTATTCTCCTGGTATTGCCTCACATAATACTTTGGCTTTCTTTACATCCTCTCTTCTCATCCTTTTCTTTCTTTCTTTTGTTTTAAGTTCATGTAGCAGATTAGTATTGAGAGTTTTGTTTTCAATCTCATTAATTCTGGTTCTGATTGATGAAATCCTACTCTTTTATCTTATCAATGCATGATCTATTACTGAAATCTTAATATTATTCCTCTGCATTTTGATTTCCTATTTTTGTATAGTTTCTAGTTTTTCATTTCCTTAATCAAGTTGTTCTTGTAGTGTTTTTCTAAGCTATTCTAGAGATTTTTCTGTGATTTCTGTATATATATAAAGTTACCTTAATCCTTGACTTCCTTATTAGATTGATCCAATGCCATTTATTCCTCAGGAAGTTTTTCTGTCTCTCTATTTTAATTACATGTTTGTATTCAGTCTTGCTTCTTTGTTTGAAGTGAGAGCATCTCTTTGCATCAAGACATTGAGGTACAAATTTGTATTTAATTGGTGATTGTATATTGGTGTATTCTTAGACAGTCACCATCAATTTCCTAATGAGTGTGATAGAAGATGAGGCTGTGTTCTCTGTTTTCTATTTGTGTAGGCTAATTGAGTGAGTGTTGGGCTGATGTTAGCTACTGTCCATTGTTGATCAGGTGGTACAAGAGTGCGTCTGCTCATTTCCCAGTGAGTGAAGCTGGCAGAAGTGCAGGTGTGACTAATTAGTGTCTGTAGAGACTCTGCCGCCCACTATGTGGGAATAAAGAGATATATATATATAAAATCACAACCAGAAGAATACAAGAATAAAGAGGGAGGAACGAACTTTTTTTTAAAATAGGAGATAAATGAAAGGGAAAAAACTACCAAAAAAGTAAATCTTGGGATGGAGGGAAGTAAAAGATGATAGTACCAAATAAGAAAAAGGAAGAAGGAAGAAAAAGAGGGAAATTGAAGAAAATAAAGGAAATAATAAAGGAATCTAGAAAAAGTAGTGGGGAAAGGTAAGAATTGGTAGAAAAAGAACAAAGAAAGAAGGAAGAAAAGTTTCTTTGTGTGGGGTACAGAGGGGCCTCAGGGGTAGTGTGGGGCTAGCTCATTCCTGCTAGCTCATGTGGGGTCAGGATGCCTGGGCCTGGACAAAATTCATTCTGGCCCAGAAGGTGGCTGCAGTCAGGGAGCCTGGTCCTAGAAGGATTTCCAGCAAACTCAGAGGATAAGGGGTCAGAGCACATATTTCCAAAAAGAATTTCTGAAGGCCCATAATGTCTCTGCTAACAGCCCCCTTCTCCCCACCCCCAACCCCTAGTCATAGGAGTTCTTGTGAGCTCAGAAGGACATTCGAGTTAGGGTACCTAATCCCTGAAGAAGTTCTCCTAGTTTTAGGTGGGTAGCTGAGGTCAGGGTACATGATCACAAAAGAAATTTCTCTGGGACTTCTTCACCCAGGGACTGGCTGAAGGCATTACACCTGTCCAGCACTATGACTTCTGTTGGCCTAGGTGCCCTTAAAGGTAGGGGTGGCATGTGCCTAATTCAAGAGGCAATGGTGAGGCTTCACAGGGTGGGAGTGTCACTGGCCAGCAGTTGAGTGAGGTGCAGGCAAATTACATCAGTCACCAAGATAAAGTGGAAACATGGGTATGAAAGTTAGGTTTTTTGTGCCAACATAACTCCCGGAGGAACATGTGGGTGCAGTTTAGCCTCTCCATCAGGTTGCAGTCTGATTCGTAGGCAACCAAGATAAATAGCACTCAAGGCTGGCCTCTTCCTCTTTATCGCCAATTATCAGACCACCATAGGAAGGACCTTCAGTATATGAACTGTCCCATGAAAGTGAATTGGACTGAGCACTATGTACTTCTGTGTGCATTAATTAGCTGCTGTATTCCTTCTTGTGATACCAACCTATAATTTTACATAATAATCATTCGTATCCTAGTTTTGTTTCACTAGAGAATCCTGCCCAACACAACAAGGAAGGTTGCACTTTCTTGTCGTCAGCCATGAGTGTGAGTCATTGTACAATTCTGGATGGATGGAGTCAGTTATCAGGTTACTGCCCCATTGACAGGAAGCCTGGTGGTTCTTCTGTTTAAACAATGGACTATTAGCCAATAAGTTGGTGATTCTAGCCCATCAGTGACTATGCTGAAGCAAGATGAGGTCATCTGCTCCCATAAATATTTCCAGCTTCATAAAACCTAGTGAACTATGTGAATCTGTTCCATAAAGTCACTATGAGCTGGAATCCACTAATTAACAACAGGTTTGTCCCTATAGAAAGATTCTTTCAAAAGCTGAAAATGGATATACTAGGTCAATTCAAAAAAGGAGCCCTGGTGGCATAATTGTTTACACATTGGATTTTTAGCTTCAAAGTCAGTAGTTCAAAAATACAGCTGCTCTAGATGAAAAATTGAGGCTGGTCTACTCCCATAAAGACTTACAGTCTCATAAAC